>NC_056741.1:1695929221-1695941721 GCF_019279795.1 Protopterus annectens | reverse complement strand
GAAACAGCAGATTGATATTCACTTCTCGGGGTCTTCAGTGCAGTTGGCCCAAGACTGAGGCAGTACTATTTAACCCATTTTAAGATTGGCCTACTATACCTGATACACAGTGGGGCACATTGAGAAACTACCAGGGGATAGATTTGTGTTCCTACTGATTTCCTACTACTAATTTAGACTCCACTTACCCAAATGTAGCCTCTAAATCCTCCAGCACTCTTCTTATGTTCCATCTCAACCTTAGAAGTATAAATAATAAGGTTCAGAATCTTCATGCATTATTAGACATGCATCTCCCAGACATTATATGCCTAACTGAAACCTGGCTTAAACCATCCACTAAGGATGAAGAGATACTTCCACCTGGGTTTAATATGTGGAGGGTTGACCGGATAAAAAAGAAAGGTGGTGGAATAGCGGTAATGTTCAGAAATACACTGAATATCATAATGAACCCAATACAACCCCCTAAGGCCGATAACATGGAACTAATTGCCCTACAAATATGCCTTAACAAACATAAGGCCATTAATCTCATTGTAGTTTACATTCCCCCAGGGAAAAATTTAGAAACCTTGGAAGTAACCCTAAACTGGTTAACCATTAACTACCCCCAAGAGACCATTATACTGGGAGACGTCAACATAGACTGGGCACAATTCACTGACCAAATTAATCCCCCACCCATTAACCTATATGGATTTTCCCAACACATTACTTCCCCTACAAGAATTGGTAATACTAAGCAAAAAGATAGCACCATCGACTGGATTCTCACCAACAAAAATACTAATAACTATACCACAGGAACCCTCCCCAATGATCTCAGCGACCACTTAATCACATATATAAGAAAGGACAAAATGGTATTAACAAGACCTCCTTTATATAGACTAATTAGAAATAAGAAAAAATTTCTTCCAGAACTTTTCCTAGACGAACTTAAATCCTGTAACTGGTCAAGCCTTAAGTCACTTCCCCTAGATGAGAGTGTGGGTTTTTTTAACGACACATTTCTAAAAATACTGGACTCTCATGCACCTAACCGCCTTATAAGATCAAAAACTCGCATAGCACCATGGCTAACTAAGGAAACTAAATCAAAAATTAAGCTTAGAGACCAAGCTTGGGAAAAGTGGCGATCCACAAAACTGCCCTAGATCGCATTAAATTCCAGCAGCTAAGGAATATTACTAAGTCACATATCACCCAAGATAAAAAAAACTATTATTGCCACCTACAGGATAAACATCAGAATAACCCTAAAAAGTTTTGGGCTGGTTTTAATAACCTTCTTCATTCTGGGAAACCCTCCACTCCTACCCCTTCTAATCTTACTGGTAAAGACCCAGATGAAGTAGCCAATAAGTTTAACTCATTTTTTACTGAGACCATCCAGTCCCTAGCCGGCAAGTTACCTTCCTTCTCTACTTCCTCTACTAATCCTACCCCCCTTACAGCCAATTCAGCTGGACAATCTCCACCTGCCTTTTATCTGCAACCAATCTCAACCTCCTTTATTTGCTCCCTATTAAAGAAACTTAAACCATCTAGCCTATCTGCTGATCGACTCCCAGCTGAATACCTTCAAATAGCATCAGAGGTTATAGCCTATCCTATCTCCATTCTGATAAATAGAAGTATTACTGAGTCTAAAATCCCCACAATGTGGAAGATATCATATGTCATCCCACTTCACAAGGGCGGTACCTCCATGGAAATATCCAATTTTAGACCTATAGCAATAATGTCCCCGATAGCAAAATCTTGGAAAGATGTGTTCATAAGCAACTCCTCCACCATCTAACCATAAATAATCTTTGTCTAACACCCAACATGGCTTTCGCCCACATCACAGTACAACCACTGCCCTTCTCTCCTTTGTTAACTCAGTCAACTGTAACCGGAATAATAAACTGATTACCTCTGGCGCTCTTTCTGGACCTATCAAAAGCTTTTGATATGGTTAATCACCAAGCACTGCTCCATACACTGAAAATATTTCACCTTGACTACTCAGCCCTAAGCTGGTTTGAAGACTACCTGTCAGGGAGACAACAAGCTGTTCAGTGGCAAAGCAAGCTATCCCAATTACTACCAAACACCATAGGAGTTCCCCAAGGGTCTATACTTGGTCCCCTTCTTTTTTCTGTATTTATAAATGAGCTTTATTCTGTAATCCCCAATTCAACATGCATTCAATATGCAGATGACTCCACCCTGATCTGCTCCGGCCTCCTCCACAATCTTCAAGTAATTACCCAAAACTGCTTTGCTGCAATAGAAACATGGTTTATTGAGAAGAAACTTATCTTGAATCCAACAAAACTAAGCTACTACTAATTTTCCCCACCTCAGCCTCTACCTTAGCACAACACCCTACACTCACTAATAATATGACCTTCCGAGTTCAGTCCACAAATGGTACCATAATAGAGCCAGACACTAATGCCAAACTACTTGGAGTTACTATCGATCACAAGCTCAAATTTGACATGCACATTAGCCAAACTATTAAAAATGTAAACAAAAACTAGGCTCTATGTATAGAATTAAAAATTTTCTAACCCTACTACTAAACTAACCATTGCACGACATCTTCTCTCCACTCTACTGTATGCCTCCCCTGTATTCTCCTTCCTTAATAAAGCTGAGCTCAATAAACTCTCTAAGACTTATAATCATATTGCCAAATTCGTAACAGGAGAACCATACCATACTCATCACTGTCTTAACCTAAAAACTAGCCTGGTTAGAACTCCCAAATCTTCTTAAACTTAATCAACTTACTGAAGCATTTAAAATTATCAAGGAACCACATAAAACCCCCTCTTTAAACAAACTATTCATCCCCTATTCTAACCTCAGCTGCCTTAGATCCTCCAACAGTGAACTAATACAAACAATCAAAACTAATAACTTGGGAGGATGCTCTTTACGCCAATTCCATTGGAAAACTATGGAACTCACTTCCCAGTGACCTAAGGCTAACCACCTCCCTGAGTAAGTTCAAAAGCAACCTCAAATCTTTCCTAAAAGAACATTGGCTATGTACCTGTACCAAACCTGACTAATCCTAAAATACCAACACTACCAATACTACCAATACTACCCATACTATCCTGCTTTTTCTCTCTTCTTTACTACTATTGTCCTAAACTATAGTAACAGGATCTCCTCACTGTAACAACCATAGCTATGAACTTCTACGAGCATATTTACTTGATATTTCTTTACCGACATATAGAGCCTATAAAATCAGCATTGATAATGTCCTAAAATCATATGTTTTTATTAATCTACTTGTCATAGGAATTACTTATGTTATAGCTAATTTTAACATGATGTCTCTTCACACTAAGAAAATCTATAAACTGTACACACGCAACCCAAAACTTAACACTGTCTCACTTATGTATATGTTTTCCTTTTTACCTGGAACATTATAGCTACTGGTATATCTCTACTTCGGACTACCTGACCATGTTATTAAGACATTGTTTTATGTCAAACCTAAACCTTGTCTCAATTAGGTATACGCTGTACTCTTTTTTCCCAGAACTTTCATGCAACTGTTATGTTAAACATTTTATACCTTACCATGTTATGTTGCCTTTTTGAATTGTAACTTAATACCTGTTTAACTGTGGAGCTTTTCTCCCCGGGTCTCTGCTGAAAAGGGATATGTATCCAGTTGGACTAACCCGGTAAACAAATGTAAAATAAATAAAATAAATAAATTTCCAATGGGCCATTGTTTGAAGGGACACTTTAGGCAAATGCCATAAGGGCAGGGTCATGTGATGAGTGACCTTCTTTTATTGGTCTGTTTTCCAGGGGGACATACTTCATGATTGGACTTTTATCAACCAAGTAGCACCTGTCCATAGATAAATCTGTTTCTGTAGATACCAAAAGGTGTTTTCATGCCCAGAATTGCAAAATATGTAGGCTGAGGTTTCGAAACTCAAGATCCTCTGATGCAGTTCATAACAGGTTTTGTCTTTATCTTCAGGCCATAGTGTTGTTCAGTTCTTGACCTATTAATACCGGTGCATACTTTTGAAGAAATGCATGTTTGCTATTTTTCCCCCAAGTACATCTGCAAGTGTTGCATTGTACTGGAATATTCTTTAACTGCCCATAATGGTAAAATCACATTTTCCCAAGAAATATATGTTGTCCCATAATGTGGAACAAATGGGCAAAATGTGGAATACATACTAATGGCTTACTAACAACTTCAACTAGGAAGGTCATAGGATGGTTAAAATAGGCTGGTTTTACTTATAAAGAATATATTTTAATGAATTAATATGATTAATTTTTACCATGGATTTCACTTAAAAAAATCCTAACACTGAATGTGTGACAGACTCTTTCAATGTGGAACTTTGAGGAACATGAACTTTTTAAGACCCCAAATGAGGTACGTTCTTCGTAATGAGGTACACTTGAGAGGTATGGGGCTTTGATTTGAGAAAGATACTTACAGCTGACTTGACACCCCAACCTTCCAGGAAAATGGGAAGAACTAGGTTGATGATGACATGAGTCCTCCCCATCAGTGCTGAATTTGATGTAGCCATTTTTTTTTCTTGCAGATGTAGATATTATGGACACAATCCAGAAGGAGAAAGAGGAAGACACAGGGATTGTCCCTAGTGCAGAACTGAATGACTTGGACACAGATAAGGAAGAGACAATCCAGAAGGAGAAAGAGGAAGACACAGGGATTGTCCCTAGTACAGAACTGAATGACTTGGACACAGATAAGGAAGAGACAATCCAGAAGGAGAAAGAGGAAGACACAGGGATTGTCCCTAGTGCAGAACTGAATGACTTGGATACAGATAAGGAAGAGACAATCCAGAAGGAGAAAGAGGAAGACACAGGGATTGTCCCTAGTACAGAACTGAATGACTTGGACACAGATAAGGAAGAGACAATCCAGAAGGAGAAAGAGGAAGACACAGGGATTGTCCCTAGTACAGAACTGAATGACTTGGACACAGATAAGGAAGAGACAATCCAGAAGAAGAAGGAAGGAGATGCAGGGGTCATTCCTAGTACAGAACTAGCTGACTTGGAAGCAACAGGTATGTGTATTACTGAAATCCCATCTACAGTATTGTTCAGAAACTAGAATTTAGGTCATTTTGAGAAGTTCATTATAAAAGGCTTTCAATAAGACATATGAAAACATGAAACAATAGATTAAAAGAAGATTTTAAATAGTAGAAAAGGATACATTCATATCAGTTGGTACAAGCAATACATATTTGTGTTGCCTTTGTTGTTTTGTGTGTTCCAAGCCTTCACAGCTGAGGTGTCTGGCAGTTTTCTAAAAATAGTGATATTTGGGCATTTTGAAATTCTAGTGCATTCCGGCAAAATGCTGCCAAAACAATGAACAGGAAAAAACGTATCCAATACAGGGATAAAACCTAACGTGTTAGCTAAATTTTTTTTTTTTTATTTATTTGTTTTACATTTGTTGACCCGGATAGTCCGACTGGATACATGCCCATTTTCAACAGAGGCTCGGGGAGAAAATCTCCAAACATACAAATAGATAAAGACAAGCAAGTTACAGTATGTGCACAAACATATTGTATTAACATACAAGTTATACTCCCAAATTTCAAGCCTTTGAAGAATACAGTTTATATTCAGAAATATATACAAATATGTTACAGTTTCTCTTATCAAACCTATAGGTGCAGCTATATACAGAGTATCTACAGATATGTTACAATTTCTCTTTTCAAACCTTTTAGTGTAAGAGGCAAGTCGCTGTGAAAAAAAATTGCAGGGACATGGAAGTAGATGAGGCTTTAGTCAGGGTTAGAGCAAGGACATAAACAGTGAGTTTTAAAATACTGGGTTAGATTTTTTTTTTAACTGATTAAGGGAGGGGTTCAGAGTAAGGTCAGATAGGAGCGAATTCCAGGTTTTGCCTACTGAATTTGCAAATAAAGATTCTCCAGATAGGTTGTTAGCTTTAAGAGACTGAACCACAAGTTTTGTAGTAGAACAAAGTGGCCTAGTGTTTTTGTAGGGATGGATAATGTTTTTAAAAGAAGCATTTTTTCTCGATGGTTAATAACTTTGTATGCTACAGGAAGATGATTATATTGAATTAGCCTGGGGAGTTCTAGCCATCTTAAGAGGTTTAAGTTTTGACAATGGTGTTGTCTGTAGGGAGTTCCTGTGGCAAACCTGGCTATTTGATTGTAGCAGCTAGAGAGTTTGTTGAGCTCAGTTTTGTTCAAGTTAGTGAGTATTGGCAAGGCATAGAGTAGAGTTGAAAGCAGATGGGTATGGGCAATGGCAGTCCTAGCTAGAGGGGTGGGAAAAGGTTTGTTTTTGCATAGGGAGCCAAGTTTTTTATTAATGGTTTTAATAGTTTGGTTTATGTGCGCATCATATTTGAGGTTGTTGTCTATTATAACACCCAGGAGTTTGGTATACATATCTGGTGAGATTATGGTCCCATTGTTAGATGTTATAGTAAATGAAGGTTGAGAGGATTTATGGGTAGGGGAGAAGAGAAATAGCTTTGTTTTATTGGGGTTTAATATCAGCTGTATTAAAGGTTTTCTGGGTTAAACTAAGGAGATCTGTAGGGGTAGGGGATGAGCAAATCAGGGTAGAGTCATTGGCATATTGTATACAGGTTGCATCTGAGATTACAGTGTGGAGGTCATTGATAAAGAGGGAGAGAAGAGGGAGACCTAATATGTAGCCTTGAGGGACACCAAGGGTAATGGGAGAAGGGTGGAGAGTGTGTCCTGCCATAGGACAGCCTGCTGTCTTCCACTAAGATATGATTGAAACCATTGTATAGCATGGTTGTTTAGGGATATTTTATTTAGGGTAAGTAAGAGTAGCTGGTGATTAACCATGTTGTAGGCCTTGGAAAGATCGAGAAACAGGGCAGAAGATAGTTTGTTGTTGCTACAGTTGGAATTTATGACATTAGAAAAGGAGAGGAGGGCTGAGGTGGTACTGTGCTGTGGTCTAAATCCTTGCTGGGAGTTGGCCAGAAGATTATGTTGAATAAGGTAGTGTAAGAGTTGTTTATGGATACACTTTTCCATAATTTTAGCCAGAGGGGAAAGGATAGCTATTGGTCTATAGTTTGACAGCTCAATAGAGCTGCCTCCTTTGTGGAGTGATATGACATATGATATTTTCCAGATAGAGGGGAATAGAGGCTTCAGTTATGGTTCTGTTTATCAAAATAGAGACAGGGTATGCTATAACATTAGCAGTGTTTTGCAGGTAGTCTGCAGGGAGGAGGTCAGCTGCAAGGGTGGTTGGTTTGAGTTTTTTAATTAGGGCTCTAATGAGTGAAGTTGGAACTTTTTGGAAGCTAAAGGAGAGATTGTCACTGGGTTTAGGGGTTTCAGCATTAGGACAAGTGGTTTTAAGTTTGCTAGCAAGGGCCTGGATGTTTTTTGTAAAGAAACTGTTGAAGGTGTTGGCAATGGACTCTGGTGATATTTAGGTTGGGGCTGAGGGGGTTGGAGTTGTGGATTGCCCTGGTTGGAGGAGTTTATTAATACCTACCCAGAACTTCTGTGGCTTGTTATGATGGTTCTGCTGTAGATGGCAGAATTTTTTTTTATCTAGTAATATGGATTTTTTTTGTATCATTCCTATATTGTCGAAATTTGAGTTGATCTTGTAGGGCTTTAGAGGAGCGCCAGGTGTTCCAGGCATTATTTCTTTGGATGATCTTTAGTTTGGTTTCTTTAGTGAGCCAGGGGGTAATTTTTGTTTTTAATTCTAATAGAGCGTGCGGGTGCATGATTGTCAAGGATGGCCAGGAATGTGTTACTAAATTGTATTACTGCCTCATCTAGATGTAGTTGTTTTAGAATTGACTAATTGCATAATTTAAGTTCTTCTAAGAATTTATTAAGGTTGAAGTTTTGTTATTTCTTATTGTTTTATAGATGGGTAGATGTGGGCATTCAACTTTATGCCTAATAGTATACGTTAAGAAATGGTCACTTAGATCTTCAGGGAGAGTATCTGATTTGTATATGTGGTGGGGGCTATTAATTAGTATCCAGTCTAGGATACTTTCTTTACTGTTAGGCTTGCTGATCCTAGTAGGGGAGGTTATAGTTTGTGTAAAACCATGTAGGTTTACATGGGTGGTTGCGGTCTCTGCAGTGCAGGTGTTCCAATCTATATTGAGGTCCCCTAGAACAAGGGTCTCTTGGGGGTAGGCATTGGATAGCCAGTAGAGGATGTTTCCTAGGGTCCCTAATTATTGTTTTTATTTATGTGTAGTTTGGAAATCATAATTTCTGCTTTGTTAAATATAGGTGGTAGAAGGTTGTCTAGAGTAACATTTAGGGTGGTTTTATAGAGAACACCAACCCCTCACCGTCACCTGGTAGTACGATCTAGCCTGAGTATATTATACCCTGGAGGTAGAATTTCATTATATGGAGTAGTTGGTTTTAACCAAGTTTCGGTGAGACAAAGTATGTCGGGGGAGTAGGTTGTCAGGAGGGCATGGAGGTTGTGGACCTTATTGTTGATGATTCTAATGATTAAGTGGCAGGTCAGTAGTGAGTTGGGGGGGGTCTATTTAGGCTTTCTCTTATGTTTGGGCTGTCATGATTAGAAGTGTTAGAGTGATGCAACCGGATAAGGGTGGGGGGACCGTGCTTATGGACAGTATTATTTATGAATCTAAGATGAAGGATTTATTACATGATACTTTAAAATATTCAAAGGCCTCTATTAATGAAGTCAATATTGCCAAAAGTAAAATCCACTTGATACTTCAGGATCTATTATTGGAAGGTTCTATTAATCAAGAACTGTTTAACTTTTTATTCAACAAACAACCACGTGTCCCTTCTGTTTTTGGTATACCTAAAATACATAAGAACCCGACGGATCCACCATTAAGGTTGATTGTTTCCTCAGAAGGTTCATTAACCACCCCTTTGGCTAAGTTTGTTGATGAGAAGTTAAAAAGGTTGTCTTATACTAGGGATACAGTCATAAAAGATTCATGGGATTTCCTAAGACTGATTAAACCCCACCTTTTAACCTCAAATCGTATTTTTGTTACAATGGATATAATAGATTTGTTTGGCTCTATTCCTCATGAACTAGGTTTACAATGGTTAGAACAAGCTATGATAGACAGTGGTACATTTTCACAGGAAAACTTTACTAACTGTCTTCTTTTTATGGAAATCATCTTGAAAAACAATGTTATGTTTTTTTCAGGGTGAATTCTTTAAGCAAACTAAAGGGGTGGCCATGGGGGCTAAATGTGCCCCCACTTATGCCAACATAATATTAACATGGTGGGAGAAATGGTATATAATCCACAGTCCTTTTTCCAACTGTTGGTCATTATACAAAAGATTTTTAGATGATATAGTTATCTTTTGGACTGATACAAAAGAACAATTTTTGGAATATGTGAAGGGAACAACTGATTTTTTGGATTTCACCTTTGAATTTAATACTGAGCAACTTACTTATTTGGACATTTCGATAAGAAAGGTTAACAATAGGTTTGTTTCAAATGTTTATCGCAAAAAAACATTCTCCAACTCCTATCTCCACTATAAAAGTGCCCACCCTTTTTTTCAAAAGAAAAACTTAGTGAAGGGGCAATTAGTATGAGTAAGCAGAATGGCCTCAGATGATCAAGAATTTATATTAGAAAGTGACAAGGTGGTCAACATGTTTAGTGAGAGAGGTTATCCAAGGCAGTTATTAGATGAAATTTTGGAACAGGTGGTTTTAGGGAGAAAGGATAGATTTGCCCCTATTTTAGGAAAAGATTTAACATCTTTTAATATGGGAGGGAAGAATAATGCTTTTACAAGTGGTGATAAAGCATATATTTTGGATTACACTGGTGACTCAGGCCTTATTAAAGAATTAATTTCAAGAGAATGGGAAAGGTTTGTACAGATTACTGATTTACCATTGAAAAATAAAATTCCTTTAAAATTTGTTTATCGTAGGGATTTGAACTTTAAACAAATGTTTGAATTTGATTCATCCCTACCGAAGTGTACATCTTCCCGTGGATTAGGGGCATACAAATGTGGTTTTTGTTCTCAATGTCCCCATATTATTAATAAGAATTCAGTACATTTAGTGGCCAGGGACAGACTTTTAACTAGCAGGGGCGTATTCAGCTGCAATAGTAGTGGGTTAATTTACCTTGCCACATGTAGTCAATGCACCTCCTTCTACATAGGGAAGACAGAAAGAAAACTTAAGTGCATAATTTATGAACATTTATATGAAATAAGAAAACAGAATAGTAATAACGCACTATTTAGACACCAAAAAATCTGTTCTAAGGCAGTATTCTCTTTCTTTGTATTGGAATCAGTCCCTATGGATTTAAGAGGTGGCATGTGGGAGGACAAGCTGGAATACAAAGAATTATATTGGCAGCTAATTTTGGATGTGAATAAGTCCCCAGGCTTGAATGATTTTTTATCTATTAAACCAGTTCTTAAGTTGAGGTCTGCCAAACTGTGAATTGAACATTTGTATGTAATTTTTAAGAGTGTCACTAGATGGCAGTAAGTGAATTGGATGTAAATGGGATGTGTATTCACGTTCACTTTTTTTAGTTAATGTCTACTATTTTATAGTTTTTTATAAGCATTAATATATTTATCATGAATTTTAAAATTCCTATTAAATATGCATTATACTGAGAAGGTTTTAGTATAAAGTTGATGAGTTTCACTAGGTGAATGTTGTTATAGCTCGGTGAATTTATGTGTATTAATCATGTAATTAAGTGGTTTCATTTTATTGGTTGGAAAATTATTCTTCTAATCAAGCATGTTATATAACTGATTGCTTTTACTGTTGACTTATTATTCTGATGAAGAAGTTGGTCGAAAACGTATTGATTTGTTTGCGTTATTAAATAGTTCCTCTTGGACCTGGGTGTTCTCATTTGTGTATTTTCGAGCACTGCCGGCCCTTTATTGGAGCTTCTAAGCAAATTTTTTTTGGGTTCCAAGTGATATTTATTTGCTTTTTATCTCCATTTTTGTTTGATTCCGTCATGATTAGAGTTAGTGCTGTCTGGGGAAGGTGGCCCAGGGTTGGGATAGATATCCTCATCAATAGTAAGGGTGTGGGGCAAACCAGCTATGAGCTTTAGAAATTTATTTATCACTTTTTGGTAGTATTTAGTTTTGATGTTAACATATCTGGGTATAACAGGGTGGGTGTTTGCATGGGTAAAGGAGTTGGTGCCAATGGACATGAATGAGAGGGCAGAAAGGTTTGAGAGGATTGGGGTGGTAGTAAAGCACTTGGGATGGTTGAATCCTATATAGGATTGGTTTTCATAGATGGTCAGAGAAGAAAGGGTAATTAGTAAAGGTAGGGTGTAGAGTGGAGGTGGTATTTTAGAAGACTTAGTAAGTATTAGAGACATAATGGGGGGAATATACTCCTGGCAGGTAGGCAACCTAGGTGTAATAGTAGGTGGGGATATAGTGGAAGGGGTGAGTTATAAATGAATTTCTGTAAATGGTTGGTGAAGGAGAGGGAGGGGGTGTGGCTAATGCCAGCTGCCCTTCTCATATCCTAACCAAAACTTCACATTTACAGCTACCTGCTATAGCCTTCACTCTCTCATCCCGCGTAAGTTTTCTCCTTTAAATCTAGCTAAAGCCACGGTATGGCATGTACTTCATAATGACTTTGTTATGCTAACAGCACTGTTAATATAAATGTGTATACCATGTTCACTTCTTAAATTACTATGTGTATAATTCATATGACAGTCAGGGCCAGCCTTAGGTAAACTAGCATGCTAGGTGAAAATGCTCTATGTCACCACATCCCCCATTGCCCAACCCATCCCGGCCTACTCACACTATTCACATTACTTTTTTCTTTTATCACAGTTTGTCCTACTTTTCATTTTTCCTTCAGTTATTCATTCATTTATTCAGCATTTTATATGAAATACTGTACTCTGATAACTGTGGTAATAGCAACTGCATTAAACCAGGGGTCTAGGAGCAGCAAGGCCCCCCAGGAACCATGGGGGGTTCTAGATGCTCTGAGATGTGGCTTAGAGCTTTTGTAAACAACCTTTTTATGCAGTGATTACCTGAACAAAAAACATGATTATTTAAAGCAATTTATTCTTACTCTTCAACTCTGCTTTTTCCTGAATCCTTTCTACACAACCTAAAAAAAAAAGACTACCTTGTTATAACTGAATTAAATTGGGGGGTCTGGGAACTGCCAGTCACTCAGAAACTATGGGGTCATAGATGCTCTGATGTATATTTTAAAGTTTTTGTATTCAACCTTTTAATCCAGTAATGGCCTGAACAAAAGTCATATGTACAGAAATTCAATTCTAGCTTTTTATTTCAAGGAAGAAATACATTGTATGTACGTTTCAGTGCTCAGAGCTGACCAAACACCACTTCACAAGAAACTGAGAAGACAAAAAT
>NC_056741.1:1695925739-1695928721 GCF_019279795.1 Protopterus annectens | reverse complement strand
CAGTACTAGGGCTCACAGTATAAAGCGGAGGCCTGGGACCATCTGGGATGCAACCTTACTAGTGACACTGGTATCCCCCAAACTGGTGAGCAGGTACGGCATCACTATGTTGACCTAAAGCAGAGGAAGATGGCACTCTTGGCCCAATGGATCCAAGATGCTCAGGACAGCCATGCTCCAGCAGTTTGTAAGTATCTCAGATATAGCTGTACCAAATTCTAGCCTATCTGAAAGACAGGCATGCATAATGTTTGTTTCTCACCCCTACAGCTGCAGCAGAGAGGGCTAGCAATATTGAGGCCCAAGCCGACGGACTGACACGGATGGACTGACAGGCTGGTGAGTACAGCTCTGTCTTGCAGTATATAGTACCATAAAGTATAAAAAGTACATTGTTTACTGCCAGTTGGCACAGTGTGTACTGTGTCTAATGAATAAATGATGTTTGTCACAGTAATATTGATCCACAGGATAGACATTAATAAAAGTGTCATTTCACTGTAATAAAGATTTATACCACAAACTGTTATGTTTACTCTGGTATGTTGTTATAGAAATAAAATGTGTACAAGTTCTCCACAGCAAATATGGCATTGACAGCATGAAGTAAATGAGGCTGTTCTGAGAACCAACTAGTATGCAAAACAGTAGAATTTGAGCTGTAAAACAAGATATAAAGGAAATATGAAATATTGTATGCACTAAGATCTGAACCCTGAATAGTAATGTCTACAGTATTATAGTGTGTCCCCCCTGCAGCACTGCATTCTTGTGTTAACCTTTGCTTTCCAGATTGTATTATTTCAAAGGATTAATACACAGTACAATAACTATCTACCATGCATGAATGTCAGGATTAAAAGGTCAGACTGTCTAACCTAGAACATATTAGGCAGAAATCAGTCAAGCTAATGACATCAGTTTCCCAGTAGCTCAGCGTGATGAAAAATGGCCCTGTTGTTCATTTTAGCACACCCAGACAAGGTTCAGATCCAAGGAGTTGTACTGACATGTGTGCATATATACACTAAAGAAATCTTGAATATTTGTAGAAACAGTCAAGAAGTGTTAACAGATATTTTCTCCACTGGTCTTACAGGTAAAGAAATGTGTGTAGTAGCTGTATGAAGAGTATACTAATACACTGTGTACAACTGTTCCACTGTCCAAACCCATATGCCTGCAAATGACAACAGGATAGGTATATACACCATGCAGTCTCCCTGATATATGTCCCTCAAGTGTCACGCTGTCACAGCTAGTGGTCACTGTAGCTAATAACCTTGGACACAGATAGGAATCCAGGGAAGTATGCTAGTAGCAGATTCACACAGCATCAGTGCAGGGCACCCCTTCTTTGTCAGATATGTAACACTGATATATACAAGCCACCTCTAGAAATGTACCCATAGTTGTCACAGTGTGCCTCATACCATTATATGTTGACAGTTTAACATGTATGTATGTGCTAAAGAAGCTATGGGCCATAGGTAGATGCAAAGTGAGAGCAGACCTGTAGAGTATTGAGCAGTACTGTAGTGAAAAACAGAAACCTATGCAGTTGTTAATGGACTTTTTTCTCTCTACCCACCCCTCATCTGCATCACTAATTATTATTCATAGACTACGGGCATGTTTTTCTCAAAACCTAATGTTGGGACGTGTGTTATATTATTGTTCATATATTTAATTGTTTGCATATTAACATACTTTGTTCAAATACCACTGTTGGAGGCCTGTTGCCATCAATGTAACTGGCATGCTGTTACAATGCTTACTGTTGTTCATTTATGCGTGTGTTCTGTTTGCTATGCAACTGTTTCAAATCTGTTGGTTTGGGTTAATTGGAACACCCATGCATACTGTTATAACTAATTTTGAAATGTTTTGTTCATGACTAACCAATATATCTTGGATAACCCCAACACCATAGAACATTTGGGAAGGCAGATTCTGGCGGGTCCCGCCTCATGTGACCATGGCACTAGACCCCAGCACATCTGGGACCCAACCTGGAACTTTCTAATCTGCTGGTCCTGCACCAGCTTCAGGTTAAACCACCTCAGGGGATGGGGCCCATTCCCCCCCCAGGCAAAGGCATGAAGAGGAGCCTGTCACCCACCACAAGTTCTGGGATATGGTGAGCAGCATCATCCACTCTGAGTTGGATGGATGGCTGCACCAGATGGAGGGTCACCTGGTGCACCTGGAGGGGCAGGCTGCCCCTGTTGTCCAACCCCCAGCACAGCCACCTTTGGGGCCATGAAGGTGCAGTGGTGACTGCCCATGGGTGGGATCTCAATCCCACTGTATCCATTTGGGGGCTCATGGGCCTCTGATTCCCAACCACCATCCCCATCCAAGGTGTTTACCCCCTTCATGTGTCATATACCACCTCTGTCTGCTGTCTTGTGTGTCTTGTCTGTCTGCAATTGCAACCTATCCTACCCAACCTACCTCCCCAAACATACCTGCAGCCCTTCCCCAACATCCCACTCTCATGTTAAAAAAAAAAGAAAAAGAAAGGGCATCGGTCCCACAAAAAAATCATTGCCCCATACTTAGCTCTACATTTCACCCCCATGTCCGGTGACATAAATCAATCAACTCTCAAACTACTCTACAAATGTATGTTGCCAACACCCCTCCCTGTGGGGTGTGACTCTGTAAATTCCAAATTTCAACATCAGTCACAGCTGCTGCTGCAGTAGAAATGTAGAGCTGTAGTCCTTTCCTACAGCTCTCCTGCACATCCCTAGATGGTTTTCCTAATGTTTTACCCCCTGTGTGCCCCCATTTCACCACTTTCCTATCACCTTTTTTTCTTTTCTTTATTGAAAATTAGTGTGGGTATAAGCGGGAGTAAGTGCCACTAAGTGAAGCTAAGAGGACTTAACCATCTGCTAGCATCATTTAGCTTCATGTAAACCCACTTACAACTGGTTAAAAGTGCTTTAATCACCCTGTCTCCATCAACCCTTG
>NC_056741.1:1695863239-1695923239 GCF_019279795.1 Protopterus annectens | reverse complement strand
GAGATTGTTTAGTGAATAATGGACTCTCTATTTAATATGTAGTTGAAGGATATAAAATTGTAATGTGCAGTTATGCATTTTTGTGCTGACAGAAGCAGGGTTGACACAGTGACCATGCTTTTGGTTGTGTCAGTAATATTTCGATAGTTTGGTAGTTATAGATAAGAATTGTTTCGTATATCTGATGAAGTAGATAACTGCAAAAGAAGATTATATGTAAAAATTCCAGAAAGGCGACCTGTTAGTTAAAGTTAATTATAGTAAGTTTATATTTGACAAACAAATAAAAATAAAAATAATGGAAACAAATGCTTTTGAAAAATCTTTAAAAAGCTAGTATCACACTTTGGCCACTGGATGGCAGCAAAGTGGAAACAGGGAAGCCATGTAAAACTAAATCTATTGGAATGATACATTCGGAATTTATAGCCAGTAAAAAAACAGGCAGAGAACTGCATATTAGCATATAGCTGAAGTAGCATGGGCCAACATAGTATATTAGCATATTTTTGGTGCCAATTTTAAATCATTGCTATTGGCTACTTAGTAGTGCAAAGAAAGATTATTGGATATTCTAATAAAGAATAAGAATGAATTGACATGATTGGTTTAGAAGTCAATTGATTTTAAACCTTATTGGTTAGTTTTTAGTATAAATATTAAGCATTGCTACCAAAAGATAATGATCTGAAGAAGGCTAAATAGCTGAAAGCGCTTATCGTTTTATCACTATGGAATTTTAATGCTGTTTTTACTTTTTTCATTAAATTTGTTTTCTGTTTGACACAGAACTCTATCATGGTGGATTTTTGCTGTGGTGGAATACCTTACATTGTGAAATATGGCTGTTATAAGCGTAGAAGTCTGCTAGAGTAGCATGGTTTGTTTTAACATATATTTTCTGATAGATTTCAGGTCTGAAACAGAAATGATTGTTATCATTTACTTATGTCAATGCTCACATCATCCCAGTGATTTGTCAGAAACCCACAGCTGTTATGGGGAACAGACCAAACATATGACCCATGCATCTGGACAGTGTATAGAAATCTGGACAGTGGAGAGGTCTGACTCCAGTCATGTAACAGAAGGGAAAATTACAGAGAGCTGCCAATCGTTTCACCCAGCACCTTCTGAACTACAGTCAGACCAACACAATACTACCCCAAATCAGCTCTGGGGAATTACTTTTGCATTTGCAAATATATCATGCACTACAGGGATGTAACTGTAGGGAAAAGCAGACCGGTGAGAAATTGTCCACCCACAACCATTTGCACCACACTCACAGCAACATACCAGTACCCCAACTGAACTCTAGAGTGTACCAACTGTCTGAACAAACATATCCTGATTGCCAGTCACACACTATACCAACATATACTGCCCCAAGTCAGTCTACTGGGAATCCTGAGGTGTTACAGGACATTTCTCAGTCTGCCGCTACAAACATGTACACCTGATAGACCACCAGCAACTGTAGCACCATGCATAGTCAGATACAAAAAGATCCATGACACTCACATCTGACTCCTCCCTACCCAGGCAAACTAATATTTAAACAATACACTGCTACACAATCCTGACAAGCTGTTAACAATGGCCAGACATACACCAACCTCTCTACTGTACAGATATCCACAGAATGTCCAGGCTTTGGTCTCATATTCTTGGCATCTAACTCATAACATGTGTGGGATTCTGCAACATCCCTGGGACAACATCAGGAATGAAGGCACTAAATAATGATATGCCATACCTCTCAACCTCTTAGTGCATGACATCTGGACAAAGTTTGACATAACTGGGGTACAGAGGCCCAAAAACATGGGCATAATTAAAATATCACTGTTATAAACTGAAAAAGTTGCTGGTGTAACAGGGTTTGTTGTAACATATTTTTTCTGAGGGATATGAAGTCAGAAACACAAATGGATGTATGCATTTACTGACTGCAATCCTCAGAGTATCCTACTGATTTGCCTAGGACAGGAACTGTTAGAGGAAAAGACCAAATATAAGAGGTAAGCCTCTGGGCATTCTGCAGATAGCCACACTGTTCAGAATTATGTCATATACATAACGCTGTCAGACTTGAAATCACACAAAGAATGCATATCCAGACAGACCCTGTTAAACTAGCATTATTCCAAATGCATAACAGCAATACTTACATTCTGTCCCTAAGTCTGGAACCTCCTCCCCCATTTTGTTGGGCTGTCTCCACATTTCATGTTCTAAGAGGTATTTCTACCTACCCTATATGATGCTGTAGCTCACACACCTCCATGATGTCCACTTCACAAGCAAGGAAAAGGGCCAATGCCCACATGAAGTACTTAACTATAGGAGTGTGTCGCCATGTCATTGACTATTGGAATAACAACACAGCTGTTCTGGATGCAATTAGCAAGTGAGGGATACCAATTGGTGCACAGGCCATCACCTGCTCATGAGCATTACCTACAAAAGGCAAGCTGCTGCCTATGCAAAACAGGTCTTTTCCTGTAAGGCACAGAGGTAACACACAGAGGAAGCAAGAAGCACAAGAATACTTGCAAAAGAAAAAAAAAACAGGTATGTCTAACAAGTAAGCTTGCAGAGGAATGCAGAAGGGGTATGCAAAAATGGGAAATAGGAAGTTAAAAAATATGTCTTAACAAGACTTGCTGTATTGATATATTGCTGTTCAGCAACTATGGCCATCACATCTGGCTCTGTTTGCAGTGACACAGATCACAGCTATGGACCCTGAGACACCCCAGGAAAGGTCGGCTCATATATGACTACCACTGGAGTGTCTGTTGCACAATACTGATTGTGACACTACCAGGCCGGATACTGGGATGTTGTAAATATCCAAATGTCACTTGTGAATACCACTATGATACATATGCTTGTCTTACAAATCTAAGACACCTATATAGAGCATGTGCTTAGTAAACAACTTCCGCAGAGGTGTGTGTTGAACTTCATGTGATATACTGAGCTCATACCATTCAACTGTCCAGTGTTCTGCTTCTGCACACTGACCACATATATGCCTCACATTTGTAGTAATTTTCTCATAGAGTTGTATTATGTCTGGCAAATCATTTGGCAAATATGCGAAGATTGACATCAGAATATAATAGCATACATATTCTCCAGGGTATGTCTGTGAATGCAAAGCCTACTGTGCTATCAACTGACTTAAGGATGTTACAGCAATATTAATATTGCACCCCATTAATGTATGCCAGCCTCCAGATGTCCTGTTCCAATAGGTTGAGAGGTATGATCGAGCAGTAAGAGTGTTAACACAGTGTGCTAAAATGACATAGAACAGGAATGTATATCAGGTATTACCTGTGAACATGTATGTATTAGTAGGTGTAGCTGGAAGCCTTAAAACAACAGACATGAGTTGCAAAACATCAGGTAGACAAGCTGTACATGTTGCACATGTGTGCAACATTTGTATCAGTGCATAAAACAGACATAAATGTCTACAGCTACAGGTTGTTGCATTGCCTTGACACAGAAATGAGTACTAGAATAAGCATGATTACCAGGTTAAAATGGGAAGTGTCCAACTGTGTTATGATGTCGTGTCCATGCCTACAACAAACATTTATATGAACACCTACATAGCTGTATGGACTCAGCAAAACCTGACTCATAAAACCCGCCTCCACCAAGGTAGAGTAATCCCCTTTGGTGGATAACAGCAATACACAAACCACATAATAGCCCAATATATTGGCTGTACAGGGCCAAGTAGGAGCAGGCACCAAACTGGAAGCAATCCCACCTTTGTTTGAACAAGCATATAAGGTCACAGGTGAATCACTGTAAGGCTAACTATGAGTACAAATTGGACACACCCAACAAGGCCAGTCACAAGGGCCTCTTTACATATGTCTCCAGTCTCAGAGGGGACAACACAACCCACCCTGTACTGGAGGTCAATCACACCACATACACACGCCATGGCTATAAGCAACCTGCTGCAGACAGATTAAGTGAAAACATCACCCCCCTGTCCCCCCATCAGTATAGGAGGATATTCACAGCACCCCTCCCCATCACCAAAGAGCAGGTCCATAATGCCAAGTCAAAGGCAACAAAAGTAAGTCTCCATGGGACCTGATAACATCCCTGTCTGCATCCTACATTAACTCAGGCATGTACTCTCAGCTCCATTACACACTGTAGTCAAACAAAGCCTGAGCACCAGCGATATCCCATCTGCATGGAAGATGGCCACTGTCATCCCTCTACACAAATATGAATGATGAATGCAGGATTTGCAAATTAATGGCCCTCATTGGGGGGACATGACACAGCAGGACCAGGAGTGCAATGCAAGCTCATACTGTACTGCTAGATGACAGGGGTATGATGTGGTCGGAAGTGGTGGATAGTGCTAGTCAATGTTAATGTGCAGGTTCTGTAAATAATGTTGACCAATATATGAGGTCCTGTGATGTCTTTCCCTGTTTATGTCTTCCAGGTGGAATGCAACATGGTTGAAACCCTGCATACAGTGATGCTGAGACTATGCCAATTATTGAAACAATCAGCCAGCACTATGGGGTCATGTCTGGCCATAGCCAACAGCAGTTGAGGGGAGCGGACTTCCCTGTGGGAAGACCTGGTAACCGTGGTAAACACCATTGGTCAGCATGACCGAACCTATGAACAGGTCAGACACAGGGCAACTGACCTGATCCACCATGCCCGGTGAAGGGCTGCTGCTGTGGCCTGGGACCATTCAGCCACAGGTGGACGTCCTGCTATGCAGGCCCCATTGACACCTACAGAAGAGCTCCTTGCCAACCTTGAGGCAGCCACCACACAACATCAACTGCAACACACCCATACCATCACCCAGACAATAGGTGAGCAGCATCCAGCTAAGGCCCCAGTGGACATCAATTAACTACTGTAGCAGCCATAATGGCATCCATAGAGTATCTACCGCATATATCAGGTCACACTGCATTTGTGGGTGAGGTTTTGTAATGCACAGAAGTGCATATCTATGGTGAAAGACAGCAAACTGTGTAATATCACAGCTTGTACTGTACATGTGCAGAAATTCACCATTCATCCTGTACAAATGCCACATGTGAGTCTAACAATACCTCTCTCCCAAAACTACATAGGTCTCTCTGATCTGGATGTGGAACAGCGATCTGAAGCTGGTGAGTATGGAGATGTCCTGTTGTGGCTCACCAATACACTAGGTATGTTAAGGGCATGCATTTTACCATGCACACAACTGTTAACCTTTGCCATACTGCGATATGTGCAAGTTCACTTGTGGTGGGGTTCACTACATTGCATCACGGTGGTCATCACAGGGGCCTATTTTCAGGAGATGTAACATTTCTTAGCATACCTGTCAACCTGTCAGTGCAAAGAATCTGGACAAAGACTGACAAAATGGGGGCTCAAAGGCCAACACATAGGGACATATTTTAATTATTACTGTTATAAGTTTAAAAGGTTGCTAGAGTAACGGAGTTGTTTTAAAATATAATCACTGAAGGATTTGAAGTCTGAAACTCAAATGTATGTCATTATTTGGTGACAACAATCCTCAGATCATCCCAGTAATCTGTCAGAATAACATGGCTTTTATGAGGTACAGATTAGAAATATGAGCCAGACATTTGGGCATTCTGCAGAAATCTGTACAGTTGAGAGGTATATTCTGTAGGAGTCACCACTGTGCTATATTGGTGAACAGCAATAATGTGTCCATGGGTGCAGTGTGTGCTAGGTGAAGGCCCATCACCTACTAACACTACTCACATATCCCAGAGGTGTATATTAGTACTAACATTAAGTGAAAATGGCTGCAGTGCATGATGTTGAGGGCCTGTCTAGAGTGTGTATGTTATGGTCTGACTGTGTGTTGTGCATGGCACCAGTTGGATATTGAGGTCTGTGTAATGCCTTTGTGCCACTTCACCTGCATGTGTGTGTGTGTGTGTGTGTGTGTGTGTGTGTGTGTGTGTGTGTGTGTGTGTGTGTGCATGTGTGTGGATGTGTGCATGTGTGCGTGTCTGTACCAGCAAACTTTATAGTATAGGTATTAATTTACATATGTTGTCTTCCCCTCACAAGTGAACATGGGGGTCAGGGTCCCTCCCGCTCAAAACCTGATGTCAGTGTCTCTGCGGACTCTGACAATGATGGTGGTCATAATGAGGCACAGGTGGGGTTGTTCGGGAATGAATCTGTGCAATCAGTTGGCATCCCACTGTCGACAACAATGTCCCCGCATACAGTCACAATGCTCATACATACCCAGTCCCCAGCAGCCACAGAGAATGGACAGTTGGTGTGTGGTGGCATGGAACAGGCTAGTGTGGTGACTTTGGCAAATGTGAGTGTAGACACTAGCCATAGCCAGAGAGCAGGCGAGGTCCTACACAAGTCGATGGACAGGGGTGCTTGAAGGAGGACTGCTGCCCACAAAGTTCCTGTCACAAAGTCCACAACAGGTGTCACCAGACACATTTTTCAGACCATCATGGAGGCCCAGGCAAGTACTGAGTGCAACACCAGACAGATACTCAGGGTCTTGAATGCAACTCTTCCTGCCATGCCTGATGACCTATATGCCCTTGCTGAGGCCACATGTTACAATAGTGAGGTCATGGACAGATGGTGGGGTGAGGCATTGGCAATCCTCGACCATGGAATGTCTGTGCTGGAGTGTGTGGTGGGAGATGGGGATCAACCACATGGATGTAGGTCACCACCAAGATCGGCTGAGGGTCCATGGGGCCATGCACATTCACACTCCTGTAGTTGCAGTACCACCAGCACTACTGAAGAGGGGGTGCTGTCCACACCACAATGGAGCAGGCCATGGGCACATGGTCCTGGCTGGTCCCAAGAGGGACATGGATCCAGCAGACAGCAGTCACCACTGGGGAGTAGTACTGCATCTAGTCTTGGGCCTGGTGGTGCCAGTGAGATCCCTGGCAGGACCAGTTCCCATGTCTGTGGCTGGAGATGGTGAACTGTACACCCTGCCATGTACGATCCACAGCTGTCCAACATAACCCTGTGCAGGGCAGCCACATGGCGTGACTGTGTGCATACACACACACAAACACACACACACACACACACACACACACACACACACACACACACACACACACACATATCTCTATTACAGGCAGGTCACCACCAGATACACACAGCACCTCTGCACAGCCCATTAAGTGAACACCCCTCCAAACACACATGCATGATGTCAACTGTATGGCCCAATCTAGGCATCTGGCAAACCCACACCACACCCTGTGCATATGATGATACCTATGCCACATCCCTGTCATCTGTACCATTGATGCAGGAACATGCTAATATGGGTCTGATGCAAGGGGTGAATATAGTACAGTGTAGCTATGTAATGCTGTGTAAGGTGCCATCTGCTTGCATTTGTTATAGGTGCACATCAAAGTGTATGTACCTTTTCAGCCATGATGCAGTATTGGCATTAGTACCGCTGACTGCCTGTAGTCTGACATGTTGTATTCTGTTTGTTTTCCAGGTGTCTGTGTATCTGCAGGCTGTGGCTTTGCACACATTGTCAATGGAGAGTATGGCAGAGTGGAAACATATTGACTATTTCATAGCCAAGGTACAGCTGTATATGTACATGTTTATCAGGTGTGTATGTATGGAACAGTGTGTGAGGGGCACTGTTGGCAGACAGTGTAACCTTGCATACATACCCTTTGTCACAGCCAGCTAGCCTTCATACATGTCACCTCAGTGTTCTGTAGTAGCACAGGCTCATACATACAGAGGAGGTTACTGGAGTACTGGCACTAGGTCCCTCACAAGCCTAGCCATGACTGTAACCCCAACAGATTCACCTATCTTGTGGGCACACAGTAGACACGGAGCCTTCTCATGTCTATATATTGCACGCACATAGGCATACACAATGTGTGTGTGACATTATCAATTGTGGAGTGTGGGACACAAGTTGTAGTAATGTGACAGTTGGCAGCACATAGCATGCCCACGGCAAGTGCAACACACATAATGTCCTCTGGTATGCTACTATGACACATTCTTTGTGTGACATCACCTTCACTTACAGTATTTCTCATGACATTAAGGTGCTTCTGATGTGCAATCACTTCTCTATGCAATCAGTACAGAACTGAATGGCATGTTTCTTTTCCTGCAGTTCTGGAACCTCTTTTCACTGTTTCAGTTGTCATCACAGGTTACACCTTGCCAAACATGGACTGCAACCTGCAGGGTGGTTCAGACATACCTCTCAAATGGACTATTTACACAGACTGTCCTGATGTATGCCACATATCAGCAGTCCATTTTGACATACACCTATGTCTGTCTGGAAGATCATTGCCAAACCATTGTGGGCTGAAGTCATAACATAATGGCAGACATTATGAGTTACACACTTCATGCCATTCAGACCATCTATGCTAATGGATATCCTGTTATGCTATCACTGTTATATGTTTGTAGGAGCAATATTTGACAGGTGTCTCTATTATGTGGCCTTTGTCACCCTATTACATATGGCTTTGTAAACATTCCTTGTGCCAACAGCTTGGAAGGTATGGGTACAGATGGTGGGCATACCTCTGACCCCTGCATATATGTGCAGATTGTCCTGATCTTTGACACATAATTCCTTTACATTGGTCATAAACATCTGGTTTTCTGGCCAACATCTGGTAAAACCATGACAGACTGACATTGTAGATTAATGACAGCTATTGTCATGTAACAACACATACCCTTTGGAAGGTGCATTCAATTGCATGACCTGTTCTGCTATCCATCTCCCATGTGTGTCACAGCAATATGTGACTGGTGTGCCCACTGTTTGCTGTTTTCCCCAGCTTCACATATGGTGTTTACCCGATGTCTGTCTGTGAGTGGTTGGGGGGTATGTTGGTGGCCGTAACATAGGTAGACTGCTGCAAGGTGATGTGATACAGTGATAGAGTAACAGACTGTTTATCAGTATTATGTGTTGGACAGGTACGAGATCTGCTGCTGCCATGTCTGTCACTACACTAACAGTGACATATTTGGAAATGTGTCTCAGAAATGCCCATTGTTAAGGGACACAGACAACATACTGGTTGCAAACATCTCAGTATTTTCCACATACATATGTACAGATGACTGCTATGGTCAGTACAGTTGAACATGGTGCATGTACGGCAAATGGCATTAACTGGCTCTTTACAGTAATGCCATGGGGAGGGAGTCAACAGGCTATAAAATGGTATAACCACCACACATAGGGGATATGCTTCACACACAGTATTTTGTTGTGAGTATTGGGATTAGAACCCCTGCCTACCTAATTAATTATACTGTAGTATTACACAGTTATTGCATGTGCCGCAGAGCTTATAGGGCTGATGAGTGTATACAGGTACTTCTATGGTGGATGACATCAGCAGCCCTTGTAAAGAGGGCAATGGGAAGTGTAGTGGGTGGAACACACCTCAAAAACGGTAAAACCCACACCCCAGAGGATATGGCCTCAGCCAAACACACACACACACACACAGAATACTGTTTACACATACACACACACACAGAGTATCAGTGTTGACAGTATTGAGTTTAGAATCCCTACCTATCTAGTTGTTGGCACTACAGTGTTATGCAGTTATCACATGCACCACAGAGCTTATAGGGTTGAAGAGTGTCCCAAGGTACTTTTAAGGTGTATAACATTACCAGCCCTTGTAAAACATGGTGATGGGAAGTGTACTGGGAGGGAAAGGCCTCAAAATGCTGTATCCTACAAATTTGTACACTTACACATGCACACGCTTAAATTTGCCAGGACTGAGATTAGAACCTCTACCTATCTAGTTATCTGTACTATACTGTTACATGGTTATTGCACATGCCATAGAGCTTATAGATCTGAGGGTTGTCCAAGAGTACTTCTAAGGTGAATGACATCAGCAGCCTTTGTAAAGTAGAGCACTGGGACATGTTGTGGATGAGAAGTTCCGCAAAACACTTTATCCTTCAAACATACACACATTTGCCAGAACTGAGAGTAGAACCCCTGCTTATCTAGTTATTTGTACTATAGTGTTACGCAGTTATTGCACATGCCACAGAGCTTATATGGGTGACAAGTGTCCAAAGGTACTTCTAAGGTGAATGACATCAGCAGATCTTGTAAAGTAGGGCATTGGGAATTGTACTGGGTGGGAAAGTCCTTAAACTCTTGTACCTACATACACACATACACACACACACACACACACACACACACACACACACACACACACACACACACACACACACGCACACACACACACACACACACACACACACACAGACTCACACTCTTGCATATGCCAGGAGTGAGATTAGAATTCCTACTTATCTCATTATTTGTACTATAGTGTTACACAGTTATTGCACATGCTACAGAGTTTATAGAGCTGACAGGTGTCCAATGGTACTTCTAAGGTGAATGACATCAGCAGATCTTGTGAAGTAGGGTAATGGGAGGTGTACTGAGTGAGAATGGCCTCTTAATACTTAAACCTGCCAACACACACACACACACACACACACACACACACACACACACACACACACACACACACACACACACACACAAATGCAGGTGATGTGATATTACACCCCCCACATCAGTACTATTACACAATGGCACTCACCTTCATGCTGGCACGTTTGACTGGTTATGACCAGTATGCCAATGTCCACAGCAGGACATTACTCTATGCCATTCAGGGTATCCCTGTGTATGACTCAGGGCCAGCCTTTGGTCAACTGGTGCCCTAGGCAAAAGGGATCGACAGCACCCTCCCCTTACACCAGCTGGTGCCCCCATCCTGGTCGGTCTACACAAGCCAGATGACTGGAAAAGTGCTCCTGCCATGTAGGTGCCCTAAGTGGCCACCTAGTTGGCCTATGCCTAAGGCCAACTATGGTATGACTCACTCTCTGTGTGTGTTTCCCTGTGTCTCTCTCTCTCTCTCTCTCTATCACTGTTTGTCTCTCTCTTCCCTACGTCTATGTGCGTGTATGCTTGACATATTGTTATATGTTGCCCAGATATATGTCTGTGTATCACACACAACAGATGCAGATATATCACATATGGGCCACCTACAGCTAGCTGAGGGTAATCCTGTCTGATGGGTGTGTGTAGAGACAGTTAAGGTGTACATAGCTGTCTGTATGCAGAGACATATATGGGCAATACAGTTATATAGTCCAGTGTGGGTTCTAACATGGGTTGTGAGTCTCTAGTGAGTCTCTAAGTGTAGGAGCATGCCCAGTATGACTTTCTATAGTAAGAGTGGGACTCCATGCCAGAGATAGTTGTACTCTGGTCTGGGGTTGTGTTGCTAGAGGTACAGGGTTTATTTTAGCAGACATTTTCTGACATATATGACGTCTGACACTGGAATGTTTTGTGTCATTACCTAGTGACAGACATCCTTAGCGCATCACAGTGCTTTACCAGAGAAATACAAGATGTATGATGCACAGACCAATATTATGAACTCAACTATCAACATTCATGCCAAAAATGGCCAGTTGAGAGGTGTGGCTACAGCTGATTGACTGATGAAGCTGTGTAAACAGTCCAGCAAATTGGTGATATACTGGCTGGGGATCTCCTGCTTGTGTGGTATTCTTCTTACCTGAGAAGTCATATCCTGGTGTGGACCCATACCTCTCAACTATACAGTTTTTGGCAGATTGTCCAGATGTTTGTCTAGAAGTTTTGTCCAGTCTACATAAACGTGTGTTGTTATGGCAGGTTAGTTGAAAATAATTAATGACTGATGTTACAAAATAATTGCAGACATTAGTGTTTCAGACTTCATAACCTTCAGGCAGTTCCTGCTAATGCAAAACTCATTGTTCTACCAACTTTCTTGGTTTGTAAGAGCAATATTTACAATGTGTCCCTATCATTGGGCCTTTGTCCTGCTTTTATTTATGACCTTGTCCAGATGTCTTGCTGTCAAAGGTTGAGAGGTATGGGTGTGTGTACAGATTGCATTCTACTGTGGAGAAATGTCCATTATATGTGTAGTATATTCCAAATAGCACTGTGACTTCCAGGTATGTCAGTGGCAGAGCAGTACAGAGTAATGTGGTGAACCACTGACAGACACTTGTGTGTAGGTTGATAGGTTGATATGACATTAGTAAGGTATTGACCCTGAAGCCCTTATAACCCACACAGATGAGAGTGTAGCCCATGTTAAGACATGTCAGCACACAGAGCCCCTGTCCAGCAGGGATATAGGTGGAATCACAGGACTGTATTTTCTGTTCCCCCATGCACTTATACAGGGAGCACATCACTAGGAGTATTGGGGCACGTGGCTTGCTGTGGACAGGGAGTGTATTCCACAGATGGGGGAGTGTGTAGTACATATATCTGTCACACCGACAAGCTGTACTGATATCACAGCCCAGGTTGATGCTGCACCTACTTGTTGATCGAGTGGGCCTTGACTTCCAGATGTGCAACAGTCCCATCAAGGCAGGGTCTGGACTGCTTTGTATTCCAGACAGGGGTCATCTCAGCAGAGTCTGTATGGAATGGGGTAGAGGGACGGTGCTGTTAGCCTACCTGTGTAGCATAGATGTTTGGGGTTTGGGGTAAGGCAAGACCCTGGTGTGTGGAGTCTGCATGTTCTGTGGTGTGCAGGTTTGTGGAGTTCTCATGTGTTTTTGCCTCTGAGGTGTTCTTTGTGTGGGATTTTTTTTGTTGTGGACCTCCACTTACATGGGTGTGTGTTGTGTATTTGCAGGTGATGTTTACTGACTCTATACACTGCATGGCACCTATGTTACTGCACAATTTGTTCTGGTGTGCACATTCTCCATTTGTCTGGCCAGTGGTTCCCCTTCCCCTTATGTGTGTCTCTTTGTCCTTCTGTAGTCCAGTCACAGGGCTTGCCCACAGTGGCTGCTGTTATGTATTTGTAATTCTGATGTGAGTGGGGTAAATGCCATAACATCACACACAGGGTTATGGGCTTTACACCTCTGAGTATACCTATTTAGTAGGTTGTCCATCATTGCACCACTACATTTGCTGTGGTCCTCATATGGTTTGTGTTGGTATATGTTATTATGTGGCTACATGTTGGCCTAGCTGTCAAACTGTCACAGACTGACATCTGTACAGGCCCATATATGACAGTCAGACAAAGGCACACACATGGGGATAGGGTGTAATAACGTTCTGCCAAACAGAGACAGTTGGGAGACCAGTTTGGTAATTGCTTGCTTTCTCTTATGGGTATAACATCTGCTTCCCCACTGTCTGCCATTGCTGTTTT
This sequence comes from Protopterus annectens, assembly GCF_019279795.1. Lineage (NCBI taxonomy): Eukaryota > Metazoa > Chordata > Ceratodontiformes > Protopteridae > Protopterus > Protopterus annectens. The sequence continues at coordinate 1,695,909,866 of NC_056741.1, read as the reverse complement.
GACATGACCCTTTATTGTTTTGCAAATAGTTGGCAGGCAAATGGAATGTTAGGACAAGCAGAACAGATATACAAAGCATACTTGTGCTCCTTCTGTGACAACCTGTCATTCCAGGGGCATGGATGTTGGCCAGTGACATATTGTCAGTGCTGACACAGTAAGTTGGCAGCCATTTATAACCTGGCAGTACATTGACCCTTAGGTACCTGCTGTCCTACTAGGCACCATATCTCCCGACTTTTGAGAGCCAGACATCTGGACAAAGCCATAAGTAGTTTGGGGACAAAGACCTACATTTAGGGACCATTGTTAACTATTGGCTTACAAACCTAGAAAGGTGATACAGTTACAGGTTTTGCATTAGCATGCATTTTCCTAAAGGGTATGAAGTCTGAAACTACAATCTGTTATTATTTTCTGACTTTAGTCTTTTGTGATTTGCCAATGATTTGTTAGAAAGCCACAATTTCCTGATAAAGAGACAATAAATATGATGCAAACCTCTGGACATTCTGCAAAATGTCTGTACAGATGAGGGGTATGCTAGGCACTGTGTAGGTTACTCTGAGCTGTGCACTGTCCATATGTGTAGCCCCCTGTCCCTGCCCTGTCCAGCTTTCCTTCAGTAACAGATATTGATGTCTAGACAGTGTATACAACTCCTACCGTAGCTGTATTTGACATGCAGAATAGTTGGCACTTTTTTTCTTGTAACATGGACCCTGTCAACCACAGTACTGTACCTAGACCATTAAGACATGACAGCCAGGAGTAAGTGCAGGCCGCATACTGACAGTATTGCCCACACATATACATAGCTCATTAACCCCTGCATATTGTGGACATGCAACAAGGTATCAAGTTGATTGGGACAGCCATGGGAATGTGTGCTCTGCTGCTTATACACTAAAAACATGACTGTTACTGCATTTCTATGGGGAACATGGGTGTGTGGGTGGGGCACACCTGTCAGCTGTCCACATTTGCACAGACTGTGCTGATGTTCCCTTTACAGTTTGGTTCCATTTAGCATAGCATCATGCCTGTCTTGGAGACTACAAGCATATCACTAAAGACCACAGGTTAGATTGTAATGACAGACATTTGGGTTTGAAACCTCTCACTGTTCAGAGCTTTACTGCAACTGCAAGACCTGCTGTTATATCACTGTGTAGGTCTGTATTGGCATATTTCATCATTGTCCCCATTTGTGGGCCTTTGCCAGACATTGCTTTGTGGTTTTCTATGGCTGACTTGCTGGGTGAGGCTGAGGGGAGAGTATGGGACCCCCACATTAACATCCATACATGTGACCTATGACCCCCAATTTGTTACCCCCCCACATATACTACAGTGAGTTTTGTCACCTATGGGACTACTGCATTATCTGGGGAAGCCAGTATTGGGCAAATATTTCCTGTTGCCCCACATAGCTGTCAGTTGTCTGCTGCTATCCTGATGGGCCACCCCATTCCCTTGCATGCATGCAGCAATACCATAGCAATGCTACCACAACATATTACTCTATTCATTTATTGTTAAGGAGACTGACTTACCTTGTGCCTGTGGCAGTTGTAAGGATGGTGCTTGAGGGCTGGCTCTGTTGGATGCACCCAGTACACAGCCTATATGTGGTAAGATATAGGCAGTGTGATGTGTGTGGCATCCATTTTACTGTGTGTGCGAGTCAGAGAGATGTGTCAGTCCCTGGGTCCCTACAGTGTCAGTGTGTGTGCTATGCATTACCTCTTTGCCAAGGCCTAGGCATATGGGGCATGCCTCCATCTGCCTACAGGATCAGGCTCAGGGGGGTTCCTCCTCCAATTCCCCCTCTGCCTGTGAAGGTCTTGGCAATGGTCGGTGGCTGTGTGGGCCTTCCCTGTGATGTTCCTGTCGCAGCTGTTTCTGCGGGATCATATTGTGTAGCATGCCGAATACTATGAATATGTGTGCACATGTGGCTGGAGAGTACTGCAGGGTTCATAGGTTCATAGGTGTGTACTAGGCTAATGGCCCTGGAGCCTTTACAAGCCTAGCCTATAGGATTACCCTGGCATCGTGCCACCCAACCTTAGTTCCCAGTGTCTCTGTCGAGCAGAACCACTGGAGTGATTCCTGGGGTGAATTTTCTATTTTCCATCCACTCATCAAGATTTCTGTTGAAGAGGGCCAGTGAGGTGCTCTGCTTGACATGTATGGGAAGTCTATTCCATAGCATGGGCAGTATCTGTGTTATGAACATGTCCCTCCAGCATGTTCTATTGATTGTGGTAATGAGGTTGAGGTCTTTGGAGCATGTGGTGCGGAGGGATTGAGATTTCATTAGATGTAGCATTTCTAACAGAGCTGGGTCAGACATGGCTTTGTAAGTCAAGCAGAGATCGCCTCTAAGTAGGCTATATGAAACAGAAAATAGTTGGAGTTTTTTGAGTCTGTCCATATAGGACAAGTGTTTACGGCCTAGGATCCTCTTTGTGAGGTACTTTTGTGGCCTCTCCAGTTGTTGCAGGTGCCTGGTGAGGTGCATGCCAAATGGGGCATTGTACTCAAAGATCGGCCTAATGAGAGAAGAGTAGAGGGAGACAATGACCTCTTTCTTCCTGGATGCAAAACCCTTAGTAATGAGATGTGCCACATAGAAGGACTTTCTGATCACAGTGGCAATGTGGTGGTCAAAAGAGAGGTTGCTGTCAACCTTTGTTCCCATATTTCTTATAACTCCTTCTGTGTTCAGTGGACTACCATCAATGGGGTAATTAATGGGAACCAGGTTTTTCCCAAAGGGGATGATGACACATTCTTTGGCATTAAGCTTAAGGCCATGGTTCTGACACCATCAGTGAGGCCTTTCTGTAGGATGTCAACATCGCTTGGAGAGTTAATAATAGCTCCCAACTTGCAATCATCTGCGAACTTTGTCAGCCAGAGACCCTTCGTTTTGGCCTGGACTTCAGAGAAGTAGATACCAAACAGGAGAGGACCCAGGACCAAACTCTGTGGCACTCCACTCATGACTGGTCGGCAGTCTGAATTGGAGTCAGCTACTTTCACACTGTGGGTTCTATCTGTGAGCCAGTTTGCAACCCACCTAGTGATATAAGGGTTGATGCCTAGCTTGGCGAGTTTTTATATGATTCCTGAGTGGAGAATGGTATCAAAGGCCTTGGCCAGATCAAGGTAGGCTGTATGAACCACCTTGCCTTCATCCACAGCTCTGGTGACTGACTCAAAGAAGTTGACCAAGTTGAGCAGGCATAACCTACCCTCCACAAAACCAAAGTGTGTGGAATCCAGAGTTTGGAGATTCCATATATCCTTGTTTATTAGGTCCATGATGATGTGTTCCATAGCTTTGCATATCAGACTCATCAGGCTAATGAGGCAATAGTTCCTGGGGTCTGTAGTCACTCCTCCTTTGTGGAGAGGGATGACTGTAGCAGTGCACCATTCAGTAGGGACAAAGCCTGAGGTGAGGCTGTGACTGAACAGGTCACACAGGTGAGGTGCCAGTTCACTCTGTAGTTCATGTAGAGCACAGCCAGGGATATTGTCAAGTCCCATAGAAGCTGTATTGGTGGCCTTGGACAGTGCTGTTTTAACCTGTGCAGCAGTAATACTGGGTGCCTGGCAATCCACCGGTATTGTGATTGGTCCTCTGGGGGGGAGCGAGGGTTAAAGTTGGCAGTGAATCTGTCAGCCAGTATATTAGCAATATTGGTTGGCTCGGTATAGAAGGTACCATTGTGCAGTAGCTCAGAGCAAATCTGGGTATTGCCATGGAGATTCCTGACATAACTATAGAAGGCCTTGTGGTTGTCTTTACTATCTGCTACAATTCTGTTTTCATAGCTAGCTTTGGAGGATTTGATGAGGGATCTCAACTTTTTGTTGAGGCTGATAAGGGAATTTTTCCAGTCTTGGAACTTCACCTTATTCTGCATGCTTCCTCCTTCTGTTGTAGAGTTTGTTTATGGAAGGGACCACCAGATTGGCTTCCTTTTTTTGGAGGAGAGCGTCTTGGTTCTATTGGGTATGATGAGATCCATGCATTTGTGTACGTGTTTGTACAGTGCATTGGTATATGATTCTACAGTCATGCAACTATTCTCCATTTGCATGGGTGCCATGAAGTTAGCCACCTCTCTGTTTTTAGGAGTCCAAAGTTAGCTTTGGAGAAGTTTTTCATGGGGGTTTCCTTTGCGGGGGGGGGGGAGAGGGATGTGGATATCCAAGGTGATTAGTTTGTGGTCAGATCTAACCAGGAAGGAGTTGACTATTGATGTAGAGCAGTGGTCACCCATGTTTGTAATAACTAGGTCAAGGATATTGCTACCTCTAGTGGGGGTAAGAACCAGCTGTTCCAGGGCACTGAAATTAATGAATTCCAGGAAATGTTGCGCAAGTGTATTGGTACATGAGTAGCTTTCCCAGTTAATGGAGGGGTAGTTGAAGTCACCCAGTATGAGGGTGGTAGGATGGACCCTAATATTCTCCAGGGTGCTTAGGAATGTGGAGTGTGAGTCTTGGGACATAGTTGGGGGCCTATAGCAGGCTACAACTGAAATCGCTGTCTTACCCAGTGTTAGCTGCACCTGTAATATCTCAGATGCATTATGTTTGGCTACCAGAATGGAAGTGTGCACATCCTTTATGAATGTGGAAACACCACCACCTTTGGAGCTTCAGTCCAAGATCTGGGGCTGAAAGGTGTGGTTCCACCAGATATGTCAAGGCAGCAGAACCGTGACTTGAGCATCCCAAACACATGCTCTGTAATGTTCCTGGTTCTGGTTTGTGCATGTGCCTCATTATGGTATTCTTCAGTATGTGTGTGTATGTGTGTGCATTTCTGATGGGTGTCATCATCCACGGCTCCAGTGCATAGCCAGAATCCCCCACCAGATGGCCATACTGGATGTCCCCCCTGACAAATGCCTGGTACAGCTGTGAGGCATGACAGATATGAGAGTCGTAATAACTACCAGCACTGTCAGCACACACATTCATGATAAACCCCTGGGCATTGCACATGACCTGGCAGTTGATGGAGTGATGAATCCTACACAAATGCACTCTATAAGCACTTGCACTAGTGCATGGATCGTGCTATCCCAAACAGAACCAAGACGCTATCCTCCAAAAAAAGGAAGCCAATCTGGTGATCCCCTGCCATAAACAAACTGTACAACAGATGGAAAAAACTGTTGCAAAAGAGAGTAAAATCCCATGAGTGGAGGAGCTCCCTTGTCAGCCTCAGTAAGAAGCTGAGATCCCTTATAAGATCCTCCAAAACTAGCTACAAAAACAAAATCGCCACTAATTCTAAGGACAACCACAAAGGATTCTATAGCTATGTCAAGAATCTCAATGGCAACACCCAGATCTGCTCTGAGTTACAGCATAAAGGCACGAGAATTACAGAACCAATTGATATTGCCAACATCCTGGCAGATAGGTTCAGTGCTAACTTTACCCACCTCACCCCCTAAAGGGCCCATATCTATACAGGAAGAATGCAGAGTCCCTGTAATCACAACTACGCAGGTGAAAGCTGCACTCTCTAAAGCCAAAAACACAGCATCCATGGGACCAGACAACATCCCAGGCTGTGTTTTACACGAACTTCAGAACAAACTGGCTCCCCACTTAAGCACCATGTTCAATAATAGCCTCGCATCAGGCTTTGTGCCTACTGAATGGTGCACAGCAACAGTTATGCCACTGCACAAAGGGGGAGCCACCACTGATTTCGGGAACTATCAACCTATTAGCCTGACGAGCCTGGTCTGCAAGGCCATGGAACGTATCATCATGGAACTCATAAACAAAGACATTGGTAAGCTCCAAATTCTGGATCACACCAAGTTCAGGTTTGTGAAAGGCAAATCATGCCTTCTAAACCTGATTGACTTCTTTGGGGCAGTCACCAAAGCAGTAGATGAGGGTAAGGTGGTTCACACAGCCTATCTTGACCTCACCAAGGTTTTCAACATCATCCGCCATTCTGGAATTATAGCTAAACTCACTAAACTAGGTATAAATCCCTACGTCACAAGATGGGCTGCCAACTGGCTCACTGACAGAACCCACACTGTAAAAGTTGCAGACTCCAAATCTGACCTCAAAGCAGTGACAAGTGGAGTACCACAGGGTTCCGTCCTGGGACCTCTCCTGTTTGGTATCTACTTCTCTGAAGGACAGGCTAACACAGAAGGCCTCTGGCTAATGAAGTCCACAGATGACTGCAAACTAGGATCCATAGTCAAGTCCCCAAATGATGTGGACATCCTACAGAAGGGCCTCGCTGAGACAGATGCCTGGTGTCAGAGCCATGGCCTCAAGCTCAATGCCAAAAAGTGCAGTGTCATCCCCTTTGGTAAAAAGTCTGTACCCATGAACTACCACATAGGCAGACATCTACTTAACACCAAATGTGTGATAAGAGAACTTGGGACCCAGGTGGACAGTAGTCTCTCCTTTGATAGTCACATCACCACAGTAGACAGGAAGTCCTTCTACGTGGCACACTTCATAAAAGGGTTCTCATCCAGGAAAAAAGAGGTCATTGTTCCCTTCTACTTGACACTCATTAGACCCATTATAGAGTACAACACCTCTTTTGGAATGTACCTCACAAGACATCTGCAGCAGCTGGAAAGGCCACAGAAGTACCTCACAAAGAGGATTACTGGCCTCAAACAAATGCCCTACACTGACTGCCTCAAAAAACTCCAGCTTTACTCTGTAGCATATCGCCTACTCCGAGGTGATCTCTGCCTAACATATAAAGCTATGTCAAACCCAGAGCTGTTGGACATGCTACACCTAAAGAAATCCCAATCCCTCCGAGCTACATGCTCTGGGGACCTAAATCTTGTCACCACAATAAACAGGACATGCTGGGGAGATAGATTCCTGTCCCAGAGACTTCCCATACTCTGGAACAGGCTACCCATCTATGTCAAGCAAAGTTCATTAGCACTCTTCAAGAAAAATCTTGATGAGTGGATGGGAAATAGGAAATACACCCCGGGGATCACTTCTGTCTCTCTGCTCGACAGTGGCACAGGAAAATAACTTTCTTGGGTGGCGTAAGCCAGGGAACATTGTTGGCTAGGCTTACATAGGCCCTTGGGCTGATAGCCTAGTACCTACCTATGAACCTATGAACCTATGATAGCCCTTGCGGTTGACATAGACTCTACCCTCTTCACTGGGTGCTGCCTTAATGTGGATGTGTATGCAGTCTATGGCACCTAGTACCTCTGGGTAGTCTGCTACATGGTGGAAGAGATGCATATTGCTGGTCCTCTCCTCATGGGTGCTGGGGAAATATATGTGCTCACCAGCATGTGTTTGCATGACATCCAGGAACTGGTGGAGTACCCTGGATGCAGATGCCTATGAGACCCCCATGATGTCCTCAGTAGGTCTTTGGAAGGTACCTGTAGCTAGTATTCTTAATGCTACACATACCTTAGTTTCAACTGGGATGGGTTCCCCTCTGTTGGCTCTGGGTCTGAGGTGAGGCTGGCACAGCTCGCAGAGTTGCTGAAGTAAGTCCCTGTCCACCCTGTAGTGCCCCAGTATCTTGAGATCATGTAGCCCCTGGTAGGTTACCCTGGGTCTGAACACTCTTCTCCTCTTCCTCAGTCTGGGACAGTTGTCAACATTATCCTCCTCACCACCCAGAGCCTCTAGCACATACTGATGTATCAAAGTGATAGCAGCCCCTACATTTTGTCAGTTTAAATTCCCCCGAGTGTGTACACCAATGGTGCAGAGTTTGTGGAAAAAAACAGACTGTAAGGTGTTTCCATACTTTATACTGTTGTGCTGCAGATGCTGCCTGTGTGATTGGCTGACTATGATACATTCCATTTGCCAGCTATATTATTTGTACTTGAGTGCCTTTATTGTGCTATTTCCCATTTTTTCTTCTTCCCATTTCTGCCCCTTCTAAGCTCAGTGGCATGCTGCACAAACCCGCTGCTCAAATGTAAACATTTCTGTTGGTTCCTGTTGTTTTTTTTTTTTTTTTTTTTTTTTTTTTTTAATATCCATTGTGTTTAAGCCCTGTGGCGCTCCACACAAACCCCTGCAGCTATAGTAAACACTATTGAGCAGAAAGGACCCTGCCAGGGATGTGAACATACTTAGGATTTCATGAACTAGCTCAGACACACACCTCTTGCTTAGCTGTGCTTAGCTGAGCACAAACAGAGACAGCAGAGCTACAGTGTGCTTACACCAAGCATGACACACCCCTTTTCATGTTAGCTGCTTCTCCTGATTACACTACAGCATTACAGCTCCTACATGGTTAGGTGCAGGTGGACACGGTCTCCCATTTTGCTATTCAATAAATTTAGCTAATTTGCATACCCCACTGCCTTAGTCCCTTGTTACACCATTACACTGGAGCCTATCTCCTTAGCTACAATGGTTACCTGTTATCGTTTAGGTTCTGCATGCTACCCACTATAATGGCAAAATTCAGATTTCCCTAAAAATTTTCTTTTTACATTTTCTTTTATTTTCTGCACGATCTCTTTTGCGCGCCACTGTGCTACACTTAAATGGCCGAAATTGGCCAAAAAAACCCCTTTGATTTTCATAATTTGTAAACTATTTTCCATGCCAATGGCCATATGTTTGGCCATTGGCATGTCTAATAGTCATAATACATGCTTTACTTTCAGCTGTCATGCCCCCGTTTTGATTTTTGCAGAAATGTACACGGTTAGTAACCGAATACATTTCTGCAACAGACACTGCTCTGACACGGATGCCTGCCTGCTTACTGAATCACTAATTCACCTCATTTGCATGGTTTTCATCAGCAAATGAGGTAATTAGCATTATTCAGTGGTGTCCGTGTTAGAATAGTTCTGGCAGACTCGTGGACACCTCCAGCCTTGTTTACTGGATCGCTCGGTGGCCATTTTCCATGCAGAAGCTGCTACACTATTCTGACACAATGATTTGGCTTTACTGAATCCTAGCCATTGTCCTTTCTTCACATAAATGTAAGTGAACATGTCAGATACTTTCCATTTGTCACCAGCAGTCACGATCATTCATTGTGGTTACTGTAGAAACAAACTGCAATGCACGATAGTTGTTAAAACCAATGTTTTCATATAAGGAGTGTTGTTAAACTAAAGCTTCTAATAGTCAGGTTTACTTCTGTTGCCCTAATCACCAGAAAGCTCAAGTCAGTCATCATGATAGGTGCATTCTTTTGCTCTTTCTAAATTACATCCAACTGCAGTGCATTTGAAAAGGAATGCTACTCTTATAGTATGAAATATTACACTTGTACAGTTTTGGATAATTATTTTAAATTATTGTCTGGCTAACTGTAGTTTTATTATTTTCACAAGCTATACTACTACATTTTAAATCAGGTGTGTGTATTTGTGTGCTAAAATAACAAGACTCATCTTAGGATGGATTTTCAAATGATATGACATAGTCTAAAATAAGGAGGGTGGGCAAAAGACTGAAAATAGGGACAATTGTTTTACTTACAAGTAGCTACAAACTGATCAAAATGTTGCTTTTTATAATGAGCATTCATTGTTGTCACTATAGAAACAAACCACAATGAATGATCATTGTAAAAACAGTGTTAATATAAGGAGCAGTTGGTAACCACTTATAACAGGAACCTTATGTCATATCTCTCATTCTCAGAGTGAGAAATCTGAACATGGCCTAAAAGAAGGGGTGAACAAAAAATAAAGAACAGGTATAGATGTTTTGCTTGTAAGTGCTTATGAACTGCTCCTGACAGTAAAACCACAATGAAAGATCATTCTAAAAGCTAAAATTTTAATATAAAGAGCAGTTGAAAATTAAGAGGAACTCAGTTCCATACCTCTCAGCTTCTTAGAACAAAAAATCTGGACAAAGCCCAAAATATGGGGGGGGGGGGGGGGACAAAAGAGCAAAAATATGGACAGATTTTAAATATTGCTCTTATAAACTTAGAAAGTTGCTGAAATAGCATGACTCTTGTTAAGTTGCATTTTCCATATGATACAGAGTCTGAAACAAAGAAGCATATCATTTTATACTGGCTTAAAAACTGCAAAAGGGAAGCACAAAGAAAGATACTTCTTAAAAGCAAAGTTTTCATGTAAACATCATTTGTTAAACACTTATAAGTGAAACTGCACACACTTGTAAGTGCTTTACAACTACTTGTCGCAATAAATATTTGGTTTTTAAAATGATCGTTCGCTGCAGTTCATGCAGAAAGCATATCAGCAAATAAATTAACAAATAAAAAAAAACACAGTAAGACAACTCAGGATACTAAAGAAAAGACACAGCTTGATCAGCAGTGCAGTTATTCCCCATGCAGAGACAAGGGGAGCAAAGATGCAGAAAAGTTAGAAGGGTAAGGCCCGACTGAAGTGATAGGAATGTAAAAACCAAAGATAGTTGATACTGGGAGCCAAAACGGGATTAGAATGTAAGATATACAGGATATTTAAAAGAAAAATGACACTGTGGGGGGGGGGGGGATGTGAGTGACATGGTAAAGTGGGTGTTATTTTCGGCAGCAGAAGTTTGGACCCAAATTTTAAACACTGGAATTGTCCATTTAAGTTCTTTAATGAGAGGAAGAAATTGTTTCCTCTTGGATATTAGTGTTCCAGAATAGTCACTGTCAAAACAAATGGCATTTCCTTCTATTTTGAATGGTGATTTAGCCCAGGCAGTCTTAAGAGCAAGTTATTTTTCTTGAGAGGAAAACATTTAACAATAATAGATCTCAGAGAAGTGTTGTTTTCAGATACAGGAGTAATTAAGAATCTATGTGCTTTCTCTATTCAAAATGAGAATGCTTCTGGTAAGTATAACATTTTAGGGAACCAGGAAGAAAAAACAATAATCATATTATTACCTTCAGTTCCTTCAGGGAATCCAAACAGATGGATGTTATCCCTGCAAGATCTGTTTTCCAGGTCTTCAATTTTGGCTAGGAGAAAAGTATTTTGTTTTAACAGGAACTCAATATTGTTTTCATCCTCATTCAGTCTTCCTTCTATGTTGTTTAAAGAATCTTCTATCCTTGATATCTGGGTCTTCAGTAGCTGCAGACCTTCATTGATTTGTTCCGTTTGTTGGAAATGGTTCTGTTTAAAATCCTCAATTTTGGTGTTCAATTTATCTATCTTAAGTGATAATTCATGAATGTTAGTTAGTACTAAACGTACCTCTATTTTAAATGCAGAATCTTGTGAAGTTACCTTTGTATGACTCATTGTATGGCTGGATACAGTGATGGATAATTCTCATGAAGACCTTGACAGGAAAATAATGGAATATGTAAAAAAATTGTTTGATACAATCCTCAATGACAGCATGAACTATCGGAATTCACTCAATTAAGTTGTTTAAGATTGTTTAGAAATATAATTTCCTGTCAGAGATATATGTAGTAGCAGGGCAGGAGAAAAGTACTACTACCCTAGTGTTATATTTTTCTGAATCCCAGACGTTGTTGCTCTTATGTTCTCGTACCTGGTCCATTTACAATCTGAGTGTTCCATGTTATGGTCTTCCTACAATTACAAGCAAACAATTAATTCATTATTAAACTAGAAACAGTGATTAAATTTCATTACACAATTGCTACATTTTTGCTAGCAGAATAGTTACACATTTTCTCTATTCTACACAAGAGAACAAATACAATTTCCTACCACTGTTGCATCATACAAAGGTAATTTCAAAGTATATTTTCTGTTGCACAACCAAGCTTAAATATAGTTTACAACTGTGTTACAACTGTGTGTTTAAACTATGAAAAACAGAGAAAGAAAAATAAAGACATCAATTTTAAATTAGTCTGTCTTTCATGGCATCAAAGTTTCTCTCCCCATTAGATCTTCAAGCATGTTTTCTGGGGGCACTCCTCAAGAATGTGACTTTGAGATGAAGGTGCAATCTTCTGGTGTGCTATCAAATTCCTTGCCTAAAAAGTCTCTGAGTTGGCATCCTTGGTAACAGGGTTAGGCCCTTTCAGAATAATTTTCATCTTGACAGACTATAGCTGAATCTTACCACAACACACTTTATGACCCAAGTAAACCTTAACTGAGCTATGTTGCTAGAAGATTACACAGGCAGATTGCAAAACAGCAACTTAGAAAGATGTTAACACACCAAGTCTATCATTATGACGACTTATATACTTGAGTCATCTCAAAATATATAACCTTATTATTTTAATCACAGTTACCAGGGTCATTCAAGGCTGGATCCAGCAAAAGGTGACCTAGGCTGGCCTGGTCTTTAAAAAAAAAAGCTCCAGTACCTTCTAGCCCAGAAGCACCTGGCATTCAGCCCTGAAGCAAGTCTGGAAATCGTAGGTGATGTCATTTGAGAAGAGGGCCCATCCACATCCATTTCAACTTCAGCACATCTAGCCCAGAAAGCACAAGCAGGAGATTTGTTTAACATGGAAAGGAAAGTTTGCACAAAGAAGAAGATGTGGTATAGTAAGAGTGGTCAGGGTCTTCTTTTTAACAGCAGAACAATGGTTTCAGATGGACTCAGAAGAGCAAGATCACAGTGTGTGTGGATTCAGTATCAGAGCGAGAATGCAGTGTGTGTCTGTGTTGTGTATGTATGTTCATGTATCTGTGTGTGTGTGTGTGTGTGTGTGTGTGTGTGTGTGTGTGTGTGTGTTGTGTATGTATGTGCATGTATCTCTGTGTGTGTATCTGTGTATGTGTGTGTGTGTGTGTGTGTGTGTGTGTGTGTGTGTGTGTGTCTCAGTGTGCTGTTTATCATGCACATTCCACTCTGCAGCAGAGCCTCTTTAGAAGGGAATTCCAGGGACAAAAACTCCAAATATAGAATTATATGGAAGCATGGTTATTAATTAATTATTTTTTTATATTTCTATTTCAGTTTCTATAACAAAAAGGGCAGGTATAATGGTTTAACTATGCTATGTAGCATAGGCAATGAGTAACTGGAAAAAGTGTGAATATGTATGTAAAGATGTTGACATAAATCAGACAAACAAGTACTCAGGCAAAACATACAGAAATGTGAAAAAAGTAATAAAGCTGATATTAGATAGATGTCTGATGAAAGAAAATCTATCAGTAATTGCTGTGTAATATAGCATCAGCTGTTATATGGATAATATAGGCATCATATAAAGGATTGCTAGCATATGTGCCAGATTAAAAGGGTAGTCAGAGGTGCAGTTATCAAGAGAAAGTGTGTGTGTGTGCGTGCGTGTGTGTGTGTGTGTGTGTGTGTGTGTGTGTGTGTGTGTGTGTGTGTGTGTGTGTCTCCTTCTGTCTGCATCATGGATGACTTACTAATTCATAGCCCATTCCAGAGATAGATTACTGCTGCATTTTCCCTCCAAAGATGGATTACTGCATTATGGATGGAAGATTACTGAATTACAGGCAGAAAGTTTAGGTACAAATGTCACTGAGGATTACAGTTGGTCAGTAATATTCAGAAAATGCACACTTGATTCACCAACACAGTACTGTCTGGTTAAGTGACTTGCTCAAAGTCATATAGTATGTAGATGGAGCTAAAAAGAATCAAACCCTGTACTGTTGTCTACAGGCAACAGCTTATTAAGAGCTTATATCCTTAATATACTGCACTAACTGCCTTGCTTATCTTTATTTTTTGATAAATCATTCAGGATAACAGGAAGTCAATATTGCTGGTCATTAGGGTGTCACAGCTGTTCAGAAAATGTGAGTCAAATTAGAGTAGTCTGGCAGTTAAGACTACACTGTTAACCAACTGTGTCCTACAGTGAAAAGTACAGGGTTTGACAGACAGTGCTCCTGGATGATTCCTGAAATGAGAAACTTTGTACAGTGAGTTTGCATGTTTAGCAAAGAGAAAAAATGGAATTAAAAATCAAAGCATTTGTTTCCTTGTTATATTTGGCTTTGTTCACAATTCTCAGGCAAAGAAGTTGAGAGGTGTTTTTGTCCAGTCTTTGTAAAATTGCTGGCTTTCTGATAAATTGTTGTGAACTTCCATCACTAAATAGTGATAGGCATGAGTTGCAGCCTTTGTATTCTTCAGAAAATATGCAAAGCTTCTTATTCTAGCAACTTTTTAAGTATACAAGAGAAACACTTAAAATCTATTCCTGATTTTTGGGTCTTTGTCTCTGATTTTAGCTAAGAAATGGGGGGGGGGGGCTTTGTAATGGGTTTCACGTTTTGATAGCAGAGAGATGAGATACATTTCTGACTAATTATCTATAAATGTTTTTATTCACCTGCTCTCAGGCAGACATCTAAGGTATTCAGTCATGCAATTGGCTGTAATTGATGGTTGTTTATGTATATAAATAGTTCCTGTAACCCACTGTAATGATGGTGTAATGGAAGGAGCTAACTGTAACGAACAGTAACACCATCATGAGTCATGTTCATTTGGCATAATCCTCGGTCTCCTTGTTTTGTTGACTGCTAACAGTGTGTTTCTTATCTGTCTATAAATAAACAGGACAGCATGAAGTCTATAAGTTTAATGTTAAAAATAACTGTGAATACATTTTAATTACTCTGCTTTTTTCTTCCAGGCACACAAGTGTATCAAGCAGTGTGTTGGACTGCAACATTCTATATGGTACTTAATGCAGAAAAATACAGTTATGAACTGCTTCTGCGGTACAGGGATTGATGACCTCAGCCTTTGTCTGCTATTGTATGACTCTGACCAAGTCCCTACACCAAGCAGTGCTCAGGGGTTGCCCCTGACAAAAGGATGCTTGCATGTAGTGGCTGCTCCAGGCTTGTAGTGACTGCTCCAAGCTGTTAGGAAATGCACTACACATTTGTTTTTCAATTCCTGAACCCTTCACATAGACACTAATTAGTGCTTCACTATATGCTCACTATGTGCTCTTTGACTGGGTCCCAGCACATGGGTTGCCAATTTTTAGGTAGCGTGTTGTATACAGAGTGTATACACGCTGAATACATGCTGAATGTGGTATACTTATAAGGAAACCACCAATTTAGGTGGCGTGTTGCATATAAAGTGTAGACACACTGAACTAATTTAGCTGCTCTTGTGTTTGTTAACTGTAGCAACATGGTATAAGTATAGTGCTTTCTCCGGGCCTAATTTTTGTAACCATTTCAGCACCTGATAAGCATAAGGAGATTGTTGCATATTCACTGTTGTAAAACTCAATGTGAAGCACCTAACTAGCCCCACAATGTTAGTGTTTTAAGAATTGCCTACTAGTTGGCAGTTGGAATAGTTCAGATATCTCTGTGTACTTAATTTGTAAAACTGAATCTACCTGGCTTTATCTGTACTATTCAACACCTTATCAAAGTTGTTACCCAGAACACTTTTATGGTTTCTCTGGTCTTTTCTGGAAAAAGACAATATACCTGGCTAATGTGCTTTTGTTCTCTACCTTGAACTGTAATTTACCCAGTTGAGAGTCCTTAAATTAGGTTAATAGTGTTATAGTATATAATCTGTACACTAGCATTATAGCACTGTTAAAACCTTACCTAGATAACTATACCGAACCCACTGTGTGCTTGCGTTTTTCCATTATCAGCTCTTTATTCTTGCTCTAATAGCTTAAATACTACCACCTAACATAGCTAACAGGCTTATTTAGTTCTATACTTCCAAGGCACTGCTACTATAATTATTGACTGCATTTATATACATTTTTAACCTGCTTAGTACCACTTTTAGTTGCCTACTTTTTAATATACTGTTTTCTTCACCACATTTCTTTTTTCTCTCACTATATGTACCCAGCTCTTCATCCTGATTTTTCCTGTACAGGGTATGCAAATGTACCCTGCTTAATGACCACAAACCATAATCTAAAAGTATTCCTACTGTCTCATTCCTAAATCCAGGAATAGAGCATAACTTCTCCCTGAGCATCAATCCCTCAAGGAAGCAAGAAAGTATGTGTTCTGCTACTAATGTCTGTAACGGTTATTTTGCATAAAATAATACCAGGTGTTTAAGCACACCTTCTAGCAAGGATAGCCAGCAGCCTTACCCCTCATTACTCTTTAGCCCCAACACTTTCCCCCCTCTTGTATCCACCTTATTTTTCTCCAAGCTTTTCCCTCCCCCACTCCCAGACCTGCTATCTCCATTGAAGAGCTACTGCTGCAATATAGGGTTTGCCCACTAGTTGGCACCCTTTTCCTAGTTCTACCTTCCTTTAACATTGATCCTGTTGTCTTAGACCATAGCTCACAGGCATCTATGTTCTTTTCTTGCTTATATTGCAGTTCCACTCTACCTTTCCAAAGTCCCTGTTAATCAAGCTACTACTATATCCACTAGTACTACTATTCAGTTTCTTATCTTCTTACTTATCTCCACCCACACCCACTGACAGCAGTCAGCACTCCACTGATTGTTCTCATTCATCTTCTTCCTTACCTTGGCTCTACCCGGTTCATTCGCCTTGCGGGCTCACTCTGTTCCCCTACCCAACCCCCAATTCCCACCCGCCCCAGTACTTCTACTTTTATTGTCTCCTGACCACACCCTCATTCCTTACAACCACTCACAAAGGCCAAATCATTTAAGTGCTACTACCTTGCACACACCCAGTTCATACATTGTTAACCACCATTTCCTACCTCCAAATACTTCCACAATGCCGATATCTAATATATCACACCTGAAGCTTCTACTCTTATTTTCACTCCTACATTTGTTAACTATACCTTACCTATCTACCTTCTATGAACACCTCAACTATCTAGGTTTCCACCACCCCACTAAGCAAACCACCACATTGACCTTTCCAGTCTCTCAGAACCATTATAGCATACTCTCCACATCTAACCACCTACTAGCAAAATATCACAGACTGACTCATATCAGGTATAATAACTCAAAAGCAAAGAAATACCAGAACCTAACATGTATAGTCCTAAAACTAACATTTAAAATACAAAAATACTTCTTAATAGATGGAGACATACATCCAAATCCCTGACCAAATTCTATAAATTCTCCAGAGCTCCTTACTCCAACACCCTCACACACACAGACCCTCACCAGACCCCCCCCCCCAACTCACTATTGATTGCCCATCTCAACATTCAGAGTATAAATAATAAGGTTGCCCACCTACATGCTCTCTTGGATGTTCACTCATTTGACAACCTATGCCTCACTGAAGCTTGGCTAAAACCAGTAACTCAAGACAATAAAGTCATACCACCTGGATACAATATCCTACGGCTAGACCGTATAACTAAGAAGGGTGGGGGGGGGTAGCTATCCTATACAAATCTGAACTACAGGTGACCTCTGCTGACTACAAACCACCTCTAGATACTAATGCTGAGTTCATTATTTCCAAGGTTCAGCTCAATAAATGTAAAGCCATCTATATCATCTGTGTCTACCTTCCCCCAGGAAATAATACTAATACCCTTGAAGACATGCTAAGCTGGCTGTCCACTAACTATCCCTAGGAAACCATAGTCCTCTGTGACTTTAATATCAATTGGAATAACTGCACCTCTGAACAACCTACTACCCACATTAACATATATGGTTTTACTCAAACCATTACCTCCCCCTCAAGGACCAGCAAACCCAACAACAGAGACAGTACTTTAGACTGGATTCTCATTAACAGTCATCACCAGTTATACAAGGTAGGGACTCTCCCTGTTGTTCTAAGTGACCACTCTCTCATCTTTACAATCAGGCATAAGACTGACATTCCTAACCTATCCATCTATAAGACAGTAAGGAGCAACAAAAATTTTAACCCTGACATATTCCAAAGTGAACTGAGGGCATGTGGTTGGTCAGCCCTAAAACATCTTCCACTGGAGGAAGCAGTAAAATACTTTAACATAAAATTTTTAGCCATTTTACACAGCCGTACACCAATACGTACTATAAGAACTAAGATTTAACCAGCCCCAAGGATCTCAAAAGTAACCAAACAAAAAATCCTACTTAGAAATAAAGTCTGGGCCAAATGGTGTACTATAAATGCCCTGCAGATCATGTAAAATTTAGACAGTTAAGAAATTATACAAAAAAGACCATTCTGTTAGATAAAAGAAACTTTTACTATCAACTCCAGCAAACCCATCAAAACAAACCTCAAAAGTTCTGGACAGGCATCAATAAACTTTTAAGCCCTGGTCATTCTGTCACACCAACCCCATCAGGCACTAACCATGAAAACCCCAAACAAATTGTCAATACCTTTAACACTTTCTTTACAGAGACCATCCAATCTCTTGCCAACCAACTATCTCCTGACAGCTCTAGCCTGAATAGTGCTATATTCAGCTCACTCTCCTCATTTCACTTCCAACCTGTTCCTACATACCTTGTTTGTACCCCTATTCACAAACTCAAACCTACCACCCCTCAGTCGATCTATTACCAGCAGAACATTTACAAAAAGCTGCAAAAGCCATAGCCTATCCCATACCTATCCTGATTAATAGAACTATAACTGAAGGAGCCATCCCATCTAGCTGGAAAATGTCACATATTATCCCCCTACATAAAGGTGGTAACTCCAATGAGTTATCAAACTACAGACCCATGGCTGTACTATCACCCTTGGAAAAAATTATGGAAAAATGTGTACATAAACAACTGCTAAACTACCTTACCCAGAACAACCTACTAGCTAATTGTCAACATGGTTTCAGGCCATTTCACAGCACCACCTCTGCCCTCTTATCCTTAACAGACTGCATTAACAAAAATTGTAACAATAACATTCTCTCCTCAGCCCTGTTTATTGATCTCTCTAAAGCCTTCGATGTGGTTAGCCATCAGCTACTCATAAATATACTTAAAACCCTCCCACTAGACTCACTGGCCATACAATGGTTCCAATCCTACTTAAATAATAGACAGCAGGCTGTACTATGGGATAATAACTTATCCACCCACCTTCCCATTGCCTTTGGTGTCCCTCAAGGTTCTATATTAGGTCCTCTCCTATTTTCTATTTTTATTAATGACCTACATTCTGTAATTCCACAAGCTACCTGTATACAATATACAGACAATTCAACATTAGTATGCTCAGCTACTTCTCCATCTGTTTTACGGACTCTAACCCAAAAGGTGCTCAATACAGTTGAAAAATGGCTTCCACACCATTGCCTCATCTTGAACCCCCCCCCCAAAAAAAACTCTTACTATTCACTCCAACTCATAGGGCCTCCCCACTTAACTTTACTGTTATATCAAACAATAGTACTATCATATCTCCTGATCCCACTACCAAACTACTAGGAGTCTTAATTGATAACAACCTCAACTTTGACGCTCATATTAGCAAGACAATAAAAACAGTCAACAAAAAAATCAGCTCCCTTTACAGGATAAAACCCTTCTTGACTCCATCAGCTAGGACTACCATTGCCAATTTAATCTCTGCTCTCTTCTATGCCTCCCCTATATTTACCAACTTGTGTAAAACTAACCTTAACAAGCTAGCAATCTCCTATAACAATATTGCCAGATTTCCACTGGCTCTGCTTTCAGAACCCATCACTGTCATAATCTAGAACAACTAGGATGGCTAGAGTTACCAAACCAACTATTATATAACCAAATAACAGTTGCACACAAAATCCTGTACCAAACTACTAATACCCCAATTCTTACTAACCTTATCACCCCCTACAATAATCTTAAGACCCTACACTCTTCAAACAAACTACTTGTACAGCTAAGCAAAACCAACAATATGGCTGGTGACTCCTTGTTCTCTAACATGGTTGGCAAAACCAGGAACTCACTCCCTAGTGACCTGACCTTGCTTTCCTCAAAATCACTTTTTAAAAACAAACTGAATTTATACCTCAAAACACATTGGTTATGCCATTGTGCTAACTCTGACTAACCAAGTAGGTGCTTCTCTGTTAACCTTTAAAGAATGTGTGTTTTCATATATTAACCTCTTGTCATTCCTAACATCTTCAGGTATTATTCCCTAAATCATCATATATTAACCTCATGTCATTTCTTTAATGTTCCTGTACTATTCCCTAAATCATTACATGTACAAATAATCTTAAACCTGCAATGTAAAGAAATGCAAAGTAATGTAAAGAATTGTTTTAAGATGTAGCTTGATTTTTAAATCTGTCATGTAAAATAACTATTATTTGTGTTCATTGGAGCTTTTCTTCCCAGGCCTCTGCTGAAAATTGACATATATCCAGTCAGACCAGCCCGGTCAACAAATGTAAAATAAATAAATAAAACTATTATTATTATTATTATTATTATTATTATTATTATTATTATTATTATTATTATTATTATTAAGGATTCCTGCAAGTACAGTACTACCTGTATAGATTATTATTATTATAAAGGATTAATTTAAGTACAGTAGTACCTGTTCAGATTATTATTAGTAATGACTCCTGTAAGTACAATACTAACTGCACAGATTATTATAAAGGATTCCTCTATGTACAGTACTACCCTACATTTTATTATTATTATTATTATTATTATTATTATTATTATTATTACTACTACTATTACTGTTATTATTATTATTGTTATTATTATTATTAAGGATTCCTGTAAGTACAGTACTACCTGTACAGATTATTATTATTATAAAGGATTCATGTAAGTACAGTAGTACCTGTTCAGATTATTATTATTATTAATGATTCCTGTAAGTACAGTAGTAACTGCACAAATTATTATAAAGGATACCTGTATGTGTAGTACTACCCAACATTTTATTATTATTATTATTATTATTATTATTATTATTATTAAGGATTCCTGTAAGTACAGTACTACCTGTACAGATTATCATTACTATTATTATTATAATTACTAATAAGGATTCCAGTACATACAGTACTACCTGTACAGATTATTATTGTTATTATTATTATTATTATTATTATAAAGGATTCCTGTAAGTACAACACTACCTGCACAGATTATTATTATAAAGGATTCCTGTAAGTACAGTACTTCCTGTACAGATTATTATTATTATTATTATTATTATTATTGTTTCCTGGAAAATACAGTACTACCTGTCCAGATTTTTATTATTATTATTATTATTATTATTATTATTATTATTATTATTATTATTATTATTATTAAGGATTCCTGGAAAATACAGTACTACCTGTACAGATTATTATTATTACTATTATTATAAAGGATTCCTGTAAGAACAGTACTTCCTGTACAGATTATTATTGTTATCATTATTATTTTTATAAAGGATTTCTGTAAGTACAGTACTACCTGTACAGATTATTATTATTATCATTATTATTATTATTATAAAGGATTCCTGTAAGTACAGTACTACCTGTTCAGATTATTATTATTATTATACAGGATTCCTGAAAGTATACTACTACCTTTATAGATTATTATTATTATAAAGTATTCCTGTAAGAACAGTACTAGCTGTACATATTATTATTATTATTGCTATTATAAATGATTCATTTAAGTACAATTCAGATGGTTGTTATTATTATTATTATTATTAATGATTCCTGTAAGTACAGTAATACCTGCACAGATTATTATAATGCATTCTTGTAAGTACAGCACTACCCTACATTTTATTATTATTATTATTATTATTATTATTATTATTATTATTATTTTTAAAGATTCCTGTACGTACAGTACTACCGGTACAGATTATTATTATTATTATTATAAACGTTTCCTGTAAGTACAGTACTACCTGTACAGATTATTATTATACAGGATTCCAGAAAGCATACAACTAGTTTTACAGATTATTATTATTGTTATTATTATTATTATTACTAGTAGTAGTAGTGGTATAAAGGATTCCTGTAAGAACAGTACTAACTGTACATATTATTATTATTATTATTATTATTATTATTATTATTATTACTACTATTACTATAAAGGATTCCTGTAAGTAAAGTACTACCTGTACAGATTATTATTATTATTATAAATGATTCCTTTAAGTACAGTACTACCTGCTCAGATTATAAAGGATTCCTGTAAGTACAGTACTATCCTACATATTATTATTATTTATTATTTTATTGTTTTAAATAGAAGTTTTATTTTTATTTTATATTATTATTATTATTATTATTATTATTATTATTATTATTATTATTATTATTAAGGATTCCTTTAAGTAGAGTACTACCTGTACAGATTATTATTATTAGTATTATTATTATTATTAGCAAGGATTCCTGTAAGTACAGTACTACCTGCACAGATTATTAATATTATTATTATTATTATTATTATTATTATTATTATTATTACCATAAGGGATTCCTGAAAAATGCAGTACTACCTGCACAAGTTATTATTTTTATCATTATCTTTATAAAGGATTCATTTAAGTACAGTACTAACTGTACAGATTATTATTATTATTATTGTTATTATTATTATTATTATTATAATACAGATTCCTGAATTTATACTACTACCTTTATGGACTATTATTATTGCTATTATTATTAAGGATTCCGGTAAGAACAGTACTACCTGTACATATTATTATTATTATTATTATTATTATTATTATTGTTATTATTATTATTATTATTAATGATTCCTGTAAGTACAGTACTACCTGCACAGATTATTATAATGGATTCTTGTAAGTACAGTACTACCCTACATTTTATTATTATTATTATTATTATAAAGAATTCCTGTAAGAACAGTACTACCTGTACAGATTATTATTATTATTATTATTAATAAGGATTCCTGGAAAATACAGTGCTACCTGTACAGATTATTATTATTATTATTATTGTAAAGGATTCCTGTAAGTGCAATACTATCTGCACAGATTATTATTATAAAGGATTCCTGTAAGTACAGTACTAACTGCACAGATTATTATCATTATTATTATTGTGGATTCCTATAAGTACAGTACTACCGGTACATATTATCATTATTTTTGTAAAGGATTCCTGTAAGTACAGTACTACCTGTACAGATTATTATTATTATTATTATTATTATTATTAATGATTCCTGTAAGTACAGTACTACCTGTACAGATTATTACTATTATTATTAGCAAGGATTCCTGTAAGTACAGTACTACCGATACATATTATTATTATTATCATTAAGGATTCCTGGATACTACAGTACTAACTGTACAGATTATTATTATTATTATTATTATTATTATTATTATTATTATTATTATTATTATTACTATTATTATAATAAACAATTCCTGAAAGAACAGTACTACCTGTACAGATGATGATTATTATTATTATTATTATTATTATTATTATTATTATTATTATTATTATCTTTATAAAGGGTTCTTGTAAGTACAGTACTACCTATACAGATTATTATTATTATTATTATTATTATTATTATTATTATTATTATTATTATTATTAAGGATTCCTGTAAGTACAGTACTACCTATACAGATTATTATAATTATTATTATTATTATTATTATTATTATTATTATTATTATTATTATTATAAAGAATTCCTGTAAGAACAGTACTACCTGTACAGATGTACATATTATTATTACTATTACTATTATTATTATTATTATTATTACTATTATTATTATTAATAAGGATTCCTGGAAAATACAGTGCTACCTGTACAGATTATTATTATTATTATTATTGTAAAGGATTCCTGTAAGTGCAATACTATCTGCACAGATTATTATTCTAAAGGATTCCTGTAAGTACAGTACTACCTGCACAGATTATTATTATTATTATTATTGTGGATTCCTATAAGTATTGTACTACCAGTACAGATTATCATTATTTTTGTAAAGGATTCCTGTAAGTACAGTACTACCTGTACAGATTATTACTATTATTATTAGCAAGGATTCCTGTAAGTACAGTACTACTGATGCATATTATTATTATTATCATTAAGGATTCCTGGATAAAACAGTACTAACTGTACAGATTATTATTATTATTATTACTATTACTATTATTATAATAAACAATTCCTGAAAGAACAGTACTACCTGTACAGATTATTATTATTATTATTATTATTATTATTATTATTATTATTATTATCTTTATAAAGGGTTCTTGTAAGTACAGTACTACCTATACAGATTATTATTATTATTATTATTATTATTATTATTATTATTATTATTATTATTATTATTATTAATAAGGATTCCTGTAAGTACAGTACTACCTATACAGGTTATTATTATTATTATTATTATTATTATTATTATTATTATTACTATTACTATTATTATTATTATTATTATTACGTATTTCTGTAAGTACAGTACTGCCTGTACATATTATTATTATTATACAGAATTCCTGAAAGTATACTACTACCTTTACAGATTCATATTATTATTATTATTATTATTATTATTATTATTATTATTATTATTATTATTAAGGATTCGTGTAAGAACAGTACTACCTGTGCATATTATTATTATTTTTATTATTATTATTATGGATTCCTGTAAGTACAGTACTACAGGTACAGGTTATCATTATTATTTTTATAAAGGATTCCTGTAAATAAAGTGCTACCTCTACATATTACTATTAATTATTATTATTATTATTATTATTATTATTATTATTATAAAAGATTCCTGTAAGTACAGTACTACCTGTAAAGATTATTATTATTATACAGGATTACTACTACCTTTACAGATTATTTTTATTATAAAGGATTCCTGTATGTACAGTATTACCTGTACAGATTATTATTTTAAAAAGTTCCTGTAAGTACGGCACTACCTGCACAAATTATTATTATAAAGGATTTTTGTTAATACAGTGCTGCCTGTACATATTATTATTATTATTATTATTATTATTATTATTATTATTATTATTATTATTATTATTATATTCATAAAGGATTCTTGTAAGTACAGTACTACCTATACAGATTATTATTATTATTATTGTTATTAAGGATTCATGTAAGAACAGTACTACCTGTGCATATTATTATTATTATCATTATTATTATTATTATTATTATTATTATTATTATTATTAATAAATAATTCTTGTAAGTACAGTACTACCTGATTATTATTATAAAGGATTCATTTAAGTACAGTACTACCTGTTCAGAATATTATTATTATTATTATTATTAATGATTCCTGTAAGTACAGTACTACCTGCACAGATTATTTTAAAGGATTCTTGTAAATACAGTACTTCCCTACATTTTATTATTATTATTATTATTATTATGGATTCCTGTATGCACAATACTACCTTCCCAGATTATTATTATAAAGGATTCTTGTAAGTACAGTACTACCTGTACATATTATTATTATTATTATTATTATTAAGAATTCCTAAAAAATACAGTACTACCTGTACAGATTATTATTATTATTATTATTATTATTATTATTATTATTATTATCATTATTATTATTATTATTATTATTATTATTATAAAGGATTCTTGTAAGTACAATACTACCTGTACAGATTATTATTATAAAGGGTCCCTGTAAGTACAGTACTACAGGTACAGATTATTATTATTATTATGGATTCCTATAAGTACAATACTTCAGGTACAGGTTATCATTATTATTTTTATAAAGGATTCCTGTAAATAAAGTGCTACCTCTACTTATTATTATTGTTATTGTTATTGTTATTACTATTATTACTATGCATTCCTGTAAGTACAATACTACCTGCCTAGATTATTATTATAATAAAGGATTCTTGTAAGTACTGTACTACCTGTACATCTTCTTCTTCTTCTTCTTCTTATTATTATTATTATTAATAAGGATTCCTCGAAAATACAGTACTACCTGTATAAATTATTATTATTATTATTATTATTATTATTAAGGATTCTTGTGAGTACAATACTACATATACAGATTATTATTATTATGGATTCCTATAAGTACAGTACTACAGGTTACAGGCACAAGTTATCATTATTATTTTATAAAGTATTCTTGTAAATAAAGTGCTACCTCTACATATTATTATTATTATTATTATTATTATTATTATTATTATTATTATTATTAATGATTTCTGTAAGTACAGTGCTACCTGTACAGATTATTATTATTATTATTATTATTATTATTATAATACAGGATTACTACTACCTTTACAGATTATTTTTATTGTAAAGGATTCCTGTATGTGCAGTATTACCTGTGCAGATTATTATTATAAAAGATTCCTGTAAGTACAGCACCACTTGCACAAATTATTATTGTAAAGGATTCCTGTAAATACAGTGCTACCTGTACATATTATTATTTATATTATTATTATTATTATTAAGGATTCCTGGAAATACAGTACTACCTGTACAGATTATTGTTATTATAATAATAATAATTATTATTATTATAAAGGATTCCTGTAAGAACAGTACTACCTGTACAATTTATTATTATTATTATTATTATTATTATTATTATTATTATTAGTAGTAGTAGTGCCGCGGTGGTACAACAGTAGCATTGTTGCGTCACAGCAAGAGGTTCTCCTGCTTGATTCTCGACTGGAGTGCCTTCACTGTGGAGTCTGCATGTCCTTCCCGTGGTCAAGTGTCCTCTGAAAGACATGCGTGAATGGGCGTGCCTCCGCTGAAGGTTGGGGTGGGGCTGGCAACTCAGCACCATAAAAATCTACTGCCAATCATTAGCAGACCGGAGTTCTGCTGTGGCGACCCCTAACCAGGAAAAGCCAAAAAGACAAACAACATTTTTAATATTATTATTATTATTATTATTATTATTATAAATGATTCCTTTAAGAACAGTACTACCTGTACAGATAATTATTATTATTATTATTATTATTTTTATTATTATTATTATTACTAAGGATTCCTGTAAGTGCAGTACTGCCTGATTATTATTATAAATGATTCATTTAAGTACAGTACTACCTGTTCAAACTATTATTATTATTATTCATAATTATGATTCCTGTAAGTACAGTACTACCTGCACAGATTATTATAAATTATTCTTGTAAGTACAGTACTTCCCTACATTTTATTATTATTATTATTATTGATTATTATTATTATTGATTCCTGTAAGTGCAATACTACCTACCCAGATTATTATTATAAAGGATTCTTGTAAGTACAGTACTACCTGTACATATTATTATTATTATTATTATTATTAGTAGTATTATTATTATTAAGGATTCCTTGAAAATACAGTACTACCTGTATAGACTATTATTATTATTATTATTATTATTATTATTATTATTATTATTATTATTATTATTATTATTATAAAGGATTATTGTAAGTACATTACTACCTGTACAGATTATTATTATTATTATGGATTCCTATAAGTACAGTACTACAGGTACAGGTTATCATTATTATTTTTATAAAGGATTCATGTAAATAAAGTGCTACCTCTGCATATTATTATTATTATTATTATTATTATTATTATTATTATTATTAATGATTCCTGTAAGTACAGTGCTACCTGTACAAATTATTATTATTATTATTATTATTATACAGGATTACTACTACCTTTACAGATTATTATTTTTATTGTAAAGGATTCCTGTATGTACAGTATTACCTGTGCAGATTATCATTATAAAAGATTCCTGTAAGTACAGCACTACCTGCACAAATTATTATTATAAAGGATTCCTGTAAATACAGTGCTACCTATACTTATTATTATTATTATTATTATTATTATTATTATTATTATTATTATTATTATTAATAAGGCTTTCTGGAAAAACAGTACTACCTGTACAGGTTATTATTATTATAATAAAGGATTCCTGTAAGAACTGTACTACCTGTGCAATTTATTATTATTATTATTATTATTATTAGTAGTAATAGTAGTGCAGTGGTGGTACAATGGTAGCATTGTTGCCTCACAGCAAGAGGTTCTCCTGTTTGATTCTCAACTGGAGTGCCTTCTGTGTGGAGTCTGCATGTCCTTCCCGTGGTCGAGTGGCCTCCGAAAGACATGCGTGAATGGGCGTGCCTTCACTGAAGGTTGGGTGTTGGGCTGGCAACTCAGCACCATAAAAATCTACTGCCAATTATTAGCAGACTGGAGTTCTGCTGTGGTGACCCCTAACCAGGAAAAGCCGAAAAGACAAACAACATTTTTATTATTATTATTATTATAAAGGATTCCTGTAAGAACAGTACTACCTGTACAGATTATGATTATTATTATCATTACGGATTCCTTGATAATACAATACTAACTGTACAGATTATTATTATTATTACTATTATTATAATAAAGAATTCCTGTAAGAAGAGTACTACCTGTACAGATTATCATTATCTTTATAAAGGCTTCCTGTAAGTACAGTACTACCTGTACATATTATTATTATTATTATTATTATTATTATTATTATTATTTATTATTATACATGATTCCTGAAAGTAAACTACTACCTTTACAGATTCATATTATTATTATTGTTATTATTAAGGATTCCTGTAAGAGCAGCACTACCTGTACATATTATTATTATTATTATTATTATTATTATTATTAAGGATTCCTGTAAGTACAGTACTACCTGATTATAATTATAAAGGATTCATTTAAGTACAGTACTACCTGTTCATATTATTATTATTATTATTATTATTCATAATAACGATTCCTGTAAGTACAGTGCACAGATTAGTATAAAGGATTCTTGTGAGTACAATACTTCCCTACATTTTATTATTATTATTATTATTATTATTATTATGGATTCCTGCAAGTTCAATACTACCTGCCCAGATTATTATTATAAAGGACTCCTGTAAGTACAGTACTACCTGTACATATTATTATTATTATTATTATTATTATTATTATTATGGATTCCTATAAGTACAGTACTATCGGTACAGGTTATCATTATTATTTTTATAAAGGATTCGGTAAGTAAAGTGCTGCCTCTACAGATTATTAATATTATTATTATAAAAGATTCCTGTAAATACAGTACTACCTGTACAGATTATTATTATACAGGATTACTACTACCTTTACAGATTATTAGTTTTATTATAAAGGATTCCTGT
This sequence comes from Protopterus annectens, assembly GCF_019279795.1. NCBI lineage: Eukaryota > Metazoa > Chordata > Ceratodontiformes > Protopteridae > Protopterus > Protopterus annectens. The sequence continues at coordinate 1,695,880,715 of NC_056741.1, read as the reverse complement.
ATGTACAGAATTACATGTGCAGATTATTATTATTATTATTATTATAAAAGATTCCTGTAAGTACAGCACTACCTGCACATATTATTATTATTATTATTATTATTATTATTATTAAAGATTCCTGTAAATACAGTGCTACCTGTACAGATTATTATTATTATACAGGATTACTACTACCTTTACAGATGATTATTTTTATTGTAAAGGATTCCTGTGTGTACAGTATTACCTGTACAGATTATTATTATAAAAGATTCCTGTAAGTATAGCACTACCTGCACAAATTATTATTATAAAGGATTCCTGTAAATACAATGCTACCTGTACATATTATTATTTTTATTATTATTATTATTAAGGATTCCTGAAAATACAGTACTACCTGTACAATTTATTATTATTATTATTATTAGTAGTAGTAGTAGTAGTAGTAGTAGTAGTGCCACGGTGGTACAACGGTAGCGTTGTTGCCTCACAGCAAGAGGTTCTCCTGTTTGATTCTCAACTGGAGTGCCTTCTGTGTGGAGTTTGCATGTCCTTCCCGCGGTTGAGTGGCCTCCGAAAGACATGTGTGAATGGGGGTGCCTTCGCTGAAGGTTGGGCATTGGGCTGGCAACTCAGCACCATAAAAATCTACTGCCAATCATTAGCAGACCGGAGTTCTGCTGTGGCGACCCCTAACCAGGAAAAGCCGAAGATACAAACATTATTATTATTATTATTATTATTATTGATTCCTGTAAGTACAGTACTACCTAATTATAATTATAAAGGATTCATTTAAGTACAGTACTACCTGTTCAGACTATTATTATTATTATTATTCATAATAATGATTCCTGTAAGTACAGTGCTACCTGCACAGATTCGTATAAAGGATTCTTGTGAGTACAGTACTTCCCTACATTTTATTATTATTATTATTATTATTATTATTATTATTATTATTATTATGGATTCCTGCAAGTTCAGTACTACCTGCCCAGATTATTATTATAAAGGACTCCTGTAAGTACAGTACTACCTGTACATGTTATTATTATTATTATTATTATTATTATTATTATGAAGGATTCCTCAAAAATACAGTACTACCTGTACAGATTATTATTATTATTATTATTATTATTATTATTATTATTATAAAGGATTCTTGTAAGTACAATACTACCTGCACAGATTATTATTATAAAGGATTCCTGTAAGTACAGTACTACCTGTACAGATTATTATTATTATTATTATTATTATTATTATTATTATTATTATTATTATGGATTCCTATAAGTACAGTACTATCGGTACAGGTTATCATTATTATTTTTATAAAGGATTCGGTAAGTAAAGTGCTGCCTCTATAGATTATTAATATTATTATGATTATAAAAGATTCCTGTAAATACAGTACTACCTGTACAGATTATTATTATACAGAATTACTACTACCTTTACAGATTATTAGTTTTATTATAAAAGATTCCTGTATGTACAGAATTACATGTACAGATTATTATTATTATTATAAAAGATTCCTGTAAGTACAGCACTACCTGCACAAATTATTATTATTATTATTATTATTATTATTATTATTAATAAAGATTCCTGTAAATACAGTGCTACTTGTACAGATTATTATTATTATACAGGATTACTACTACCTTTACAGATTATTATTTTTATTGTAAAGGATTCCTGTATGTATAGTATTACCTGTACAGATTATTATTATAAAAGATTCCTGTAAGTACAGCACTACCTGCACATATTATTATTATAAAGGATTCCTGTAAACACAGCGCTACCTGTACATATTATTATTATTATTAATAATGATTCCTGTAAATACAGTACTACCTGCACAGATTAGTATAAAGGATTCTTGTGAGTACAGTACTTTCTTACATTTTATTATTATTATTATTATTATTATTATTATTATTATTATTATAAAGGATTCTTGTAAGTACAATACTACCTGCTCAGATTATTATTATAAAGGATTCCTGTAAGTACAGTACTACCTGTACAGATTATTATTATTATTATTATTATTATTATTATTATTATTATTATTATTATTATTATTATTATGGATTTCTATAAGTACAGTACTATTGGTACAAGTTATCATTACTATTTTTATAAAGGATTATTATTGTACAGGATTACTACTACCTTTACAGATTATTAGTTTTATTATAAAGGATTCCTGTATGTACAGAATTACATGTACAGATTATTATTATTATTATAAAAGATTCCTGTAAGTACAGCACTACCTGCACAAATTATTATTATAAAGGACTCCAGTAAATACAGTGCTACCTGTACATATTATTATTATTATTATTATTATTATTATTATTATTATTATTATTAAGGATGCCTATAAGTACAGTACTACCTGTGCATATTATTATCATTATAAAGGATTCATTTAAGTACAGTAGAACCTAATATTAATACCATCAACCACAGGACAAGCAGAACTCGACAATAAGGCACAGACCAGGAATTAAAACAGATGCAATTTAATCCAATAAGTCACACTGACTGAGCGCTTTCTCCAGTACAACTGGCTTCATCAGAGTCATTAACAAAACACACCCAGCTTACCTTCCTTTAAATAACACAATGAGATTCAATTAATCAATTAAATCTTTCATCAATTATCAAAATTTTCAAAATTAATAAAATGATTGTATGTGTTATACGTTTTCATAAGAAAAAATCACCATAAATAAAATTGCATTGTAGTATAAAATCTTCTTATACACTATTATACAAAAAGACCATACCAGTACCCATAATTGTATAACGTATTTAAAAATAACCATAAAGTTTATGATGTGCAAGAAAGCACTAGTTGACGCAAGTCACATTCTCAAAGACTCCTGGCACTGCCTTGAAAGACTAAGAGATGTAGAACTTGCGGATAAGAATAGTCTTAGTTTTTTGACAATTGATGTCATCAACTTATTTTCAGTGATTCCACACCAACAAGGCCTTGACTTATTTTATGACAGTTTGTTGACTAGTCCGAGTTTTGATGTAGGAAAATTGGAGTTATGTCATGACTTGATGGAGTTAATATTAAAGAACAACTACATTTCATTTGAAGGAGAAATGTACCAACAATTAACTGGAGTAGCAATGGGGGCACGTTGTGCCCCTGTTTTTGCTAATTTGGTTTTATTGGCATGGGAAAAAGAACACATTTTTGGATCCAGATACTATAGCAACATCATTTTGTACAACAGATTTCTGGATGATTTGTTAATAGTATGGAAAGGTGATGAACAAAGTGTTATTGACTTTGTTTCATATTTAAACGAGACATCTAACTTCCTTAAATTTACTTACAATTGGGACAACGATGTAGCTAGTTACTTGGACATTAAAATTTTGAAAAATGGAACTGAGTTTATTAGTACTATATATAGGAAACCGAGTTATGCCAACTCGATGTTACATTTTACAAGCTGTCACCCGATGCATCAAAGGAGAGGGTTAGTCAAAGGCCAAATGGTCCGTCTATCTAGACTAATCAGTGATGAAGACACTTTCAGGGCAGAGATCTATACACTTATAGGTATGTTTTTGGAAAGGGGTTACCCCATAGAAATGTTGACGAAGATCAAAAAGGAGGTATATAGGAAGAGAAGGAATACATTTGTACCAATATTGAAAAATAAAGGTGAAAAAACACAGGTAGTGAATTTGGAATATGAGCAGACTGACACCAGTTTGGGTGAAGATACCCCAAGATTCATACTTAAATACAATGAGAAGGCACGTGAATTGTGTGCCAATTTCAGGAGTCTTTGGGAACATTTTTTGAATAGAGACACAAAAGCAATACTGGGTACAACACCAGCCATAACATATGCTAGGGGCTACAATTTGAAGGATATATTAGAGAAGACTAGTCATAGATACAAAAGATCATGTATGAACAAATGTGGTAGATGTAAAACATGTAGATATATTGCTGAGGGGACCTATTTGAGTGTTGTTGGTTTTAAACGTACCATCGCATGCCCTGGTGTATGTAATTGCACCACTAGAAATTGTGTATATATAGCATCTTGTATGTCCTGTGAGGCATTTTATGTGGGCATGACGACGAGATGTTTAAAAGAAAGAATAAGGGAGCATTGTAGTTCCATTAGAAGGATGGACGAACACAATGCCCTTTATTTACATTCTAAAAACTGTCATGAATTTAAAAAGTTTTTATTTTTTACAGTTGATAGGGTGAAATCAAACATTAATTGTGATACCAACAACAGTGTAGCTCTACGTGAAATGGAGTGGCAGATAAGACTGAATGCCACAAAGTTTCCGGGGTTCAATGAATGTATCTCCTTAAAGCCCGTATTGAAACACAGAGCACAAATTATTTGAGAAGTAGTTATACACTAAATAGTTTTGATAACAATTTTTACTATTATTAGTATTCAATTTTTGCTAAAGATTCAATATGATGTATTGAGGTTTATAAGTTTTAACAATTAATTATTTACAATAGAAACACATTAATATTATTTTATGACTATAGTTATGTGAACTTTATTCAAACAGATTATACATTTACATATATAAAAAAAAATTTTTGTTACAAACACATTTTAGATTATTAAACTTTTATAATAAGACAACTTTATAATTTGTACAAATTAATAAAGTTATTTTGAATTTCAATTTTTTGAAAAACAAAATACATGATTTAAGTACATACATTTTGTACACATCATAAACTTTATGGTTATTTTTAAATACGTTATACAATTATGGGTACTGGTATGGTCTTTTTGCATAATAGTGTATAAGAAGATTTTATACTACAATGCAATTTTATTTATGGTGATTTTTTCTTATGAAAACGTATAACACATACAATCATTTTATTAATTTTGAAAATTTTGATAATTGATGAAAGATTTAATTGATTAATTGAATCTCATTGTGTTATTTAAAGGAAGGTAAGCTGGGTGTGTTTTGTTAACGACTCTGATGAAGCCAGTTGTACTGGAGAAAGCGCTCAGTCAGTGTGACTTATTGGATTAAATTGCATCTGTTTTAATTCCTGGTCTGTGCCTTATTGTCGAGTTCTGCTTGTCCTGTTGTCGATGTTATTAATATTACGTTTTTCTCGTGGGTTCCTGTATTGGAGCTGACTGCATCTTCAGTACAGTAGAACCTGTTCAGATTATTATTAGTAATGATTACTGTATGTACAGTATTACCTGTACAGATTATTATTATAAAAGATTCCTGTAAGTACAGCACTACCTGCACAAATTATTATTATAAAGGACTCCAGTAAATACAGTGCTACCTGTACATATTATTATTATTATTATTATTATTATTAAGGATGCCTGTAAGTACAGTACTACCTGTGCATATTATTATCATTATAAAGGATTAATTTAAGTACAGTAGAACCTGTTCAAATTATTATTAGTAATGATTACTGTATGTACAGTATTATCTGTACAGATTATTATTATAAAAGATTCCTGTAAGTACAGCACTACCTGCACAAATTATTATTATAAAGGATTCCTGTAAACACAGCGCTACCTGTACATATTATTATTATTATTATTAATAATGATTCATGTAAATACAGTACTACCTGCACAGATTAGTATAAAGGATTCTTGTGAGTACAGTACTTCCTTACATTTTATTATTATTATTATTATTATTATTATTATTATTATTATTATTATTATTATAAAGGATTCTTGTAAGTACAATACTACCTGCACAGATTATTATTATAAAGGATTCCTGTAAGTACAGTACTACCTGTACAGATTATTATTATTATTATTATTATTATTATTATTATTATTATTATTATTATTATTATGGATTCCTATAAGTACAGTACTATTGGTACAAGTTATCATTACTATTTTTATAAAGGATTCAGTAAGCAAAGTGCTGCCTCTACAGATAATTAATATTATTATTATAAAAGATTCCTGTAAATACAGTACTACCTGCACAGATTATTATTATACAGGATTACTACTACCTTTACAGATTATTAGTTTTATTATAAAGGATTCCTGTATGTACAGAATTACATGTACAGATTATTATTATTATTATAAAAGATTCCTGTAAGTACAGCACTACCTGCACAAATTATTATTATAAAGGACTCCAGTAAATACAGTGCTACCTGTACATATTATTAATTATTATTATTATTATTATTATTATTATTATTAAGGATGCTTGTAAGTACAGTACTACCTGTGCATATTATTATCATTATAAAGGATTCATTTAAGTACAGTAGAACCTGTTCAGATTATTATTAGTAATGATTACTGTAAGTACAGTACTACCTCCACATATTATTATAAAGGATTCCTCTAAGAACAGTACTAGCCAACATAATAATGTTATTATTGTTATTATTATTAAGGATTCCTGTTAATACAGTACTACCTGTACAGATTATCATTATCATTATTATTATTACTATTATTATTAGCAAGGATTCCTGTATGTAAAGTACTACCTGTACAGATTATTATTATTATTATTATTATTATTATTAATAATAAAAAGGATTCCTGTAAGTACAATACTACCTGCACAGATTGTTATTATAAAGGATTCCTCTAAATACAGTACTACCTGTACTTGTTAATATTATTATTATTAAGGAGTCCTGGAAAATACAGTACTACCTGAACATAGTATTATTATTATTATTAGTAGTAGTAGTATTATGAATTCCTATAAGTATAGTACTACCGGTACAGATTTTTATTATTATACAGGATTCCTGAAAGTATACTACTACCTTTACAGATTATTATTATTATTATTATTATTATTATAAAGGATTCCTGTAAGTACAGTATAACCTGTGCAGATTACTATTATTAATATTATTATAAAAGATTCCTGTAAGTATAGTACTACCAGCACAAATAATTATTATAAAGGATTCCTGTAAATACAGTGCTAGCTATACAGATTATTATTATTATTATTATTATTATTATTATTATTATTATTATTATTATTATTATTGATTCCTGGAAAATACAGTGCTACCAGTGCAGATTATTATTATTATTATTATTTTATTATTATTATTTTAAAGGATTCCTGTAAGAACAGTACTACAAGCACAATTTATTATTGTTATTATTATTATTGTTATTATTATTATTGTTTATATTATTAAGGATTCCTGTAAGTACAATACTACCTGTACAGATTATTATCATTATAAAGGATTCATTTAAGAAGAGTAGTACATGTTCAGATTATTAATGATTCCTGTAAGTACAGTAGTAACTGCACACATTATTTTAAAGGATACCTGTATGTGCAGTACTACCTGATATTTTATTATTATTATTACTATTATTATTGATTCCTGTGAGTACAGTACTACCTTTACAGATTATTATTACTATTATTATTATTACTAGCAAGGATTCCTGTACATACAGTACTACCTGTACATATTATTATTATTATTATTATTATTATTATTATTATTATTATTAAGGATTCCTCTAAGTATAATACTACCTGCACAGGTTATTATTATAAAGGATTCCTGTAAGTACAATACTCCCTGTACAGATTATTATTATCATAAAGGATTCATTTAAGAAGAGTAGTACGTGTTCAGATTATTAATGATTCCTGTAAGTACAGTAGTAACTGCACACTTTTTTTAAAGGATACCTGTATGTGCAGTATTACCTGATATTTTATTATTATTATTATTATTATTATTATTATTATTATTATTGATTCCTGTGAGTACAGTACTACCTGTACAGATTATTATTACTATTATTATTATTACTAGCAAGGATTCCTGTACATACAGTACTACCTGTACAGGTTATTATTATTATTATTATTATTATTAGAAAGGATTCCTCTAAGTATAATACTACCTGCACAGATTATTATTATAAAGGATTCCTGTAAGTACAGTACTACCAGTACAGATGATCATTATTATTATTATTATTATTATTACTATTCTTCTTCTTCTTCTTCTTCTTCTTCTTCTTCTTATTATTATTATTATTATTATTATTATTATTATTATTAAGGATTCCTGGAAAATACAGTACTACCTGTCCAGATTATTATTATTATTATTATTATTATTATTAAGGATTCCTGTAAGTGCAATACTGCCTGCACAGATTATTATTATAAAGGATTCCTGTAAGTATAGTACTACCTGTACAGATTATTATTGTTATTACACAGGTTTCCTGAAAGTATACTACTACCGTTACAGATTATTATTATTGTAAAGGATTCCTGTAAGTACAGTATTATCTCTACAGATTAGTATTATTATTATAAAAGGTTCCTGTAAGTACAATACTACCTGCACAAATTATTATTATAAAGGATTCCTGTAACTACAGTGCTACCTGTACAGATTATTATTGTTATTATTATTATTATTATTATTATTATTATTATTATTATTATTATTAATTCCTGGATGTACAGTACTATCTGTGCAGATTATTATTATAAGAGATCCCTGTAAGTACAGTACTATCTGCACAGTTTATTTTTATTATTATTAAGGATTCCTGTAAGAACAGTACTTCCTGTATATATTATTTTTATTTATTTATTTATTTGTTTTATTTTACATTTGTTGACTGGGAGTGTCCGACTGAGCTAAAGCCTTTTTTCAGCAGAGGCCCGGGGAGAAAAGCTCCATCATATGCCCAAAAAATGTACACATAACAGTAAAGAACATACTAGAATCTACAAGTCATAAACAGATGTTGATAAGAAACATAGAAAATACAATAAACAGATGGATGAGCAACAGAAAAAATATAGTAAGTAAATAATTTGTAAGTTAAATATATAAGCTAATCTCAGGTTCAGTAAGCACTGTATAGCAATAGTTTGGGGTTTGCATAAGAAAATTAGCTAATCTATGGTTCAGTAGGGTAAGTATGAGGAAGGATTAAAAGGTTTCATAATAAAACATAAGATGCAAGTTGTTCAAGGTTGCAAGTTGTGCATGCTGATTTTTGTGAGATTAAGTGAAAGAGTAGTGTGTGGGTAGGTGGTGGTCAGGGAGGATGCATACACTGGCAGATCCAGTGTTTTTTAAGGTAGTATTTAGTGAATAATTTGAATTGTTTGGGGTGGGTTAGGGTCTTTATTTCGAGTGGCAGTTCGTTCCATGCAGTAGAAGGGTGGTAGCTATATAAGTTGCAACCTGTCCTGGATTTTGGTTTATGGACATTTAATAGGTCTTGGAAAGCCATTCAGAGATGTCTGGTAGGGGAATAGTGGGAGATGAGGGTGATAGACCTGGTCAAAATTCAGGCTGATACAGAATGGAGTGTATGATCTGGAGCTGAGATTGTAGTAACATATGAGGTAGTTCAAGCCAGTTCAGGTGTTTTAAGGAGAGACAGTGGTGGGATTTATATGGTTGTTGTGTTGCAAATTGAGCAATCTTATGGTAGGTTGATTCTAATTTGGTTAGTAGGGTAGTGTTCAAATTTGTTAGTATTTGGGAACAATATGTTAGGCAGGGTAGAAGGTAGTCATGGGTAAGAGAGATTCTAGCTTCAGGGGTGAGGTATTTTTTGTTTCTATACAAGAGACCTAGCATTTGGTGTTTTTTTGATACAATTGTTAATATGTTGATCAAATTTTAGTTGGTCATCAATGGTAATGCTAAGTAGTTTTGTGCTAGTTTCGACTTCTATATGAGTATTGTTTAGGGAGGTTATAGAGAAGGAAGATTTGATATGGTTTGCAGATTTTGGCAGGAAGAGTAGCAACTTTGTTTTTTTGGGGTTGAGGATGAGATACTTATTAGTCAGCCATGTCTCAACAGCATTGAAGGATGTTTGGGTAGTTGATAGGAGTTCAGAGGATGAGTCAGCGATAATGATGACTGTGGAGACATCAGCATATTGTACAAGGGCAGACTGAGAACAAGAGGTATGAAGTGAGTTAGTGAAAATATTAAAGAGCAGAGGCCCAAGAATAGATCCTTGGGGTACATCAGTTTTAACTAAAAGAGGGTTGGATAGCACAGACTCTCATCTTACTGATTGCTGCCTTTCAGAGAGATAGCTAGAAAACCATGCAACTGCATCAGGGGAGAAGTTTAGGTCTGTACGTTTTTTTAGTAGCAGAGTGTGGGAGACAGTTTCAGAGGCCTTTGAGAGGTCAAGGAATAGGCACGATATGAGTTTATGGTTGTCTTTGGCTAGAGTTATAGTGTTGAGAAAGGATAGTAGAGCTGTGTTTGTGCTGTGCTTGGGGCAGAAGTTGTGCTGTGTGGTGGTGAGTGAGTAGATTTTCCTGTGTGACTTGTTTGTGCATACATTTCTCTAGGGCTTTAGAGAGAGAGGGGAGAGGATAGCGATAGGTCTGAAGTTAGAGACTTCTCTGGAGTTACCTCCTTTATGTATAGGAAGAGTGTAAAACTGTTTCCAGATAGATGGGACTTTAGACTTAGAGATGGAGCGATTGATTAGGATAGATACAGGCATAGCAATGGAGTGTGCAGAAATCTGGAGAAAATATGAAGGGATATTGTCAGCAGATACAGAGCATGGTTTGAGCTTAGAGAGTAAAGTTTTGATATAGTTAGTGGAGACAAACTTGAGAGAGGAGTTAACTGAGTTAGTGGTTGAAGGGGGTACAGTGCATTTTGAAGTATTGTTGTTTGAGGAGTTATGGTTAAAAAGTTTGGAAATTGATTCAATAAAGTAGGTGTTGAAAGTGTTGGCAGTCTCTGCAGGTGACCTATCAGGACATGGGTTTGGTGAAGTTGGGTGTCCAGAATATAGTATCTAGTTAATAGCATTCCATATTTTTTGGGTTAGATTTTAAAGTTTTGGGAGGATTATAGTAGAAATCTTTTTTGTCTTTGTTGATGAGTTTTTTAGTTAGATTTCTAAGTTATTTGTACTTTTGCAGGTCAGTTGGAAGTTTAGATTGTATCCATATTTTCCAAGCCCTATCTCTTTTTTCATGTAGGTACAGATGATTTTTGATAACCAATGTGATATGTTAGCTTTTACCTGAACATTTTTGGGTGGGTCTAAAGGATTCAAAATGTTAAGGAAGGTTGAGTTGAAGGCATTAACTGCTTCATCCAGTGGGAGCTGAGTAAGGGAATTCCAGTTTATACTAGAGAAAAGGGTTCTAAACATATCTGGGTTAAAGTTGGAAAGTTTGCGGCAGGTGATAAACTGGTGTGGTTTAGGGGGATGGGTGGTATATCTGAGCACTTTTATAGGTGAGTGATCACTCAAGGAGTCAGGTAGAGTTTCAGGGTTATGATATTTGCTAGGATTTGATACAAGTATCCAGTCCATCAGGGAGCTTTCAGAATGGGAGTAATTAGAATGGGTAGGTTTGCTAGGATTTGATACAAGTATCCAATCCATCAGGGAGCTTTCAGAATGGGAGTAATTAGAATGGGTAGGTTTAGTCATTAGTTGAGTAAATCCATAGAAATGTATGTGTTGTGGTGAGTTTAGATTGTTGAGGTTCAGTCAGTTAATGCTGACATCCCCAAGAAGGATTGTTTCATTGGGGAAGTTTAGAGAGAGGTAAGAGAGTATATTTTCCAGTAGGGGAATGTTGTCCCCTGGTGGGATGTATATGGCTACTACTGTGATGGTGGTATAGTCATTGAGTTTAAGGTTTGCTACTAGTAATTCAGCAGGTGCAAAGGAGGGGATGGATTGCTTGGGATGGGAGAGAGTGAGGTTATTTGAGTAAACTATGGCAATACCACCTCTTTTTTATTTAGGTGGTCTTGGTGAAGTATGTTGTATCCAGGAGGGAGGATGTGTTGATCATGATTTTAGGGTTTAAGCCAAGTTTCAGTTAGAAAGATTATATCTGGGGTGTAGTTTGATACCCATGCATTAAATTGGCTGAGTTTGTTAAGGATGCTTCGAGTATTGATAGAATAGATGGAGATATGCTTATTAATTATGGATAGTGGGCTGAGATTAGGGGTAGTATTTTGTGGGGTGGTAGAGTTTATAGTAGGACCAGGATTTGGATGTATATCACCAGATAAGAGCAGGGTTCTAGGGAAATAGTAAGGTTTCATTTGTAGTGAGTAGTTATAAACGTGTTTTGATTTATCCTTAGATGTGAGGGGGCTGGAGGGAGGGATTTTTATTTTAGGAAGTGGTATGTTTATTGGAAGGATAGATGTGCTGATGAGCATAGGTTGCTGAGGGTGACAGAAGATGTTAGGAAGTGGGTAAGTGGGGGTTTTATGGATGGGGTTAAGAGTGGAAGGGGTGATGTGATAATGTGAAGAAAGAGATGTGGTGGTAGACGTAGGACAGAAGTTATTGCTAGTGTCATTTTTGGAGAGGGAGGGAGGTGTTATAGTTAAGTAAATAGGTAATTGGATGAGTTTGGAGTGAGTTCAGAGTCTAGGATTTGTTAGCAAGAAGTAGTAGGAGTCTGAAGTATGTTACCAAGAGTGGAGGTATAAATCAGGTGTAAAGAAGTAAGGTATGTTACATCCTATTAAACAACATAATTTTTATTTTAAGAGTCATGGTTATTGTAATACAGTGAATATAATTCATATGGTTATGTGTACACAATGCAATGTGTTTTACATAGGAAAAAGTAATACAAGACTTAAAGATAGAATCTGTGAACACCTATCGGAAATTAAAAGGGGAACTAGATACTAATGCACTTTATCGGCATGTTAAACAAACAGATGTCTCACACACTTTTAATTTTTGTATATTACAAAATATTTATAAAGCAGTTGGGGGGTGACTTGATTAATTATACTGAACTGCAGGAAAATAAATGGATATTAAGGTTTAAAGCATATCAGTTTCCAGGTTTGCATGAAAATTTTAGCTTGAAACCAGCTTTAAAAGAGATAAGCAATAAATTGTAGTGTGTTGCTTTAATGTTGAATTAGTTTTTGTCACATGATTTTGATGAACGACTTAAATGAAATGGTTGTAACCTTTGTATGGTGAAAGTCTAAGTACTAGCAGCTTTGCTCTAATAATGAAGTTTTACTGGATTATATTTACGTCATGGTGTTGGCGTTATCTTCTTCTTCTGTTTTTACCTGTGTAGCCGTGATTACAGGAACTTTGCATTCTTCTAGTATAGAGATGGGCCCTTTAGGGGATGAGAGGGGGGATAAAGTTAGCACTGAACCTATCTGCCAGGAAGTTGGCAATTTCAGTTTGTTCTGTATATTTAGTGTCATTGTGTTGTAACTCAGAGCAGATCTGAGTGTTGCCATTGAGATTCTTGACATAGCTATAGAATACTTTGTGGTTGTCTTTAGAATCAGTGACAATTTTGTTTTCATAACTAGCTTTGGAGGATTTTATGAGGGATCTCAGCTTCTTACTGAGGCTGACCAGTGAGTTCCTCCAATCATGGGATTTTACTCTTTTTTGCAACAGTTTCTTTCTTCTGTTGTAGAGTTTGTTTAAAGCAAGGGACCACCAGTTTGGCTTCCTTTTTTGGAGGATAGCATATTGGTTCTGTTAGGGATAGCATGATCCATGCACCCGTGTAATTGCTTATAAAGTGCGTTTGTGTAGGATTCAGCAGTCATACCTCTATTGTCCATCTGCATGGATGTCGTGAAGTTTGCCACTTCTGTCTTAAGAACATTGAAGTTGGATTTGGAGAAATTTTTTTACGGTGGTTTCCCTAATGGGGGGTGGGGGAGGGATGTGGATGTCTAGGATGATTAGCTTGTGGTCGGATCTGACCAAGGACTTGACCTCTGGTGTGGAACACTGGTCTCCCATGTTGGTAATGACCAGGTCTAGGATATTGCTGCCCCTGGTAGGAGTGTGGATAAGTTGATCCAAGGACTGGGGTTTATGAATTCTAGAAAACGTTGAGTAAAAGAGTTGGTACATGAGTAGTTTTCCCAGTTAATGGTGGGGTAGTTGAAATCGCCCATTATTAGGGTGTTGGGTTGTACCCTAATATTTTCTAGTGTATCAAGAAATGAGGAGTGGGAATCCTAGGGCATGGTGGGGGATCTGTAGCAAGTTACAATTTCAATTGCGGTCTTGCCCAGAGTCAGTTGCACTTGGATAATCTCTGATGCATTATGCTGAGCAACTAACCTGGAGGTGTGGATATCCTTAATGAATATGGAAACGCTTCCATCTTTAATGTTTCGGTCCAGGTTAGGTGGCCGAAGGGTGTGGTATGAATTATAGCCTGGTAATGCAGGGGTGGTCTCTGGGGCCATGAACCAGGTCTCTGTCACTGCACAGATGTCGATGTTCTCCATTTTAAGGTGTGCCTTGAGTGAATGCATTTTGAAGTTTAGACTTCTAGCATTGAGTAGCATTACCCTCAGATTTTGCTTTCTTGTACCTGTTACAGTGGTGAATTTGTCATTTGAACCTTGCCTAAAAAAGGCACTATAGGGTGGCAAGAGCCTTAGCCAGTATCCAGAATCCCAAGGGTGACAGCTGCAGGCCATCTCTGGCAAAGCATTGTGGTCTGTCGATCATGTCATCCCAGGCAGACAGATAATGGATCCCCTTAGAATGAAACCAGAAGCTTAGCCAATTGCTGAAGTCAATCATTTTGTTAGTCTGTGAACATTTCCCTACAATCAAAATAATCATACATTGCTCAGTAAACCCACTAGATTATCCAGCCTGTGATTATTGCAACATATAAATCTAGACTCATTTAGTTGAAATCACAGTTAGCCAAGTGTTTAGGGAAACTTTTTGGAACAAGGCGATACACAAAAAAAAACCTAACAACAGTGCATTAATGCATTTGCCTGGAATAAATCAGCTTAACATTTGTTGGCAGTTTTAAATTATTCAGAAGTAATACAGTGTTGCAGTCACTATGCACTTTAGATTGTATACATTGTAACAGCCTACAGTCTCTGGGATTCATGAAGCTCAGCGCAAGGATGGCTTTAGCCTTGCGCTGAGCATCCTCAATACAGATGGTGCAGCAGCGCCATATGAATATGTATGAGGGCGCACCGCTGCACCCTCGACATGCACAGGAAATGTGTGCGAGTGCAGGGGGCATGTACAAGTGTTTTACGGAGGCGTAAACATGCCCCGACAGCTGCACAACCTACAATGCTTGCTATTAGAGCCCACCTCTAATAGTAAGCCAGTAATTCAGTGTCCGTGGATACTGAAATGTATGCTAAGCATACAAGAGTGTCCACAAACAGTGAAATAAAATCGAAGTAGTAAACACACAAGCACGTAGTGGAATGTTGAGCCCCGTCCCTAGAACTTTCACAATTAGATTCCCCATGTCCCTATTTTACATTTGTATTGCGGCAATATCAAAAGTGTAAGCAAAGCGCAGCATGTTTGCGCATCACTGCCCTCTGCTAAGCGTAGCTTACACATCCAAATCACTCAAATAGAGAAAAACATGCAGAATCAACATAAACGTCAATAGTGTAGCGGTTAGAGCATCCGCCTAATGAACAGGCATTCACAGTTCAAATCCAACTATAGCACATACCATTTTCCACGTGGAATGAATGTCGTTTTGCTGTAAAACTGACATAATAACATGTAAATGTGAACTTGAGTATCGCATGAGATGTTTAACTAAATCCATTCAAAGTGGTACTGTCATAATGTATAAGGCACTAGTAAGCAGGTGTAAGCACAAATAAGCGGCAGTAAACATATATAAGTACCAGTAAGCAAGTCCGAGTGCGCTTGCACGGGTGTGAGCAGTGCCCAGCATAGTAAATGTATATAAGTATGTATAGATATATAATATATAATATATATATATATATATATATATATATATATATATATATATATATATATATATGTGTGTGTGTGTGTGTGTGTGTGTATATATATATATATATATAAAATTATACATATATATATATATATATATATATATATATATATATATATATAAATAATGAACATTGTAACAATAAAGCATACAAAAGGAATGAGAAGGGAATCAACAGCAACTCCAGTATTATATAGCACTGTCAGCGTATGTCATATCCAGCTGGGCAGGAGTGAGCAAAGCACTGCTACTCACACCACAGGCAGGATATTACCAGAGGGAGTAACATTGTTGATCTGCTAAGTCTACTTTACAAACAACCACAGGGTAGTCCCCTGGTGGGACTACCCAAAAATGGATAGGATGATTGGACCTTCCACCATTACACAAGCAAGGGCAGGTATGTTCAAGGACTAAATGGTGGGAGAGCCTGATAATACATGAGTTGGGACAACATACGTGTAGGGCCCCTAACACTCGGGAGAGGGCAATGTGTGGAGCTGTGTCATAGCTGCAATAGCAACTATACAATGGATGGTATGCGTGTATGTTGAACTGGGGTGGGGTGGAGGAACTATGGGTATGAAATTATGGATTCAGGCATGTCAAGGTTGGATGGGCTGGTGCTAACTGGACAGCCTCATGGAGGTCAGCAAGTTTGTTATAAGTATATATGCATGCACACATGCATACATCTATATGTAGAAGTACATTCCCTGTAACACATTCATTCCATTTGCAGACATAAATAACATGAATGTGCCCTTACAAACCTCAACAGTAGATAGAATAATAGGTTGTGCATACGAGGGAAGGGATGAAACTGCTAAAATGCAGAAGTGTGTACAATGTCCGAAGTCAGTGCTGTGCTGAAAAAATCAAATGTGAGGACTTTCTCACACATGGAATCATTCCTGTGATCTGCCTACTATGGCAATGCCAATTACTAAACCGGTCTATTCGTAAAAGAATCACGCCAAACTCGTACATAATTAGCTCTCATGTATAACGTGTGCGTTACCACATAGTCATACTTATTAATTTATTGTAGTGTCATGTTAACGGGAGGAAGGATGCAACAAAGTATAGAGTCTAATCTTGAAATAAAGACATGTGTGCCCCATGTGGGACAACCCAAAAATTGCAAATAGTGTCCTATTGATCGCTTATGTCACCAATGTTTGTGGACTAAATGTTTGGGATTTCTGAGGATAATTGGAGTGAGTCAACCAATGGGATGGGTCTACAGGAGTAGGGAGTGGCCAATGTGTAATGGTGTGGATACACCGTGAATCCAACTGGAGAATGGATGACTGCAGTGTTAGTGAAGTGTTGGGGTGGGTGTTTGGGGAACTAGGAGTCATGGGTATATGGGTATATATGCAAATGAAGCAGCACAGCAATAGTGCATTGGTTAGAGCATCCGCCTAACGAACAGACATTCCCGTTCCGAATCCAACTGCAGCACATACCATTTTCCATCGATTATCTGTATATGAACATATTTCGACATCTGTCCGCTGTATAACCTGCAAAATAACAATTAAAAGTGAACTGGAGTGAAGTGTCAGTTTCATAATGAATAAGGCACTAGTAAGCAGGTTTAAGCATATAT
>NC_056741.1:1695853239-1695860739 GCF_019279795.1 Protopterus annectens | reverse complement strand
GAGGAACACACCAATAGTATGAATCAAACTCTGGACAGGCCGCGGATTCTGTACAGTTGAACAGCATGCTTACACCTAATGGGCACCCATTCCCGATACTGTAGGCATGTAATCCGATGTAACAGGCATCACAAGGTAATATCGTAGTCCTCACTCCCACCCAAGGGTGCGAGTGTCAGATGCAAACACCAAATACAGTGCATTGGCAAGTGCGGAAGCAAGCGGGTGTAAGCCTATTTGGCCGCTGGTATGCGAGTATCACACTGGTGAAGCAATGTAGAGGCTAACTGAGTGTAAGAAACTGTAGCCGGAGGTTAGCATTGCTTAGCTCCACACAAACCCACGCACACCTGCTCACAACTGCTTTAAAGTGCCTTAATCACTCTGTACCTAACAGCTCGTGTTCTAGCCAGCAACAAAAGAACCAGCCTCTGCAAGGCTTGAACGCAGGACCCTGTACATCACAGTCATAGTAGTAAACCGCTACACCATGATAGCAATACATATAAAGGATGTATCAGCAAACTAATCCTCGCAACAGAGAAAAAAATCAAATATGTGAACTGAATCTATGTACAGTGTAATGTTCTATAACCTGCCACAGACCATAAATATGTGAATTGGTGTACTGCAGTACACATAGAGTTGAGGTGTCACTGTAATAAGGCTCTGAAGTCCCCAGGACCCCATACAGTGTATGTACACATGAATGACAAATACCAGACACATATATAGCCTGTAATGAGCAAGTCATCATTGACAAAAGTCAAATATAATGCTAGATAACCAATAAGCAATGCTAACCGCAGCACAGCCCAACTAAGTAATTGTAAGCAATGTGTAGGGAAGCCAATACAATATGCCCACAGGTACATATCTTTAAGCAGTGCCATCCTGAAGTAAGCATGTGTGCCCATAGCTTAGCCTTTTCGAAACTGGTCAATTATAGAAAAGTGCGGGAATCCAGCCCTACTTAAACTGAAGAGGTGGGAATACAGCTCATAACTGGTTGTAGCATCCCCCTGCCGGCAGAATAGCTGGAGTGGGAGAAGGCACTCGCTTTACAGCGCAAAGCTGGGGCATCCAAGAGTCCAAATTCATGGTATGGCTCCTGGTAAAGCACCATGACAGGAGACTACTGCATGGCCAGTACCAGGGCTTGCAATACAAAATGGAGGCCTGGGACAGTCTTGCCCGTGACCTCACTAGTGCCACAGGTATCCCCCAGACTGGTGAGCAGGTCAGGTACCATCATGCAGACCTGAAGCGGTGGAGGGGAGATGTCCTGGAACAGTGGATCCAGGAAGCAAGGCTGATGCAGAATGCCCCAGAACTGAGTAAGTACTCCTTCCACTACGTAGTTAATAATTGCCTAGCTTGTGTATACTGTGGATAGGTATGGCTAAATATCAATATACTTCTCTGACAGCTGCAGATGAGCGTGCTGTGAACCAGCAAGCCTATGATGCTAGGCTGCAAAGGATGTGTCCCGAGGCAGGTTAGTAAATATCCTGCATATACTGTCATAACAAATAAATGTAAGAGCCTCAGAAAGTGTTGTACCAGTATACAGAATAGTGTAATATGCTGCGAATAAAGGTGTAACCCCTGCATTGCTTCTGTTTACTCTGCAGTCATATGTTTTTGTACTGTTGCAGTTATTAAATAGTACTGTTGTAGTAAGCAGTGTTACCCACACTGTGGTATGCAGATAACATGTGTATGAAGTGCTGTATAACAATGTCGGAAGTGCAAATAGGTCAGTCATATTAGACAAAATACATTGCAAAGCCTCACAACAATTGCCTGATAGCATAGTGTACAGTGATCTTAACTGTAATGCTTTCGTCACACACAGCAGGGCTTTGGATCCCTGGAGCGCTAGTAAGTTGTATGCATAATCATTGCGCACAATTGCACACAGTCTGTTAGAATGTTCAGAGAGAAAGCTGTATGCATATTTACACTTAACAACTGTACAAATTTTGCTAGAATGCTGAAATAGAGAGTGGTATGCATATTCATACCCCTCAACTGTTCCAATCTGCCCAGTATGTCCTGATAAATGGCCCACATGACCTGCCTATTGCCCTGTTCCCCTGACAAATTAGTGTGATGATCCAATAAATGTAGGCAGCTGTTAATGACATATAACTGATAGTCAGACTTGTGCATAGTCAGAGAATGTACATGCAAACATACCTGTCATCCCAGCATCTCACCCAAAGTGTATGAGAGCAGTCTCAAAACATGTTGCATTAACACCTGCATCTTGTTAAGCCTGTGCATAACACAGGTCCCGTACATACTAATCTACAAACATATTGTACAATATAATGCCATTGGGTAGTGTAATAATACATGTAAGGGATAGACCACTGCAGTGACTACGAATGCTGTGAAAACTACAAGGATGTATTAGTTGTTAATTGAACTCTCTCTCTATCTCTCACCCCTACCATATGCGCAAACATAACTGTTTTACACAACTCATTTGGTATGTCTACACTCCTAACCTTTGTTGGGACATATGTCCTATTGGTTTATAAATATTCATATCTGTTTCTATGCATGTGCCATGTTAAAATACACCCATATTTGTGGCCTGTTGCCATCAATGAAACCTGCATGTTGTTGTAATGGCCACTGTTCACCCATATATGCATGTGTTCTGCCTGCTCTGCAACTATGTTATATCTGGTGCCCTGGGTAATGGGAATACCTATGCATGCTGTTATAACTAATAGTGAATGCTGTTGACTATTACTAACCCATATCTATGTTAAACATACTACAACATAGCTCGTATGGGAAGGCCGGTACCAGCAGACCCACCTGTCCCACCTCAGCTGGCCATGGCACCGGGCACCAGCACATCTGGGGCCCGGCCAGGGACCTCCTCGTCTGTTGGCCCTGCACCACCTTCAGGTGGAACTGCCGCAGGGGATGGGGCTTGGCCCCCAGGAGAGGCAGCAGATAGGAACCTGTCACCCATGGTACGGTCTGGGCAGTGGTGCGTAGGGAGTTCGACAGGGAGATTTGAGACTGTCTATGCCAGCTTGAGGGCCGAGTGGCACAACTAGAGGGTGAGCCTGCCCCTCCTACACAGCCCCCAGCACAGCCACCTTCTGGGCTGTGAAGGAGCAGTGGTGACTGCCCATGGGTGGGGGCCTCAGTCCCACTGTATCCATTGGTGGGCTCATGGACTTGCGGCTTCCAAACACCCCTCCCCGTCCAAGGTTTCCCCCCCACATGTGTCATATACCGCCCCTGTATGCATCTTGTTTGTCTTGTCTGTCATCCTACCCAATCTAACCTCCCTGATCATACCTACTCTCCTTCCCCAACATCCCACTCTCACCTAAACATAAAAGAAAAAAGGGCAATCTGTTCCTGCAAAAAAGCATGCCCCATACATAGCTGTCCATTTCACACATGTGTCCACTGGACACGTAAACATTTCTAATTGGCATCACAACATACTATTGTTGTCCTCACTCCTCTCTCAGGGTTGAGGGTGTCCAAATGTCCCGCCAAATTTATTACATATGCACAGCCATTGCTGTAGAAGAAATGGACAGCTATGGACCTTCCCTACACCCTTCCTGTACATCCCTAGCTATTTTCCCTACTGTCTTTCCCTCTTTGTACCCCTTTTTCACCACTTTCCTATCAACCCTTTTTTCTTTTCTTTTAAAGAAATTAGCACTGGGCTAAGCAGGAGTAAGCACTTTTAAGCAGCAGTGAGTGGGTTTCAGCCTGTTTGCGTGGGGGTAGGCACTGCCTACACAGGTTAAGCAATCAAGAAGATAACTGAGTGTAAGGAAGTAACCACTGCTTACCGTCGTGCAAACCCGCGCACACCCACTCACAACTGCTTAAAAGTGCCTTAATCACTCCTTATCCAATGGCCCTTGCTCTGCCCAGCAACAAAATAAACGGCCTCTGCAAGGCTTGAAACCAGGACCCTGCACACCACAGCCATTGTGATTTACCACTAAACCATGGCAGATATACAGACATTGGATGTTATCACAAACATATCATCCAGCACAGTCATTCAACAGTATAGGAAATGTATTCCATCATGTAGATGTATGTGTGCATGTGTTTATGTCCAGATATAGATACACACATATATATATATATATATAGATATATCAAGAATATCCCATGTGACAACAAAGCATTAAAAAGGAATGAAAAGGGAAACACCAGCAGCTCCTGTATTATGTAATGGTGGTGTCCTATGTAATATTAAGACTCCATCAGACAGACATGTGTCATTAATACATGCAAACATTTGTACATTGGCCAAATATTTTATTTACATTAACAAAACAGTTCCTGTCTAATCATTATGTCAGAACAGTACTCTTGCAAGGTGCTGTGTACGACATCATCGTCATGAAAAAGGTAAATGGGGTAACCATAGAGGGACCGGTAGTGTAGTGTGTACAATCGGGTCATCTGCATCATGTGTACGTGGAACCTTTAGGAGTCATGTGCATACCAGGATTGTGTGCCTGAGAGACAGGGGTGAGGACAACATTAGTATGTTGTGATGCAAATTAAAAAGGTTACATGTGTCCAGTGGACACGTGTGTGAAATGGACAGCTATGTATGGGGCAAATGTTGTTCTAGGAACAGAATGGCCTTTTGTTTCAGTAAGGTGAGAGTGGGATGTTGGGGAAGGAGTGTAGGCATGCTCATGGAGGATAGGTTGCGTAGGGTGACAGACAAGACAGCATACAGGGTCGGTATATGACACATGTGGGGGGATACACCTTGGACGGGGAGGGGTGTTCGGCAGTCACAAGCCCATGAGCCCCCAGATGGAAACAGTGGGATGGAGGTCCCCACCCTGCACCACTGCTCCAAAACAGCCACAAAGGTGGCTGTGCTGGGGGCTGTCTAGGAGGGGCAGGCTCACCCTCTAAATGTGACACTCTGCCCTCGAGCTGGCGTATCTGGCCTCAAAACTCCTTATTGAGCCCCCTACGCACCACATCTAGGACTGTACGATGGCTGGCAAGTTCCTGTCTGGATCTGCTCCTGGGGGGACAAGCCCCATCCTGAGTGGCAGTTCCCCCAGAAGGTGGTGCAAAGCCAATAGAGGTGAAGGTCCAAGGCTGGGCCCCAGATGTGCTGGTGCCCGGTGCCATGGCCAGCTGAAGTGGGACAGGAGGTTCCACTGGGACCTCCAATCCCATACAGCCTATGGTGTTGCAGTTTTAACA
Organism: Protopterus annectens; assembly: GCF_019279795.1. Classification (NCBI taxonomy): domain Eukaryota; kingdom Metazoa; phylum Chordata; order Ceratodontiformes; family Protopteridae; genus Protopterus; species Protopterus annectens. The sequence continues at coordinate 1,695,855,498 of NC_056741.1, read as the reverse complement.
CAGATATGGCTTAGTAATTGTCAACAGCATTCAGGATTACTTATAGCAGCATGCATAGATATGACCTTCAACCCAGCACAACAGATAGCATACATTTGCAGAGGGAGCACAAGACATGCATATATACTGCATGACATCTGTACAAAGTGTAGAAGACTTGTGACTGCAGCTATGAACAGTGGCCCATTATTGGCATGTCACTGTGAGAACCTCAGACAGTGACTGTCATACACTGTTTCATGTGACATATGTTCAATCAGGGATGTGATGGCAGTAACTCTCATCACTATCACCATGTACTGACTACAGTCCTCACACTATGCTTCTGCAGTTCACAGATGTATGTTCAGTGAGTAACACAAGAAACAAATGGTTCCACACTGACCAGTCCACAGATGGCCCTACAGATGGGGGTTCCCTCACAAACAGAGCACTGCCTTGTCAGTTTTAAAACATGCAGACTAGCCATTACCACACACAACCTGTTAAACCAGCAGTAGTCTCAATGAAGCATAGCTACACTTACATGCTGTAGTCATGCCTGGCAGATGACCCTCCTGTCTTTAGGCTATTTTCCACTGTGTATGTTGTTTGAGGAATATCCAGATATCATCTGTGATGCTGTTCACCAAACACCAGATCAAGTTCCACTCACAGTGACTGTCATGGGAAAACACCAACATGATGTTCCTAGATATTGTACTGTGTTTCCATGCAATTGGCTATGGAAACATCACCACAGCTGTTCCACATGCAATCAGCTAGAAGAGGACTGCAATAGGTGCAAAGGCCATCACCTGATCATGACCATCACTTACAAAACACAAGCTGCTGCTGAGCAGATGTACAACTCCACATCCACCAGAGAGTGTGTGCGAGGGACAGACAGAGGCAAAGTACATCAGAGAAGGGCTTGGAGACTAAAACCTAAGCATTGTCTGTCACACACCTACCAGTACAGGGGTTCAAACCCCTGACTGACTAGCCATTACTATTACAAGTTGTAGAATATGAACAGCCAAAGTATGTGTTTGAGGGAATTGAGTATGTGACAGTCTGCATGTATTAAGATGTACTGTGTACTGTGAACTTTGAATGAACTATGAGCAATGGAAAAATACTGAAAAAACAAGAGTCTGCTTGAAAACAGGAAATGTGCCTTTTCTTGGAAGTGTATCCAAGTTTCTTTCTCTTCCTAGAGATATGATGATGTGAATTGCCTTATGTTTATGGGTAAACCTTTGATTGGTTAACTGCCCTGTATAATGATCTAATTGGTTCATTTTATATTTTTTGTACTGTCAGCAATAGCACCAGTATATAAGCGTGTGTATTCTTTTGTTCTGGGAGTCTCCCTGGTGCTTTCCATGAGACTCCCACACGTGTGTACTGTAGTTAATAAATACCACTGAAAGAGTGTATTTGTCTTCATCTTCAAAGTAATGTGTAACGTAACAATTGGTGCCATTTACTCAGATCTGAATTAAGAACAAGCTGCAGCAGTCAGGAAATGAACAAAATACTGCTAACAAAAGGGCCCATAACAGACTTTTCTGTTTCTGCAGTGTTTTTTTTTTTATTTTTCTGCACCTGTCTGCTTTAAAGATTTGCAAATAATTATTTTTATGCAGAAAATGGTATGATTTCTCTCATTCAGTTGTTTTGAGGTAAGTGGCATGCATTTCTTTTCTGCTATTGAATGCGCAGTATGAGTGTGGGTTAATACGAAAATACTGGTGACATACGTATGAAAGGAGGTATGATAGTGGGGTAACACGACGTTTATATAACGCCTTAGCTAAACCTGTATTACAAAAGTATAGCTCTACTTGAGTGAAAATGGGAGTGAGTGCGGGAAAAATAAATGAGCCAGAAAGAGGTAGCTGGTTATATGTTTTACCGTGTGTCCCGAGACAGTTGCATGTTTTTAAATCAGTGGATCGCCCTTACTAAAAATGACGGTGACCTTGCTTTTCCCGAAAATGGTAGTTTTAATAAAGATATTTTGACTAACTTGCGAAAGAATCTAAAAAAGAAAGGAAGAATACCAGGGTTGTGCTGGGCAGCTTTTAATGATTGGATGTGTGAAGCTAAAGAAAGGGAAAAGGACCCGGTCATCAGTAGTCTTAAGGACAATCAACAAAAACTAAAAGAGCAGATAAAGGAACTGTGGCATACTGCGAGTAATCTATATGTAGCAGACGGTAAATGCTTAAGGAAACCACCCTTTAAGGGATTATATCCTGTACAGGAATTAGA
>NC_056741.1:1695660168-1695852739 GCF_019279795.1 Protopterus annectens | reverse complement strand
TAAGGACTGTGTTGGCAAGCTATACCCCTACATCTGGCAAAAGGCCTGGTAAACAAAGCATGCAACACTACTAGTACACAGAATATGTCCTGAACCCATGTGTCATACACAAACACACTTGCCTAGAATATTCCACTATGTTGCTAGTACCCTGCACATTGATGACAGATAGTAGGCATGGTGTGATTGCAGTGGGCTGCAGGGGACATGGCACCCTGTACAGTAGTACAATAGGCACATAATCGCGGACAATGTGCCTTCACTATGTTCCCCACTGGATGCCTGCAACATATGTGGTGCCATCAAATGTGATTCACAGGGGCCATACAATGCCGTACACATGTGCCCTGTATGGACCAATGCCACTGACACCAGGGAATACCTGTATCATGCTATCAATGCAGGTGCATGGTCAATCTGCTGATTATAAGCAGGTTCTGCCACACCAGGCCATTATTGGCATATCAGAGGATAACATTCTGTGTACACAACATGTGCCGGCCAAACCAGGTACACCTGTACATGTCACTGTACATTATTGCGGAACATGCACATCCCAGACAATGTTCATGCCAAAGACTATCAAACAGAGACATGGCATGTATTGCAAAGCTATGGCCATACACAATGGTATCCAGGATGTCAGGGCAGTTCATACAATACCCATCTGTGTGGGAAATTGCAGACACTACACCCCTGTACCACACTGCACACCACTGCTGGGTGGCTTGATGCCAAGGATTACTCCTCACCCAGCCTTGTACAGCCATCTTGCACAGCCGACCATTACACACCCATGAAGCAATGCACACATGCATGTCAGTACTGGCACCTTGTGTCTGCATGTGGGGTATGATGCTCCCAACCACAGTCACTCCCAGTATAACTCCTATTGGCATACCAACAGATGTCACGCATGTTCACATGCCCTAGCCCATAGAACCTCCGGATATCCCATGTGGTGCATGTAGTGCCTGTGCATTACTGCAGTGTGGCAAACTATGTAGTTAGGGTATATATTTGTGGGCCTGGCAAAGAGTGTCAATGTGAGTCCATTAGAGAATGTGGTTGTGTTGACAATGACATCCGTTCATGTGGACAGCCATGTGTGCTACACCTAATGTATGTCTACTATATCTCTGTTGCAGATGTCGCTCAATAACACACATATGTGTTCCTACAGCACACCAACATGTCAGCTTTGTAGCACATGGAGTAACTGCATGCACTTGTAATACCAATGACTAGTTGGTCAGGGATCTGACCCCTGTACTGGCAGGTGTGTGACAGACGATGCTTAGGTTTCAGTCTCCAAGCCCTTCCAAGCCCTTCTCTGATGTACTTTGCCTCTGTCTGTCCCTCCCACACACTCTCTGGTGGATGTGGAGGTGTACACCTGCTCAGTAGCAGCTTGTGCAATGTAAGTGGTGGTCATGATCAGGTGATGGCCTCTGCACCTATTGCAGTGCTCCTCTAGCTGATTGCATGTGGAACAGCTGTGATAATGTTCCCATAGTCTTTCGCATGAAAAACACAGTACAATATCCAGGGACATCATATTGGTGTTTGTCCATGAGAGTCGCTGTGAATGGTACCTGGATCTGGTGTTTGGAAATGGCATCACAGATGATATCTGGATGTTCCTCAAACAACATACACAGTGGGGAAATAGCCTACAGACAGGAGGGTGATGTGTCAGACATGACTACAGCATGTAAGTGTTGCTATGTTTCATTGAGACTACTGCCTGTTCAACAAGTTTTGTGTGGTAATGGCTATTCTGCATGTTTTACAACTGACAAGACAGTGCTCTGTTCATGAGGGACCCCCATCTGTAGGGCCATCTGTGGACTGGTCAGTGTGTGGAACCATTTATTTCCTGTGTTACTCACTGAACACACATCTGAGAACAGCAGGAGCATAGTGTGAGGATTGCAGCCAGTACATGGTGATAGTGATGTGTTACTGCCATCACATCCCTGACTGGACATATGTCACATGGAACAGTGGCATGACAGACACTGTCTGGGGTTTCAGTGACATGCCAATAATGGGCCACTGTTCATAGCTGCAGTCACACGTCTTCTACACTTTGTACAGATGTCATGTAGTATATATGCATGTGTTGTGTTCCCTCTGCAAATGTATACCATCTGTTGTGTTGGTTTGATGGTCATATCTATGCATGCTTTTGTAAGTAATCCTGAATGCTGTTGACTATTACTAAGTCATATCTGTGTTTAAAATGCAGCACCATAGGCTGTATGGGTTTGGAGGTCCAGGCAGAACCTCCTGTCCAACTTCAGCTGGCCATGGCACCAGGCACCAGCACATCTGGTGCCCAGCCTTGAACCTACACCTCTGTTGGCTCTGCACCACCTTCTGGTGATACCGCCACTGAGGATGGGGCTTGTCCCCCCAGGAACAGGTCCACACAGGAACATGTCCGCTGTCATACCGTCCCGGACGTGGTGTGTAGGGGGCTCAATAAGGGGTTTTGAGGCCAGATACACCAGTTCAAGGCCAGACTGTCAGATTTACAGGGTGAAGTTGCCACTCCTAGACAGCCTCCAGCACTGCCACCTTTGCAGCTGTTTTGGTGCAGTGGTGGCTGCCCATGGCTGGGGACCTCCGTCCCATTATTTACATCTGGGGGCTCATGGGCTTGTGAATGCCAAACACTCTTCCCCATCCGAGGTGTATTCCCCCCACATGTGTCATATACTGACCCTGTATGCTGTGTTGTCTGTCATCCTACCCTACCTATCCTCCATGGGCATACCTACTCTCCTTCCCCCACATCTCACTCTCACCCTACGGAAACATAAGGCCAATCGGTACCTAGAACAACATTTGCCCCATACATAGCTGTCCATTTCACACACGTGTCCACTGGACACATGTAACCCTTTTAATATGCATCACAATATACCCCTTTTGCCTCACCCCAATCTCTCAGGTGCACTATCCTAGTATGCACATGACTCCTAAATGTTCCAGGTGCACGTGATGCGGATGACCCCATTGTACACACAACACTACCGGTCCCTCTGTGGTTACCCCATTTACCTTTAACATGATGATGATGTCACCCACAGCACCTTGCAAGAGTACTGTTCTCACATAAAGATTGGACAGGCACTGTTGTGTTAATGTAAATAACATGCACAGAGTGATGTATACAGCCAATGTACAAATGTTTGCGTGTATGAATGACACATGTCTGTCTGGGGAGTCTTGATATTACATAGGACAACACCACTACATAATACAGGCATCACTGGTGTTTCCCTTTTCATTAATTTGTAATGCTTTGTTGTCACATGGTATGTTCCTGATATATCTCTATATATGTATGTACCTATATGCTGGACATAAACACTCACACATACATCTACATGATGGAATACATTTCCTATACTGTTGAATGACTGCGCTGGATGATATGTTTGTGATAAGGTCCGATGTCTGTATATCTGCCATGGCTTATTGGTAAATCACATTAACTGTGTGTGCAGGGTCCTGGTTTCAAGCCTTGCAGAGGCCGTTTATTTTGTTGCAGGGCAGAACAAGGCCATTGGATGCGGAGTGATTAAGGCACATTAAAGCAGTTGTGAGCGGGTGTGTGTGGGTTTGCACAGTGCTAAGCAATGCTAACCTCTGGTTACAGTTTCTTACACTCAGTTAGCCTCTACATTGCTTTACCAGTGTAATACTCGCATACTGGCAGCCAAACAGGCTTACACCCGCTTGCTCCCACACATGCAAATGCACTGCATTTGGTGTTTGCATCTGACACTCACACCCCTGGGTGGGAGTGAGGACTACAATATTACCTTGTGATGCCTATTACATTGGAATACATGCCTACAGTATAAGGAATGGCTACCCATTAGGCGACAGCATGCCGTTTGACTGTACAGAATCCGTGGACTGTCCAGGGTTTGATTCATATTATTGGTGTGTTCCTCTTACAATCTGCACCCATCTGACTAATACATGGGAACTAAGACTCTTCAATACAAACAGGTAAATGGGTTTAGGAACCCACATCCTTCATCCGAGTCATGCTACTGCATATCTAATATAATATCATCTTTCTAAGGTTGTCAGTGGAATATGTGCTTTCTGTCCCTATCAGACCTCTCATACGACTGGGGAAAATACAAACTGAATCTGGGGCAGGGCATAACAACATCAGGGACATATTTAAATTATTGGTTCTATTAACCTGACACATTGACAGACTCGGAGCATATGTATTCATACACATTTTATACGGTAAATGATTCTTATGACTCTTAATTGTTGTCATTATCCATTACGTGTAATTCACCACCTTTTCTCAGAATGTCACTAGTTTTAGGAGAGTTTAAGTGGGACAGCGTTAGAAACTGAGTCGAAATCAGGGACATCCCTGGAAATTGGGGACAGTTCAAGGGTATGGCCCTATATGTTCCCCCAATGGTGTATGGCCTGTCTAGTGGATGTGCTCTTAGGGTTTGGGAGGTATGGGCGTCAGCTATGCCCATTTCAGAATATTACTTACATCCCTGGGACAGTTCTAAGATGACTTTGCCAGCCAAAACCTGCATGCCAAGGCCAATAATTGCATACCCATAGTTCCCCCACCTGCCACTCCTCTACAGCACTCATCCTTACTGTGGGTGCTGGTGGGATATAAACACACCACTACATACTGCCCACTCTCCCCGTGTCAGGACACATGTCATACATTGTGTCGACCCATGGATTATCAGGCTTGCACAACCTACTGGTCCATGTACATCTACAGCATGGTTTGATATGTCATTACTAGGACTGGTTCCGATCATTAATTTTTGGTGTCCCACAAGGGACATCGATGTCTGTGTTTCAAGACTAGACCTTGCAGGTCTCTCCCACCGGTGGTATTCTGCCGGTGGTCTGGGAAGCAGTGGTGTGTTTACCTTTATTGTGCGTCTGTATGTCTCACCGGCCTAGCTGGGGGGGGGGGTTGATGCTACGTGTTACACGTTTGTTTATTGGACCCCTCACCCCCATATGCACGGCCTGTGAACATATGTTACTCGTAACTGCTGTATCATATCCTAGCTATATACATGTGTATATTTACTGTCACACACATATATATATATGTATATTTACGTTACTATATACAGATATATCTGTATATGTCTGCATACATGTATATTTATATTTTGCTGTATATATATATATATATATATATATATATATATATATATATATATATATATATATATATATAATGACATATGGGTCTATGGGTGTCTGCATTTATATATATATATATATATATATATATATATATATATATATATATATTTATATGTGGGTATGTATCTGTATTCTGTCACTGTATGTATACGTTTGTACTACGGAGAGGGAGAGGTTTACCTCTATATCACTATGGGTAGATATACACACACATTCCTCTACATATATACGTCTACATCTGGTTATTCCGTTCCTTGACATATAAATTACACTTTACTGCAGTGGGACTCGTAGTGGGTGTGGCTGCTTGTTGGGTGATGCATCTACTCAACTAACACATTCGCTTACATCCCTAGGGCTGTCCATATAGGCCCACATCAGCTAACACCTGCACACCTAGACCCATATGTAGCTACCCATAGTTCACCCACCCTCGCCTCCTCGACAGCACCCATCCTTACTCTGGGTCCTGGTCTGTTCTGGATACACTAATACATTGCTGCCCACTCTCCACTTCATGGGACCCATTTCATACAATTGTCTCGGCTCATGGGTAGTCAGGGTTCCCCACCCTTGTATTCTGAGTCTGTATACACTCCGGCCAAAATGGCCAGTCTATCACCTTCTTTTGGTTTGGGCAATTTTTGGGGTGTCCCGCAAGGGACACTCCAGTCTGTGTTCCGAGATTAGACTTTACAGGTGCACTGTGTACCCCCCCTGTTGTATCCTGCCTGTGGTCTGGGGAGCAGTGGACTCTTTATATTGTTTGCATGTATATCCGGCTGGGGGGATTGGAAGGGCATGCTACGTGTTTCATGTTTCTTGCTTGGTCTCCTCACTTCCATTGGCATAGCCTGTGAACATATATCATTCTTGTGTGCTGTTTCCTATCATAGCTGTATATCTGTGTATATCTACGCACACACACACACACACACACACACATATATATATATATATATATAGATATATATATATATATATATATATATATATGTATATATGTATGTCTACATATATATATACGTATATGTCTGCAACTGTGTATATATATATATATATATATATATATATATATATATATATATATATATATATGTCTATACATATATGTATATTTATATATATATATATATATATATATATATATATATATATATATATATATTATATGTATGTGTGTGTGTGTGTGTGTGCGTGTGTGTGTATGTGTGTTTGTGCCTGTAAAGCAATACATACCCCGCGCAAACGCACTTACACATGCGTACTGGTGTTTATATATGCTTGACCTGCTTACTAGTGCCTTATTCATTATGACAGTGACACTTCACTCCACTTATCTTTTCATTGATATTTTGCAGATTATACAGCAGACAGATGTCGCAATATGTTCATGTATGGATTAACAATGGTAATTGATATGTGATACAGTGGGATTCGGTAGGGGAATGTCTGTTCATTAGGGGGTTGCTGTAACCAATGCACTATTGCTGTGCTGCTGATACCAAATAGGTGGCAATCCACTGAGTACAGAAGAAGTTATCAGGGACCTGGGGACCCAGGTTGATAGTAGTCTGTCATTTGACACCCATGTAGCTAAAGTAGTTAGGAAGACCTTCTACATTGCCCACCTTATCATGAAGGGATTCTCATCTAGATCAAGGGAGGTCATAGTCTCTCTGTACTCATCACTCATCAGACCAATGATTGAGTTCAATGCCCCATTCGGAATGTATCTGACCCGACACTTGCAGCAGCTGGAGAGGCCACAAAAGTTCCTCACCAAAAGGATAAAGGGTCTCAAACATCTGTCCTATGCTGCCCGACTGAAAGAACTCCAGCTCTATTCAGTCGCTTACCGCTTGCTCAGAGGTGACCTTTGCCTAACATACAAGGCCATGTCAAACCCAGATTTGATGAATATGCTTCACCTCAAAAAATCTAGATCCGTCAGAGCCACAAGGGCGGGAGACTTAAACCTCGACACGGCTATTAATAGGGCGTGCCGGAGGATAGATTCATCACCCAAAGACTCCTATGCTGTGGAATAAAATCGGTATATGTGAGGCAGAGCACCTCGCTGGCCTTGTTCAAGAGAAATCTTGACCAATGGATGGGAGATCGCAGATATACCCCAGGGATTACCTCAGTGTTACTGCTCAACAGAGGCACAGCAAAATAATGGGTATAGTTCCCCATACTAAAGGGGTGGCGTAAGCCACAAAACTATGGGCTAGGCTTGTAAATGCCCTCGGGCAGATAGCCTAGTATGAACCTATGAACCTATGAACCTATATATGCCCATATACCCATGGCCCTTGGTTCCCCAAACACATACCCCCAACACTTCACTAGCACTGCAGTCATCCATTCTCCAGTTGGATTTGCGGTGTTTACACACCAGTACACATTGGCCGCTCCCTACCCCTGTAGACCTATCCTATCAGTTGACTCACTAAACATATCCTCAGGAATCCCTAACGTTTAGTCCACAAACATTGGTGACATGAATGACCAATAGGACACTAATCGAAATCTTTGTGTTATACCACATGGGACACACTTGTCTTTATGTCAAGATTAGACTCTTACTTCCTTGCATACTTACTCCTGCTAACATGACACTACAATGAATTAATTAGTCTGACTATATGTTAACATACACGTTACACATGAGAACTAATTATGTATGTGTTCGGCGTGATTCTTCTACAAATAGTTTGGTTTAGTATTTTTGTAAAGTAGACTTAGCAGATTAACAATGTTACTCCCACTGGTAAAATCCTGCCTGTGGTGTGAGTAGCAGTGCTTTTCTCACTCCTGGTCAGCTTGATATGACATACGCTGACAGCGCTATATAATAGTATAGTTGCTGTTGATTCCCTTCTCATTCCTTGTCTATGCTTTATTGTTACGATGTTCATTCTTCATATATATACATATATATATATATATATATATATATATATATATATATATATATATATATATATATGCGTGTGTGTGTGTGTTTGTATATATGTATATATGTGTGTGTGTATGTGTCTGTCTGTGTATGTGTGTGTGTGTATGTGTGTGTGTGTATATATTACATCTGTACATACTTATGTACATTTTCTATGCTGGGCACTGCTTACACCCGTGCAAGTGCACTCAGATTTGCATACTGTTTGTTATGTATGTCTACTGCAGCTTATTTGTGCTTACTTGTGCCTTGTTCATTATGACAGTACCACTTTGATTGAATGGATTTGGTTAAAAGTCCCATACAATACTCAAGTTCACTTTTACATGTTATTATGTCAGTTTTACAGCAGAACAGCATTCATTCCACATGGAAAATGATATGTGCTATAGTTGAACTTGAACCGTAATGCCTGTTCGTTAGGCGGATGCTCTAACCACTACACTATTGGTGTGCTGCCCGAACACACGCCTCAATGCTTCACTAACACAGCAGTAATCCATTCTCCAGTTGGAAAAACTACACCAATACACATGCACCGCTCCCTACCACTCTAGACCCGTCCCGCATGTTGACTCACTCCAAGTATATTCAGACGTCACAAGCTTAGAGTCCTGGAACATACATTCATATAATGGTCACAGTGTTCAAATAGTCTTCCAGTTTTTGGTTCATCCGACTGGGGAATGGGGCTGCCCTGTACCTGCTTGAAAATCATACTTAGCACTTGGACAAAGTTAGTGACAGCACTAAATAATACAGGTGTTCTGCTGCTGTTTTCCTTCACATTTGTTATGATGCTTTATTATGACAATGTTTATTCTTTACGGATACATACACACACACACACACACACACACACACACACACACACATACATATATCTATATCTATATATATATATATATATATATATATATATATATATATATATATATCTACGTACACATGCATATACATCTACATGATTATTTACTTTGATCATACTGACTGTACTGTCTGCTTTGTTTTTGATAACATCAGAGTTAAGTATAACTGCCGTGGCTTAGTGGTAAATCACTTTGGTTGTGGTGTTTTGGGTTCTGGCGTTGAGCCTTGCCGAGGCGGTTTATTGTGTTGGTGGGCAGAACAAGGGCCATTGGACAAAGGGTGGGTACAACACTTTTCAGCAGCGTTTTTCCATTTCACCATATTTAACCGCCGATTCCCGTCACACAAACACCTTCTCCATTCTTACTGTGATACGTCACCCCAGTTCACATTTCAATGGTATTATATTGTTATATTGCATTAAATGTCAGAATATGCCCATATACGGATTCCGCTTCATAAATGGTGTGTGCTGCAGTCGAACCGGCAACGTCTGCTCATTAGGTGGATGCTCTAACCACTACACTATTACTGTTCTGCTTCATTTGCATGTATACCCATGGTTCATAGTTACCCGAACACACACCGCAACACTTCACTAACACAGCAGCCATCCATTCTCCAGATGGAAAAACACCACACCACTACATATGCGCCACACCCTACTGCTCTAGACATGTCCCGTATGTTGGCTCACTCCAAGTATATTCAGACATCCCAAGCTTATAGTCCTGGAACATACGTTCATATAATGGTCAAGGTGTTCAAATAGCTTTTCTGTTTTCAGCTTGTCCGACTGGAGACTGGGACTGCACTGTACCTGTTTGAAAGTCAGACTTACCACATGGACAAAGATAGTCCCACTGTTAGCATCCTACCTGTGGTTGGAGATGCAGGAGGTTTGCTCACCTCTGGCCAGCTTGATATTACAGCACTAAATAATACAGGGGTTCCGCTGCTGTTTTCCTTTGCATTCATTATGAATGCTTTATTGTGACCATATTCATTCTTCATGGATATACACACACACACACACACACACACACACACATATATATATATATATATATATATATATATATATATATGTCTGTCTCTACATTCACATGCATATACACCTACATGCTTATTTACATTTCCCATACTGTTGAATGACCGCCACTTACCACCACGCATACCCGCTTACATCTGCTTTAAAGCGCCTTAATCACCCTATATCCTCTGGGCATCATATAAAATTAGCAGCCCTTGCATGGCTTGGACCCAGGAACAGAAACACCATAGTCACTAGTTTGACCACTAAATCATCCGTGATACATTCTGCATGGATGGTAGTTAGGATATATGACTTTACTACAGGCATTCCACACTACTGGCAACAAATGTGACAGTCGGTTGTTGTACATATGTATAGTACATGTTAATGTTCATATGTTTCTGAGAAACATATGTATATATTTGCAAGTATACATATTTATGAATAGAACACATACTTGACAACTACTTATATGCATATATGTGTGATGTGTAGCTATGCGAATATAAGTATGTACATTTGTAGATATATGACTACATATCTGGGGTTATACATGGCCATGTATATGAACACCCGCATCTGGGAGGGACCTGTACTGTTTGTATACAGAGGTTGAGTGCATCATTACAACGTGGAACCTGGACAGGGTATACAATTTGTGGATGTGTACTATTTGGAAGATGGATATGGGGAATCTTCTTGGGACCATGTGAAAGGTATATATTCCTGATAATGCATGTGGGGAGACGTGCATCATGGTCAGATGTTTAATCCCGGGTCGTAGGTTCTGCAGGATCGGGTGGAGGCTGAGCAGGGTTATGGACAAGTACTGCTAATCTGACTTGTGTCCGGATGTCAACGGGGGTGGACATCGTGTTGTGCCACCAAGTCTAATCTTGAGAACAGACACTTATCCCATGAGGGATGTCCAAAAATTGTGGATGCTGATGAACCCCGTTCTTTTGGCTGTTTGAAAATGAGGGAGGGTTATGCATGCATGGGATACCTAGTTTGCAGGTCTGAGACTGCTTAGGGTGAGACTGTCTACTAGATGTGGGTAGCAGGCACTATGTGCAGATATGGATGGCCCAAGCTAGCAGCCCGAGTATGGGTGGTTTTGGTAGATGTTCAGCAAGGGGGGGTGTGCTGTGGAGGGGACGATGGGTATTAACTTATGTATCCAAGTGTGTAGGGGTTGGATGACTCAGTTCAAGTCAAACCATTTTGTGTTGTGAGTCGGTACCTTTTCTATACATATGTATCATACATTTTAATGTTCATATGTTTGTGGGATTGTGTTCTGCAATATGACCTGACAGGGTGTATTGGGGATGTGAATGTATGTTCTTTAGTATCCTTTTGGATTCTCCCACTGTACCCTCATACACCTCCAGTTCACCTCTTGTACATCCGACCCAGTCTCCCCTTGGCGGATTATTACATTATACATCACCCCCCCCAAAAAATCCACATACACAACATCCATCCCTTCTCTGGTTGTTAGCCCATGGCACAGACAGCAGTACACATTGCCTACTCTACATATCTCTGGTACCATTATGGTTTTGAGGCCAACCCTAGCATATATGGTCTTCCACATGCTGTACTTCATGCACATAGGTACATGCAAATACTTATCTTTCATGACATGGTTGGTTGACCCAGGTTATACCCATTCATTTTTGGGCCGTCCAGACAAGGACGACTCGGACCACAAATGGGCAGATATTAAGTGAATGGTCTGACCATTGGGCTAGGCTTAGCATAGGGCAGTGGCATGCAAACACACTGCGTTTTGCTTCCACTTGGTATAAAAATCAGCACTACAATGAAATATGGACACGGGGTTTTAAATGCCATTGCTCGAGGGACGGGGGCTCAGTATTCAGCTACGTGCTTGTGTGTTTACTCCTGTGATTTTATTTTGGTTTTCGTGGAACTCTCTTGTATGCTTTGCATACATTTCAGTATCCACGTACACTGACAGGAGTGATTACTATTAGAGGCAGGCTATACTAGTCAGCATTTTAGGTTGTGCAACTGTAGTCAACATGTTCATGCCTCCATGCAGCGCTTAAAACGCCCCCTGCACTCGTGGACATTTCCTGTGCACATGGATGGTGTGGCAGCACGCCTTCATTAATATACATATGGTGCTGCTGCGCCATCTCTGCACCACATGCTCAGCGCAATGCTAACACCATCCTTGCACTGAGCTTCATGAATCCCAGGGATAGTTAGAGTGTGTGTGTGTGTTTGTGTGTGTGTGTGTGCATGTTTAAAGTGACACTTTGTCACAAGATATTTAGCCCATAGTTTTTTTTTTTTTTTTTTTATCAGGGCTTATTTAAATAATTTTGGGTGTGTCTTTAGCATATTGTTGTAGTTTCACTGATACTGAGCTGTTCATAATGGCTGATCAGGATAGGGATAAACATTCTAAGTCAGGTTTCAAAAAATGTGGACAGAAAATGTCTGTAACAGATAGCCATGTTAACTGTGTTTACTGTTTGGGAGCTTTACACCTTCAGGAAAGTTGCTCCATTTATCATTCCTTCTCTTCCAGGGTCCTTCAGGAGAGAAAGAGAAAGAGAAAGCTAATCAATGGAGGTCTAGGCAAACCATCTTTTCAGGAAGCTTTGAGTGACAAGGACAGGTCTACTAAATCTTCAAAGTCTTCCGAGGCTTCTACTTCTTTGGAAGTTAAAAAATAAAAAAAAAATATTGACATCAGCTCCACAGCCCTCAGAGCCAAGGTCTTGTCCATTCAGAGTGGGTCCCTGGTTCTGGAACTGGTATCCAAAGTGCCTAAATCTCCACTCCTGCAATCTGTACCTCCTTCTATCCACTCATCTCGGTTTTCGATAAGCCTTTCCAATTTGGATGTGGATCATGTGGCACAGAAGTTATTACAGGCACCAGCGTTTGCTAAATTTTTATCGGCTCTGACCCAAATGGTTTTGGAACTGAAGACCCTTTTATGATCTAATACTTTTCCTCCTCTGAGCCATACCGGTCCTTCAGAGCCGGAGGAGTCAGACTTGATGATTGTTGTGCCTTCGGATCTGACACCTGCTCTAGTGTCTTTGGTTCCATTTACTCTGACATCCTTGGCACTGATTGAGGAGTGTAGGAACTGACACTCTCTGGTCGGGTCCGGTGAGGATAATCGGACTGACTTGTCAGTTCCAACTCTGCCTCTCTGGGCATTGGCTCGGATTAGCTCGGCTCCTACCTCTGGTTCAGAGCCCACTGTTCCAGTGCTGGGGGTATCTACGGTTTCATCGGATCCGTCAGTCCCTTCTCATCAGAGCAGTGCCTTTGAAGCCATGAGGAGAGTTATGTATCCTAAGACATCTTCGACTTCAGGTTCGGCTACCTCCTCCCCAAAAGGACCTGTGTCCTCTTCTGCTTCACAGATCCTTGCTAAGTGTAGAGAGCCAGAACCTCAGGAAGCCCCAGTGGGTGGTCCCTGCTCTTCCGAGACTTCACTAGAAGTTCCCACTGATGAGGTTCCCCAGGAAGAGAATCTGTAAGAGGAAGCATTTAGACTCCCCACCTTACAGGAGTATCTCACATCTGATACTGACTTGGATGAATCAGTAGGGTCCCCACGGTCCCCCTCTGAGGATATCTCATTTGCTGAGATATTAGAAATCCTTAGGCAGAGGGGTGACTGGCAGTCCACCAACCCTACTGAAGATGAGTCAGTTCTCCTGAAGGCTTTTGGGTCTCAACCCTCCACCTCTTGGGTGCCTCCTCCCTTTGATGAGCTTATGGAGCTGGTCTCAGGAAGGGTGTGGGAGTCTCTGGACACCATGACGCCTGTCCCCAGGAGGCCTAATAAATTTATTTCTGCCCCCAGGAAAAGTAATTGCTTATTAAGGGAGTGCCAGTTGATGCCATGGTGGTGGCGGCAGCCACCAAAAAGGAGATTTCAGAAACTTCTTCCTCTATCCATCCTCCTAACAGAGACTCTAAGATCATGGATAGATACAGGAAGCGCACATACAGTTCAGCGACTTTTGCACTGCTTTCGCTCAACTATCTCACCCATTTTACAAGACTGCAAAGAGATCTCCCAAAAGAGCTTGGAGATACTCTTCAGGGTACAATAACTGCAGGAGCTTCAGATAAAGTTGCCTCCCAGCTTGCTACCCTCACTTCCAATTGACCAGGTGTGAACAGGAAGGAAAGACTCTGTCAGCTGTCAGAGTCCCATTTTTCCACCCCTACCAGACCCTACCCCAAGGGTCAAAGGGGAGGAAAGATGTGGTTCTGTAAAGCCCAAGGAGCCTTTTGGGACACATGTGGTGGACCCCCCTCCAGGGGCAGAGGTGGGGGCAATAATGGAAGGTGTTGCCTTCGCGGCAGAGGGTGTCTGCAAAACCAGGGTGACAGAGATCAGTTCTTTGGGAAGCCCTACCAGCACTCCTGAAAGGAGACCCGACTGTCCTACTCTGAAAGCAGTCAGGGTCACTTATCTTTGTATCTAGACGCCTGGCTCAAAGTAACAAAATGACAACTGGGTATAAAGTATAATTTCGAGAGGATATTTCATTCCTTTTACCACACCCCCTCTATTGACAACAAAAATCCTGGAAATTTCACCCAGTTACAGGGAACAGGCAATAGTAGAGTTCCAAATGTTGTTAAGAAAAAAAAAGTCATCCAACCAGTCCCAGCAGACCATATAGGATCTGAAAATTACTCAAGATTCTTTTTAGTTCCAAAAAAGGCAGCGGATTCGAGACCTCTTTTGGACTTCAGCAGACTAAACAGATCTGTCAAAAAGGAGAAGTTCCGGATGGCCACGCTTTGGTCGATACTTCCCTTTTTAGGGAAAGATAATTGGATGTGCTTGATAGATATCCAGTATGCGTACTACCACATAAAAATGGCCAGACCATCCAGGGATCATCTGCACTTCCGACTGGGAGCCAATCATTACCAGTTTTGAGCCCTGCCCTTTGGTCTCACTACAGCCCCCAGAATGTTCACCAAATGTATGGCACTGGTTATGGCTCACCTGAGACGTTAAGGATTCCAGGTGTTTCCATACCTAGACAATTGGCTCCTCACTGCCACCAACAGGCATCAGGTCATACAAGCCGGGGACACCAGTCTTTCACTTTGCAGTCATCTGGGCATTACAATAAACTCAGAAAAATCTGCCTTGTCACTATTGTAACATACCATTTTTATTGAAGCAGAATTGGACACCACAACCACCACTTTGAGACTTCCAGCAGAAAGAGTCTTAACTACTCCATCTGCAGGTCCACAACATCATATCTAAAAACAAGGCTCCAGCATCAGAAGTATTAAAATTGTTAGGCATGATGGCAGCTGCAATATTAGCCATACCGTTGAGTCGCATGTACATGCAGATTCTGCAATGGCTGTTGTTCACTCAATGATCTTACCAAGTGCTCCCAATGTCTCATCTTATAATGATCACAAACACATGCAAAAAGGATCTTCAGTGATGGTTGACCTCTCTTCATGTTACGATAGGTCGTCCTTTTGTTCTACCCCCACCAGCGGCCACAGTGATCACAGACGTTTCCCTGATAGGGTGGGGGGGGCATTTTTAGGGAAGAACAGCCCAAGGCACATGGTCTGATCAGGAGACACATCTGCATATCAATGTCCTTGAGATGAGAGCAGTACTTTTAGTGTTGCAGTACTTCCAGGATTTTCTTCCTCTGGGAAAAAATTGTGATTCAGATGGACAACATGTCAGTGGTCTGGTACTTGAACAAACAAGGAGGAACCAGGTCCTACCCCCTATATTGTGAGGCCCTAAGAGTATGGCAATGGGCTACATCCATCGAGCGCTTTCTGGTAGCAATGCACATCCTGGGGTAATCCAACGTTATAGCAGACAAGCTGAGCAGAGCAATTTTGTTGCCTCATGAGTGGCCCCTCAAGAAAGAAATAGTGGACAGAATTTTCCACAGGTGGGGCCAGACTTGCTGCGTCCTTTTTGCCAACCACATGAACAAGAAATGCAGAAGCTACTTTGCCCTGATTCCCCCTCCGGGAGAAGCCCCAAGGGATGCATTTGTACACGATTGGCCTCCGGATGCATTCGTACACGATTGGCCTCCGGGTCTGCTCTATGCCTTCCCACCAATTCCCTTGATACCCAAAGTACTACAGAAAGCAAAAGCCCTGGGAAGGACCATAATACTAATATCCCCTCATTTTCCTCATCAGATTTGGTTCCCCTTCCTTCGACTTCATCAATTGGAGGACCCGTAAATTCTGGACCTAGTTCCAGATCTTCTAATGCACTCGTCGGGGGAACTTCATCCCTCTCTTCAGTCTCTGAAGCTGACAGCTTGGCTGCTCCTATTCCCAACATAGCCAGGTTCCATAACCTTTCAAATGAAATGCAGCAGATTCTAATATCTTCTCATAAATCCTCTACTAGGAAGCTGTACCTTAGCAAATGGAAAAGATTTTCTATATGGGCCTCTCAAAATAACATTGATCCCTACCAAGCCCCAATGGCCTCCATATTAGAGTTCTTGACTATGATTTTCAACAAAGGAGCTGCAGCAGCAACAGTTCAGGTTCAACTTGCTGCTATCTCTAATTTTCACCTTGGATTTGAAGGATTGAACATAATTTCACACAAACTATCCAAAGCCTTTCTCAAATGGACATTTCATATCAGACCACCTGTCAAATCCCCTTATACCCCATGGAGTCTAAATTTGATGCCTTCATGTATTATTCTCCCTCTTTTTTAACCAGCTTCCTCATGCAATTTGAAATATTTGTCATGAAACACTATCTTTTTAGTAGCTATCACTTCTGCCTGCAGAGTGTCAGAACTTCAAGCCTTGTCCATGAAGCCTCCTTATCTAATTTTCCATGCTGACAGAGTTTCACTATAAATTAATCCCTCATTTTTGCCCAAAGTTTGTACTGAAATTAACCTTAACCAAATTATAGATTAGACAGTGTTCTTCCCCAAACACACCAACAATTTAGAGTATATGCTGCACAAGCTTGATGTTCATAGATAGCTCAGATTTTACTTGGACAGAACAAAAGAGTTCAGGAAATCAGAATAGCTTTTCGTTTCCTTTTCAGATTCCAGAAAAGGTATGCCAGTGGCAAAAACAACTCTGTCTAAGTGGTTATCTGATTGTATCGCATTTGTTTATTCAGCTGCTAATATGCCCTTGCATCACAAAATAAAGGCTTATTATATCAGATCATTGTCTACATCCTCTGCCTTTTCTGCTAGACTTCCTATAGACAACATCTGTGCAGCAGCCACTTGGTCAAGACCTCATACTTTTATCACTCATTACAAAGTGGACAGGGCCTCCAGGGACAGGGCCTCTTTTGGGTCTACTGTCCTGAAAAACATACTCCCATGAGCCACCCAAGAAAGATGGTGTTTGGGACGCTACCCATCTGTAAGAATGAATGGCGAGATAGAACAACTTCACATAAAGAAGTTATGTACTTACCATAGCATTCCATGTGAGTTGTTCATCTCACCTTCATTCTTACTTCCCAATCTCCTACCCCCTCCAGGGTTTTTCGAGGACCAAGATACTAGATTCTT
Source organism: Protopterus annectens (assembly GCF_019279795.1). Taxonomy (NCBI): domain Eukaryota; kingdom Metazoa; phylum Chordata; order Ceratodontiformes; family Protopteridae; genus Protopterus; species Protopterus annectens. The sequence goes on along the minus strand of NC_056741.1, from coordinate 1,695,835,039 downwards.
CCTGGTTGCTCAGTCCTTCTATGGCTTTCTCTTAAAGAGTGATAGAATGACACATGGTGTTATTATACACAGCAAACAAGATCTGAGGTAACTCTAGGTGCATCATGGGGTAGGGACTTGGCCTTGAGCTGTCTGAAGACCTTGAGCCTTGTAGTAAGCTGACTTGGAGCTGAGGATTGGCTCCGAAACCATCTGTAAGAACGAAGGCGAGATGAACAACTCACATGGAACGTTATGGTAAGTGCATAACTTCTTTTTTTCATAGTTACACTGCATTGTTATTGTGAAGCTGTTGCATATTCCTTATGACTACTAATAATTTATGTCACTATTAGTAGCCCCTCTACTCTTCAAATTATTTTCTGATCACTTTTGATGGCTACTGATGCTGGTGTCCATCCTTAGGTCAATGTTATTTCAGTGTGTCTATAATAAAGATCTCCCCTTCTGAGCCATTAAAGGTATGTATCAAAATGATTTATGCACTTGAGACATTGTCCTGTCTCCATTAAAGCAGGACCCTATTGTAAAATACCATTACAACATGTGTGCCAGACTGGAGTCAAGCTTGACAGGGTCTTCTTTCCACACTGATTCTGCCAAGTCCATTCCTATGGGTCTGGTTTAGCTAGAAGGTATGTAGGTACAGTGGGAATCTTGTTCATCCATTCATGTATGTCATTAGATGCTACCTTAGGAGAGTCATAGCTACTTCCACTGTTTACCTGCACTGCAATGAGTTTCTTCATTTTGACATTCAGAGCACTAGGCAGAAATCACATCATGTCAACACTTGCCTCAAGCCTTTGTAATGTTTTGTCTTCACCAGTTCTATGTCAGCTGCTGGATGCTGGATGATGAAGAATGCTGATCAGGACCGATGCTCTGCACAGCCAAAGCAATCCACAGGAAGGGACCTATGCATATTTAAAGGGCCACAAAAAAAAGGAAAAAAAAAAAAAAAACACTTCCAAAATTCTGTTCTTTCTGAACCATACCAAATAGCTTGTATGAACAGCATGCTTCTGTTAAACAACTGAACACATTTTTCATTTCAGGTGTCATGATATAAGCCATAGCTGCTGACATGAATCCCAGCACTTTGCTCACATCTAATTGGCAGCTTGTCAGCACTGAAATTATTTGCACAAAGCAGTTGTCTCTTTGCCCTAAAATAATTATGGAACTACTGTGAATTTTGAATAGCTAAAATGCTACTCTCTACACTTTCTCTGTTTCTTTCTTGTCTCTTTTAAACTGCTTTATTATAAACTGTATTTTCTTTTATAAAAACTCTGCATTTTTTCATGTTTCTCTTAATCATCCCAGGGATTCATAACTGTCGCTTCTACAATCGTGGACAAGCCAGCACTATTTGCAGTACACAAATGATAAGCCTCAATGCTCCAGGGTAGCAAAAAATGATGTAGATGTGGTACAGCAATATTGACTGTAGAACAGTGTGAAATTTAGACAGCAAAGTGAGATGCAGTAAAGTAACATGGCTATATATTGACCTGCACCAGTTGTGACATTATTAGTGCGAGCAGTGGATGTGTACTATAACGTGAATGTCATTAAAAAAGGAACATGTGATACCCTAAGTGGAACAAGCCTAACAGTACTGAAAACCATGAATAAACCATAGTTGCAAGCACGGTAAATTCCTCCAGGAACAAGGCAAAAATATGCCAAAGGCAAGCTGAAAGTATTAAAGTCACAAACTGCTGGTAGAGCCAAAAAAATATCCTTTTATTCGCACACATAGGATTTTGTCCCGTAACCAACGGAACTTCATCAGATAGTACATTTTCTAAAAAACATTCCTTTTTTTAAAAAAAACTTCAACCAATAAAAATGCATCAATTCATACACACCTTCATAAAACAACCATCCACCCCTCATCCAATCAACATTCAGCACCATTATCAAATCAAAATACAGATCATCATACAACTAGATAATTCATCCAATAGTTTTCTTAAACTAACTCCATTAGTATAAGCACATTTCTGATAACACTTAGGATTCATTGCTATTATACAAATAATTTTATATTTATATCTAAAATCTACATTAGTACTGCACTATAAATTAACCTTCCATGTGCCAACTTATTACACTGTCTCAACATCAAAATAAATTGCTTTGTTCTTCAAATATCAGAACGCAATGAGTGAATGAATTTTAGATAAATATATATATAAACATCAATGCAATAAAAAATCATAATTCTCCGTTATCTAAAAGAATGAATGACACGGAAAAATTAATTTTCTAATTCACTAAAAGTGAATTACTAATTGACCAATCAGATCGTTTAGTGACCTGCAATTTCCAATAACTATAAAGAGGTGAATATAAGTCACATTCCTTGACCATACATTAGATGTTTTCATTTAGCCAATAAGATCTCATAAAGACATATTATACCCAATCACATTAACTTCAACACAAAGCTATGATTGTGGGATACACAAGACTGGGGCGTAAACATTTCCACAAGGCTTTAATTCTAACTGGTTCATATTTGACCAGTTAGCTAGCATATTTAATCCAAACAGGCAGTAGTTAGTAAAATATGTAAGATCAAGGTGTATGTGCCTCCTCAAAACTTCGTTTTTAACAAGTTAATAAGTGGCTATCCACATAGTAGATTGAGACTTAACTACCAGTGATCTACAATTTACATGGCCCTACAAACCAATGACTGAAAAAAGACGAATATAACTCACATAACTTAACCATCCACTTAATGCTTACATTTAACCAATAAGATCTTGTATAAGTGCTTAATACCCAATCATATTAACTTCAACTAAAAGCTAAGACTATAAAATGCACAATAATATATAAATGATTTTTAAGGTTCTTTATGTTACTCCTTGAAGGCTTACTGTTGCCGAGGCGCTAGAGGAATAAAAAAACTTTTTTCAGTGGCTGTTGCTGTGTGGTTCGTTTTTGTGGTGAAGCAATTCTTGGTTGGTGTAGTTACTTCTATAAAATGCACAATGTTTACATTTAGCCAATGGGATCTCGTGTAGGCGCCCAACACCCAATCACATTAGCCCCAACTAAAAACCACAAATATAGAATGCACAAAACAAGGGTTTCCACTCCTCCATGAGGCCCCACCTGGTTCATATTCAACCAGTCATCTGGCATATTTAATCTTAACAGCCATGAACTTACAAGATATATACCAAAGTTAAGGTGAATATGCCTCCTCAAAACTCCGTTTTCAACAGGTTAAAATTTGGCAAATCACATCACAAAATTAGACTAAGCAACCAATAATTTGCAGTTTGCATAGCCTTACATGTAATACATTGCTTAGGCAATATATGTCTATTCTGTAAAGACCTGGGGATCGGGAAAATCTTTATTATTACATTCAAAAAATTCCTAATTGAGCACATTAAATTTACTAATACCCCCAAGCTAAGGAAGACAGTCACCATAAATGGGGCATTAAGCCTCCTTAATACTACATATTTCATTGGTTCCTGTTTAGCCAATAACAAGACAAATTTGAATTAAACAACCAATAATTAACAAATTGCATGGCCCTATACAATACATGGAATGAATTAAACACTACCTGCCAGATCGTGTAAAAAACCCGATCATGGGCATCTTTATTATTTCATTCAATTGATAATAAGTTATTAAATTCAACTGTAATCAGTGTATATATATATATATATATATATATATATATATATATATATATATATATATATATATATATATATATATAACTTATTGCTGGGACTATTCAAGTCTTCATACTCAATTCTAAGGTACTTAATGTTTCACCAATGTTCCAACAAATGTAAATTTATTATTAATTACACGAGTGCGTCGAACGTACTCGCCAATCCAAAGAAGACCTAGTCTACCTAGTTGATCACACTTACAATATAAAGTTAATGTTACTCAACAGTAATCAATAAAAAATTGTAAAGTGGTAACCATGCCATCAAATATACATGTATGTCAAGTATACTAAAAGTGATTCAACCATTTGTTGCAATACCTGTCTCCCAGTAGTTATAAATGTACTAATAACATTGTATGTTGCAACTAACTAACCAATAACACCCCAGAAAATATAATAACTAAAAATAACACTTTAATATAATGATAGTTCTACATAAATGTCATATTAACTGATAAAAAAATCATATTAACTGATAAAAAGGGGGGAGAAGTAGACTATTACCTGGAAATTGCTTTCGGTTTAAGCAAGCTAACAACAGAGGTTGCCTCATTTAATCCTGGCCAAAAATGTGCAGAAAGCCACAATTGCCAAGATAATTCTGCGTTTTCAATAAGCAATGGCCAGGGACCCTCCTCTATTTGATTCAAAAACAGTTTGTGACACAATAAATTTAAAACAGTGACTACTATTTTTTGAAATATGCTTATAAAGAGCATTGGTGTTTCTTTAGAATGAATATCAGATAAATGTTCATTGATTCGATTTTTTTAATTTCCATTCAGTCTTGCCCACATAAAACCATGGACAAGTTGAACATTTAGCACAATAGACCACCTTCTTGCTGTTACAACATGGTTTACCACTAATATATATAGTTTGATGATTAATAGTGACTTGGCTTGTTATAAGAATATGCTTGCAAAAGACACAGTTACCACATTTAGTCATAAACCCCTTATTAAATTACCCTTTAGAACATTCAAAAATATTTTTCAAATTGAGCCCTCTTTTAAAGATAATAGTAGGTTTATCACCTAGTAGGTTTCTAAAGTTAGAATCATTCATCAGGACATCCCAGTTTTTCATAAAAATATGCCTAATGGCATTACTATCATCACTAAAAACTGTGATAAAAGCACTAGTATAGGCATTTTTTTGTAACTCAGAAGATTTATCAATAGTCTCAGATGAAATGTTAAACAAGTCCTCTTCACTTGAATCCAACCTAATTACATTCATTGATCATAAAGTAAAAAGGTCCGTGTTCAACAAGGGTTGAAAATGGTCCTTAATTCTTTTTTCTTTGGCTTCTGATATTAGTTAAAAAATGAAAAACTCAGGATATCCTCAATTCAAGAACATGGCTTTTAACAGTCCACATTCTTCAACGAAGTCTGACCAATCGGTAACCATACAAGCAGCTCTTACTAACTGTCCTTTAATGATAGCTCTTTTTTGAAATATAGGGTGATTACTTTGAAAATGGAGAGATGAGTTTGAATAGGTGGGCTTACGATATATCTTTGCTAATAACTTATGATTTATATTGTCATTCTTCAGTAATACATCCAGGTACGCAATTTGCATATGATCAATTATATGTGTAAATTGAAGAAAACTGGTTGTATTGTTAATGTAGGAAATAAAAGAACCATTTTCACTATTGTCACCAGACCATAGAATAAAAATATAATCTTGGTATCTCAAATACATATCACAGCAGGAAAAATAAGACAAATTTAATAAATACTTATATTCCCACATTATAATTACGATATTAGCGTATAGCCCACCACAAGCAGAGCCCATGGGTATACTGTCTTGTTGCAAGTATATTTTCTTTTCATATGAGATAAAATTAGATATTAATACCAAGTCTAACAGAAGTTCATATGTATTAATGTGATCATGTGATAGTCCCTTCAGACTAAGGAATTCCCTAAATCATTCTTCCCCAATGGAATGTGGAATAGTGGTATACAAATCCTTAATATCAATCGTAATGAAAGTCCAGTTACTATTATAGGGGAGACCATTTAACCTTTTAAGAAAGTCCCATGAATCAGTACAGACATATGGTTCATTATAGACAATGTTCTTAAGTTCTGAATCCAACAATTTTGCTATAGGTTGAGTGATAGATCCTCTAGCATCCACTATAGGGCGCATCAGGGGTTAATAAATGTCCTTATGTAATTTCGGAAGACCAAAAATAGATGTAATGGGAAAATCAACATTTAAGTAATTATATTGATGAATATCAATTGCTCCCTCCAAAAATAAGTCATATATGTAACTACAAATTCTGCCATATACAATGTTCATTTCATTAATTGAACTTTTCTTATAGCTATTGGAATTAAGAAGATTTTTCATTTTTGTCACTTAATCACATCTATCTATGGCAACAAGACCCCCACCTTTATCTGGCTTAATAAACCGTACTTGTGGATTATCTTTCAGAAACTCCAAAACAACACGTTCATTCATACTAAGATTATCATGGACACCCTTGTCTTACTAGTAAATATACCTCTAATGTCCAACTCACACATATTTTGAAACAACATCAGAGTGGGATGCAGTGGGGGATTATATATGCTAGCCACTCTTAGAGAGTTATTAACATATACATCATTCAAAAACATCGAACATAGATTTAACTTACGAACATAAAGTCTCAAGTACATCAATGTCTGTACATAATTCATACGTTTAGAAGGAACAAAGGTCCATCCTTTGGAAAAAAGGTTGCACATGTCCGTAGAAATTTCTAAAGAAGAAAAGTTATAAACTTTAAAGTCCCCTTTAATGTTTGTGGAAATCTGTAATACTGGCATTATAAATTCGTCGTTTATGGGTTCAAGAACCATTGGATATAGTTCTTCCCCCTCCATTTCTGAGGACCTCTTCCTCTCTGATTTTTCCATGACCCTCTGTTCGACACTGCACCTCTCGTTGGATATATTTGCTGCCCAACATTCTGGTGATTCTGGTTCTTCAGGCGCTCGGAACACCTTGGACCGGTGATTTGTTGATTTCCTAAAAAATCGTTGGTGTCATCAAGATCGTCATTGTGCCAAACGTTATTACTTTCAGTGGTATTATGCCCATTAGATGTATCTCTTAATTTATTGGACCATACTTGTGAATCAGGAGGAGCTGGACAAGCAGTATTGTTACTATAGGCTTCCATATCCCTTGTTAATTTTTTCAGGGATTCAGGGATTCAGAACTGTCACTTCTACAATTGTGGAGAAGCCAGCGCTATTTACAGTGCACAAATGATAAGCCTCAATGCTTCAGGGTAGCAAAAAATAATGTAGAAGGTGGTACAGCAATATTGGCTGTAGAACAGTGTGAAATTTAGGCAGCAAAGTGAGATGCAGTAAAGTAACATGGCTATATACTGACCTGCACCAGTTGTGACATTAATAGTGTGAGCAGTGGATGCGTACTATAATGTGAATGTCATTAAAAAGGAAAATGCGATACCCTAAGTGGAGCCATCAGTTCAATCCACATGCCAATATCTAACAAGTTCCCTAGCAAGGGGAGTCACAGAAAAGTCAGACTAAAGGGGAACTTAAAACATACTTATCAGATACATGTAGCATATTCGCAAAAAACAAATGTAGGCTTCAAGGGGTTTGAATTCAAATCTTTCCTAGAGATATTCTTATAGCAGTTTATTTGTAATTTGAGCAGCCGAAGGAGTCATAGTAAAAAGGGCTCATAAAACACATATCTGGGAAATGTAGTACAGTTGCAGAGTGTTTGCAAGTAAAGAAAGAGAGGTCTTGAGGGATTTAGATCCATTCTTTTCCAAGTGATATTCTCTAAATCAGTTCATTAATAAACAAATACACCAAAGCACTAAAGATGAGTTTATGAAACACACATACCAGGAGTATTACAAATCTTTAGGATGATAGCAGGAAAAGAAAGATGCACCTTAAAGCATTGTAGCAAGAAGAGAAAGATGCACCTTAAAGCATTTGGACCCATATCTTTCCTAGCAATATTCTCTATATTTGTGTATCAGTTATAGGAGTCACTGAAGCAGTCATACTAAAGGGGCTCATAAAACGCACATATCAGGGAAATTTAACACATGTTGCAGACTGGAAACTGAACATTGTAGAACAGCATACACCTCCCAGGTGATTAGAACCCCTATCACTGCACTAATGTTACATGAATTATTTCATGTGTACTCTGAGCCATCACAGCAGTTACAATAAAGCTGTTCGCATTACCATAGTTTGGACTTGCATGCTAATGCTCAGTGATGCTTAGCATATTTGCACGACAGGACTTGTATAGCATGACAAGGACTCAACTTCACTTTTTTCCATTGTCTCTTTGGTTATGCATGCATTGACATTCCTCTATATGACCCAGGGTACAGTGTATTAATAAGGAATGATGATTTTGTTTTATAAATGCTTGGTGGGTATGAGTGTGTTGTGTTTAAATATCTTTTGACAAGATTAGAGGTTGGGAATGGGAATACATGATGGAGATGAAAAGGTAAAGCAAGCAATAGGTAAAAAATAAGCTGAGCAAATACGGAATGAGAAGGGTGGTGGTAGGATAATAGCATACTTATCAACTTCTTAGCTGAATAAACCTGGAGAATTCCAGCAATAGTTTTAACTATTTAATAATTTTAGTCCTCATTGATTTATCAGAAAAGTGCACTTTTTATGATGAGTTCATCAAACAATAGGAGCCAATCTTGTGTATATAAGTCAAATGTTTGGGAAATTGAGATACTGAGAGTTTTTCTTTTTTCTTTCTTTTTTTTTTGTGAGTGGGACATGTACCCTTTTCTTTCTTTCTTTCTTTCTTTCTTTCTTTCTTTTTTTAGAGAAGGGGAAAGTTATGGAAGGAAATCAGAGATATAAACAGTTGGTAAGAGGGGGAGATTAATCATCAGGGGAAGACACACTCAACTGACAGGGTGTAGAGTTTACAGTAGTAAAGGAGATATCAGACAGAGAAAGACAATGGTGATGGGAGGAATGTACAACACATGGGGGGATAAACACAAAAGGGAGGGGAACATTAAGTTAAAGCTTAGGGCAGGGGGTTCAAGGATGTAGCTTAGAACCAGTAGGTGATTACTTATCACCCTGGGAATCATTCATCTCTAGGCCCAGGCTCAGAAAGAAAAGTAAGCACTGGGTAGGAATGAGACATAATAAGTCAATAGACCATGGTCTCCATGTGGCTGATGGGGGCATCTAACCTCTTGTTTATTATCCCTACTACAAGCTCTGCCAGGTTCTAACAGGTGACAAATCTGTCACCTCCACTTACACTGCTAACACTGGATATCACTGTAGTTTACTATCAAAATTTAGATAGGCACTTATGCAAAGCTGGGAAGGTCAAAAGGCTGTATCCACATTAGCAAATGGTAGTGTGCATTCGCTAATGTGGAATCAACATTCTGACAACGGATCGCAGTACAGCTTCAGGAAATGTACCATTTCTCACTGTAGTGCAATTTCAAATGTGGAATATATAATATGCAAGGGGTGCAGGTGGGCTTGCCCTCCTTCAAAAACAATACCGGGAACATGGACTTTCAACATTGGAACTTCAGGTGTTCAAATGTCAATTATCTCACCATTTCTGAAATTTTTGTAATTCATTATTACCAATTTCAGCAAACTGGTTCAAAGAAAAGGTGGAAAATTATTTTGATTTTCCACATTTTGATAGTAAACCTATCACTGCACCATCCTCTATTGTAGGTACAGGGCTACCTGATAAAGTTGGTATAGATAGTGCAGGAGATGTGGAGGCAACTGTGGTAAGCTGAGACCCAGATATGCCCATTATCTTTGGTGGTGGTGCTATTTACTGTATTGCTGTCACCTGTTCAGGGACAGTGGGCCATTCTGGTGGGTTAGGTACAGGTTGCTCTACTACTCTATATAATAGCAGCAGAAATGAAGAGAGAGAAGAAAAAAAAACATTTTCTTAAATTAAGGCACAAAAGAGAAAGGATGGAGAAAAACAGGACGTGTATAGAGAAATACAGAAACAATAAATATCACTTTCTTTACTATATTGATACTGATACCATGGATCATAATAACATTTCAATAGTAGCAACTGTACAGATATATCATCAAACTGTTTGTCTGATTATAACAAGTGGGAAAGGGAGACCTAAGCCAAAAGCTATGCTGACATGCCATCGAACATAAGAGAATATTAAGTTCAAGAGCTATGTATCAGGACAGCACATCTCTGCTTGTGGTCAGTGATGTTATTTGACAGTTGGCAGTAATAAAACTGTACATATACATAAGATTCATTCTGATCACACAATAAATATGTCCACATTGTTCAACTGTTCAGATTTTCATAGAATGCCCAGAATTTTGGCTCATATTTTGGTCTGTTCCTCATAAAATATGTAGTTTTCTGGCAAAACCATTAAGCACTGAAGTCATTAAATAATGACACATTTATGAGTTTCAGACTTCATATCCTTTAGAAAATGCAAGTTAATACAAAACATGTTATTCTAGCCACTTTCTAAGTCTATAAGTGCAATATTTAAAACATTGTCCTGTTTTGGGGTCTTTGTACCCATTGTGTTTGACTATGTCCAGACTTCTTGAGCTAAGTGGTTGAAAGGTATGAATATGTCCATCTCGGGAAAATGAGAGGGGTCAGATACCTCTGGTGTATATTATTTAATGCCGATCAAACAGCTATTTATGGATATTACATATACGGACCTTGTAGTTGTCCATTGACAGTATTGTGATAGCAAATATAGTTCACTATGTCAACAGAACTCTTTTTTTTCTGGGGGATGATTGAACTTGCAGTCATTCTAATAATCTCAGTGCACATAGAATTAATGTGATAACCCACTTGTGCACCTACACAGAAAGGGGACTGCAGAAGTTTACATCCAGCATTGCACAATCATACTTCCTTTAATCTATGCCATTAGTGACAGATATTGACTGTTGTCTAACAGTTATACAGAATTACTTACAATTTGTACTTCCTTTAATCTATGCCATTAGTGACAGATATTGACTGTTGTCTAACAGTTATACAGAATTACTTACAATTTGTACTTCCTTTAATCTATGCCATTAGTGACAGATGTTGTACTGCTATCTAACAGTTATACAGAATTACTTACAATTTGTACTTCCTTTAATCTATGCCATTAGTGACAGATGTTGTACTGCTGTCTAACAGTTATACAGAATTACTTACAATTTGTACTTCCTTTAATCTATGCCATTAGCGACAGATGCTGTACTGCTGTCTAACAGTTATACAGAATTACTTACAATTTGTACTTCCTTTAATCTATGCCATTAGCGACAGATGTTGTACTGCTGGCTAACAGTTATAGGGAATTACTTACAATTTGTACTTCCTTTAATCTCTGCCATTAGTGAAAAATGTTGTACTGATGTCTAAAAGTTATGCAGAATTACTTATTGTACTTCCTTTAATCTATGCCATTAGTGACAGATGTTGTACTGCTGTCCAACAGTTATACAGAATTACTTACTATTTGTATTTCCTTTAATTTATGCCATTAGCGACAGATGTTGTACTGCTGTTCAAAGTTATACAGAATTACTTATGATTTGTACTTCCCTTAATGTATGCCATTAGCGACAGATGTTGCATTGCTGTCTAACAGTTATACAGATTTACTTATGATTTGTACTTCCTTTAATCTATGCCATTAGTGATAGATGCTGTACTGCTGTCTAATAGGTATACAGATTACTTATGATTTATACTGCTGTTACTATGCAATCAAAGAAATACTTTTTATGACAGCATATTAACTCACTCTGGTGCTCTCTTAGGTACTCTAGACTGCTCCTGCACATTACGTTATTCCTTTTGGTCTCTGCAGGGGATAGAAACATAAACAGGGCATGATGCAAAACTGGGTGGTGGCATGTAGTGGCAGGTTATTTGTTGAGCTAAACAATAATATACTTATGGTACTGACTGGTACTGCACCCTAACTTCAGCGTCCCATTGGCTAAGCAGGTCAGGCTTGTAGAACCTCATGTCACTGTAGTGATGATGGCATTGTTACCCCATGCATGGAATGCCAATAGCATGGGTGACAGGCTTGGCCAAGCTATTGCAGTATAGTCTCCCTGCAGGAGCATCTGGTTGCAGTGCTTATAGATGCCCTGTAAAATCTTGGACTCCTACTCATACCAACTCTGTCCTTGGAAAGAAGCAATACCCTGTCTTAAGTATCACACCTTCAAAGACCTCAGGTAAAATGGCACTAGTTCCAAAACTGTTTTCACGTCTTCACCTCTATAGAACGACAGAGACCAGTGGATAACTTAGTGCACAATGAATGGCAAAATAATGAAATATAGACACTGCATTGTTATGCTTATAATAGCACTTTAAGTTGTGAAACATTGCAATTTTCCATTTCTCTATTTGCTGCAGAGAATACTTATTCTGCAGTGACTCCATCTTCTGATTTTTAATTATAGGATGATAATTCTCTCAGTCATAATCTGTTATCTGAACCTTGCTAATGAAAGCTGTCTGGCCATCTAAGCAGCCATGTCATTTCTGATTTTATGCTTACTACTCAGACTACCACCAGGGTATTTTCTCCATACATTTGCTGAATAATAGCATGGGAACAAGTTCAGGTGGTGTAAGGCATAGAGAGGTCTTGCTCAATATAGGTTGTGATGTGAAGTCTGTGTTGCACTGCCGGATGGAACCCAGCACTGTAAAACAATATGTCACAGTTTTAGGGAGAAACTGTGGGTACATTCTGATCATTTCACCTTATCTTTCTGGCCATTTCATTTTTTCATTTTAGAGAATCTTGAGCTATGACATACAGGAATTGAGAAGTAGCTTATGAAGGGTCATCAACCAGATAGCCCCAGGGACACTTCTGAGATTAACCTCTCTGCCTATATTGTGGTCATAATGTTTATGATACCAAAGCAGTACCACAGTGCTGGGTCCATGATGAATAAGTAGTCCTGTACACATGTCCATGTCACTGTGCTACATAACAGTTATAGAGACAGTGCACACTCCTTGGTCCTCCTATACACATGTCCTGGTCACTGTGATAGATATCTGCTGCAGACACAGTGGACACTACTTAGTCCTTAATGCTATCGCACTGTTTCCCAGTTAACTCTTGGGCATCAGATCAGTAGTAGGTCAGGCCACATACATCCCCTTGAAATAAGTGAGTGTCTGTCACTCTCTGACTGCCATTTCCACATATTGGCTTCTTCATTTCACAGACAGCTTATCAATCCTGGTTCAGTTGTTTTCCAACAGTGCTATATACTCTGTGTTACAAAGCAAGATTGCTACATGATTCTTTTGATATAATGAGCTTATATTCCCAACTGCAAGTGACTGATTATTTTACCTCTTAATTTTTCTTTTGTATTCACTATGTAATCCCTGCTTGATAACCATAATCATTACAGTCAAATGGGCTTACATGCAAAGTCCATAATTTTAAGAAATCATTTCTAAGACAAGAGAATAGCCTCCACACTGTACATAATGCAGACAGTTCCTCACTGGAGATGTCTTAGGATGCATGGAAGGGGTCCTCATTGGAGATGTCTTAGGATGCATGGAAGGGGTATCCCAACTCACACACTACAGAAAAAATACACACAGGGCAATATTTACAGTGGCTGCATTTATTTGAGTCTAGGTCTTAAACTTGATTTTCTAAGATACAATAAACAAAGGACGGAATTCAATAAAGCTTACACAGACTTTTTTGCTGTGTAGGCATAGTGGCACGGAGCTTACGTGGAAGTAAGCAGCGATGTGATCCAGTAAACAAAACTGAAGGGCATGCACAAGTGTGAGAACATGGAAGTGGCTGTGGCATGCACGTTTATTTATTTATTTATTATTTATTTTCACATTTGTTAACTTGGTTAGTCCAACTGAATTTCCAAACAAACCCATTTTTAGTGGACACACGAGGGGAAAAGCCTCAGCAAGCATAAGTAAAGATAACGTGACAATATACAAATATTAAATAACAATCACAATACAAAATAATAGCAAAAAAGAAAAGGTTATTAACTATTTGCATTGCATTGATAGTAAGCACCCATTTTCAGTGGAGACGCAAGGGGAAAGAACCCCAGCAAACATAAGCAAAGATAAACATACAGGACAAAACCTATTAAAAATAACAATGCAAATACAAAATTAATTCTAAAGAGAAAAACAAAAGAAAAAATTATGAACATAAAGGGTTGCACTGATAGCAGTAGTCTAAATTTACTACATACAAAGTGTGATAGGGGAAAGGGTTAGGGTGATAGGAGAACCAGTGTGGAGCGGGGAGTTGATAGTACTCCATAATTTTTGGGGGTCATTTGGGTCATTTGGGTGAGAGCTTTGAAAATTAGTGAAATACTGGCATTTATGCAAAATAATACATTTTTATGTGATTTCTGAGTTGCTTATAACCTTGGAGAAAGGTAGGAGTTTTAGTGGTTTGTAATTTATTTCCATAGAGTATCTCTATATCTTTCATGCATCAAAGCATGAGTAGGTTTGGAGAGCCAGGGTGCCAAATTAGATTTAATTCTGATTTTCTGAGCTGTGGCAAGAGAGTTTAGGACACCAAAGAAAATGTGGTTGAATTAAGTAACAGCATCATTGAGCGGGAGAGTTTTTAGGAAAGACCAGTTGATGGCAGAGAATCTATAGTTAAAGGTTTCAGGGGAAAAGTTAGTCAGTTTCCTACAATCGCTGTAGAGATGGGGCTTAGAGAGATGAGGAGAGTACCTTGGGATATAGATGGGGGAATGGTCACTAATAGAGTCAGGGAAGGTAGAAGGATAGGGATGTTTTTACCTGGGGCGATATAGATAGAGCAAATAGCAAACTTGCTATAGTTATTGATGTGGCAGTCTAAGAGCAGTAGTTCAGCAGGGAAGAAACTAGGCAGGGTAATGTCTATAGGTGTTAGCGTCAGTGAAACAGAATACAAGATAGCCAACCCACCACCTTTTTTGGGTGTCCTATCAGACCTATAGATATTGTATTGAGGTGGGAGAAATTCAGAGGAATTGATATGAGGTTTTAGCCAGGTTTATGATGGAGCCAGGATGTGAGGTTTGTGTTGGGCCAACCATGCGTGAAGTTCAGACATGTTGTTGTTTAGGCTTTGGATGTTCATTGCAGAGATAGAGTGATGTTTAAGGCTGGAGATATTTGAGGATGTTTTTGGGGGGACAGAAGATGAAGGTGTAGGGGGAGCGGAGAGAGGAGAGAGACTAGGATTAGGATGGATTTCACCAGAAACCAGAAGAGCAAAAAAAGATGTTTAAGGTGAGGGTGGTCAGTAAGGGGAATGGGATACTTAAGTTTAGGCTTAGGAGTAACAGTGGGGTAGGCCATGAGTTTAAATTTAAGACACTGAAAGGGGGAGAGACAGAAAAGAGAGGGGGAAATAGTCAGTGGAGCTTGGTTTTATGTTGGAAGAGGTCTGGGAAAGGGAAAGGTGGAGGAAACAGGGAAGATAAGGAGCTCAGTGTGGTAGGAAGTGCTTTGGGCTAGAGAGATAAGAACTGGGAGAAATAGCAGTAATGATAGCATTGTGTGATGGAAAAAGGAGGGGAAGAGTTATAGGGAAAATATAGAAATATATTAGGGAAGGGTGGTGGCTGGAGATAAGCAGTGTGAGAGAAGGAACAGTATTGAGGGGTGGAAACAGTGAGTATGTTAGGAGATTGTAGGTGTGCTAGGGAGTGAAAGAGTTAGGTGTGAGAGAGTCAAGCCACAAGGTGGGCTGGAAAAAGAGCAAGATTGGAGACAAGGTGGGAGGAGTGAAAAGTAGAAAACACAAGTTATAGTGGTGGGAGGGGGCTGTGGGAGTGACCAGTCAACAAGGTGAAAGTATAAATTTGAGGATACTTAGGGTGGGTAGGATTCAGAGGGGGGGGCAGAGCGAGGGGGAGTTGCATGGGCAGAACCACACCACAGGTAAGTTTAATGTAAGGGCCTAAAACCTGCACTCAGCACTTTAATTTTACTTACTTTTAGCAGGAAAGACAGACCAACAGTATACAATGTTGACATTTTTATCAGGGTTACTTGTTCAAATGTCAGACAAATAAGTAAAACTTTCGAACAAGAATCTATGAGTGTTAGAAAGCCACAAAGGTACAAGGTATACCTGTAAAAATTAGGGTCAGATAGACAAATGTACGAGTCAGTTTAGTTTAGTTACAGGGAAGGAGGCGAAAGCTAAAGCAGAAAGAGCCCTATAGCTGACCAAAGTGGTGACTTGCTTTGTTGCACAGCATGATAAAAGAGAGCTTAGCAAGCTTTTGTTTGACAAACAAATCACCTCATAAGCAGGTGAACTGCATGCAAATTAGGGTGTTGGAGCAATCCAGCAAGCAGATAGGCAGTCTGGCAGACACCGTGTTGATGTCCAAAGTGTACATGGAAAAATTAACAAGATATATATATATATATATATATATATATATATATATATATATAGATAGATATATAACTTTATATACATATATATATATATATATATATATATATATATATATATATATATATATATAGCTAAATAAATGTGTAGACTGATATGGACATTCCACATGTATCCATATATCTACATAACACAGCTACATAATGCACACATACAGCTACAGTTCAGATCCCTGTTATATATATAGATATATATACATGTTGCACTGACAAACCAAGAACCAAATCAAACAAATGAAAAACTCGAGTGGAGATCCAGGTGCCCAAAAAGACCAGTACCAACAGCCGAGAAATATCACCAAATGATTTATTAAAATCAACAAGCAGCAAAAATAGCAAGTCATAGCAGTTTAGTGCTTTCGTCTAGGTAAAGACTTCTTCAGAAGTCACCTTTACCTTGACGAAAGCGTTAAACTGCTATCACTTGCTATTTTTGCTGATTGTTGATTTTAATAAATAATTTGGTGATATTTCTTGGCTGTTGGTGCTGGTCTTTTTGGGAACCTGGACCTCCACTCAAGTTTTTCATATATATATATATATGTGTTTATGTATGAGGGGATGTAAGATTGTCCCCACTTACATGTAGAATGCTGAGGTTATCTGCACCTACACACATAATAGTTGTCTGATGGTAACTGACCAAAGCCGCAAAATGACATAATCCACTCACTCACAGAAACCTATGACTGTGGAATGTCACCCTGTAGACAGACATTGGTGAGCAGGTGGTGTAATGTGGAATGGTTGCAATGCAGGACTTGCACAGGCCATATTGTCACTGGCCAATTGTCCACCTACCAGACTGCAACCACCCAGACATGGCGATACTGGTAACTGTACACACACATAGCAGCAGTATTAACATGTAGCCCACTCCTAGGGCACTAGACACAATAACAACATCAAGCAGGTTCAGTCTGCAGGCCACACATGCTGTGTAGTACAAGGACACATTGCATGGTCTACAAGTACTGTGGCTGCATCCACATACACAACAGATATAACATGTGGTGTGTGCAATAAGTACTGTGAGCTGTAGTGTGTAATAGTAGGCAGTTAGGGGTTCTAATCTCAAATCAGCCACCTTGTATGTTTGTGTGTGTGTGTGTGTGTGTGTGTGTGTGTGTGTGTGTGTGTGTGTGTGTGTGTGTGTGTGTGTGTGTGTGTGTATGTGTGTGTGTGTGTGTGTGTGTGTGTGTGTGTGTGTGTGTGTGTGTGTATCCGCTGAAGCACTATGGGCATGCTCATATGGGTTATCTCTGTGCAATAGTAATGCAATTTAAGGCCTTAAGACTACCTGCTGGACTCTAAATGCCCTCCTCTACAAGGCCTGTTGATGTCATTCACTTTAAGAGCACTGGCTGAATGTCGAATATCAGATAAACTGTGTGGCACATGTGATTAGTACTGCAAGCTATAGTTTGGAATAGTATATAGGCAGGGGGTTTAATCTCACAGCAGGCAACTCACTGTGTTTGTGTTCAAATATATTCCCTTGCAGCAGTACGTATATGGCCATATATGCTATTTATGTGTAGTGGTCATGCATTTCACTGCACTGTGACTAGCTGCTGGCCCTAAATAGCCCTTGCCTACATAGGCATAACTGCTGTCCAACACCACCAAGATTTATATGTACAGAATACTCAGATGGCACGTAGCAGACCTTGTCGCTGAGTATGCATGCATGATTATGCTGACTGCTCCCTTTGTTCCTGACACACTGCTCTACAGATATGCAGCTAGGTAACCATGCATGTATACAGCTGTACCTTACTGATGTCATATTTCTGCTGCTCTGCCATGCCATCCTGTGCTGCTGTATTGCTGCCAAGTCTCCATAGCTTAGCCACTCAAACCCCTGGAAAAGAAACATACACAGGTCTGTGAGACACCTGTCATTCTGTAACACTACCACTTGTCTGACATCATGCAACAAAGATATACAAAGTTTAATGTGTAGTCATGACACATGCCAGCATACAGCACCTGTCATTGGACCACAACACCTGCCATGGCATAGTAATACTGCACTACAGAAGTACATGTAAAGTAATATAGTCCTCCTGTGCAGCAGACACATATTTGCATTTCCTTGCATCGATGGCATGGATGGCAGGGATGTGGCACAGGTATTATCATATGCACAGGGTGTGCTGTGGGGGTGCCAGAGGCCTAGGCTCTGCCAAACAGTTGACAGCATGTGTATGAGTCAGGAAGGAGTGCAGGTTAGATGGGCCATGGAGAGGTGCTGTTTGTGTCTGCAGGTGATCTGCATGTGACAGTGATGTTTGAGTGTGTACATGTACACAGTCAAGCCCAGTGCTAGCCCTACACATGTGTATGTTGGACAGCAGTGGACCATTACATGGTAGAGTGTCAATTCACCGTATCTGGCCATGAGCACAGGAACTGGCTCTGCCAGGTGTGGCACTGGCACCACCATGCCTAGGGTCAGATGCAGTTCTAGTAGCTGACACAGGTGAGGGGCCACAATGGCATTACACATCCCACATCTTATTTTAGATCCCATGCACAACACACAAACACAAAACATACACAGACAATACAGGCACTTTATAACATGCACTGCAGCTATATCCAGTTAATATTGCCAGTACAATACACTTCTGAGGTACACAATATGACAGTGTATCAGATAGACCTACACATAAAACCCAGTGCACCTTTCTTGAGCATAATATGCCAGTTGTAGTATCACTGCCTAAGGTATATACATCTCCCTACTGTGTGTGAACAGGCATCTTGGAGTGACTTCTGCCTGTATAGCAGGCTGCATAGTCCTTCTTAACAATAAGTGCAAATGTGTTAATGTTGTGACACATTCTATGCACTTCAGTTAACTGCTCCTAAATGAAACATATAACTATTCTGTTCTGGCTAAGCATAACAGTTGTGCCTAGGGGAATATGGCAACCCTTAACATTCTTAGGTTATATATGATCTGTAAAACAACAGTATCACACTTACCAGGTACAGGGCCTCAAACTCCTTACACACCTGATGAACCTATGAAAATGTGAAGGAGAGATATTGACAGCAATACCAAATGTTGCATTGTTACAAGGTAATATGTGTGTATATCCACATATACAGTAGCTAATGTGTTACTGCATACATTGCTGACATTCTGAGTGTGTCTGCACAACTGTACATTAAAACCAACCCCCTCCAATGCAGTAAAACCTGATACACTTGTACTGGTAAGCAGAGCCTGCCACACTGACTGATACAGCATTGCACTGATGAACACTGTAAGCTTACCTGGAAGCTTCTCTGATGTGGATGCTATGGCACCCACCTCCAGGATGTATGGGGTGATGAATGCTGGGAGCTGGTGCCTGATCCCATGTTCACCAGGAATTCTTCTGTGGCTGAGACTGGTTATTCTGTTGTAGGTCCTCCACCGGTGGCAGCATGGTCCCTGGCCACAGCAGCTGCCCTTTGCCATGTAGCATTGACCATATCTGTGGTCTGGTGCTGCACCTGCTCATAGGTCCTGTCCTGTTAGGCAATTTGGTTCACCGCTGTGACAAGGTCAGCCCACAGTGCTGCATGTTGTTCATAATTTTGGTGACTCCTGGACAGCAGAATGTGATGATGCATTCTGAGCCCATCCTGGATAACATTATTTTCTACAGCTGTAAATGGTGGATGCCTCCTGTGATACATTGTTACTGAAAGACAACAAGAGGGGAACACATAACAGGACCATATAAGTGGGCATCCACTATATACACACCCTGCACAACCAATATGGGCTGCACTATCCACCACTCTCTCACATGTCATACCCCGCAGTCAATCAACACACTACATATGTTGCTATCACCAAGATAGTAGCAATACTGGTTATGTCCCTGTGTGCTGTGACAGAGTCTGCTGTAGGTTTCTACACCTATCACTGCAATCTACTGTGGTGTGTCCCCTATGGGCAAAGTTCCACTACTATGTCATACAACCACTGTTAGACAAATAGCTGTGTGCTATTACAACAACTATATGGGGACAGTCCAGCAACACCAGTGTGCCACAATGACAGACAGAAAAGCAAACATGCTGTAGTATATCTTCCCTGTAGGCACCATACCTCTCCACTACACAAATGTTTATGGAATGTGAAGGTGTGCCTCATAGATGTGGTCCTTTTGGCACAAACATGTGGATGTCTGACAAATGGTTGGCCGGTCATTATGGTTGTTGTCAGAATATAGAGAATCTGGCTTACACACACCAAACCCCTCAAAAAAGACTTATGCTGCAGTAATATCTTATAGTCTGTTCATAATCTTACTTTATATGGCCAATATATATATTCTGTCGCTGAGTTTTGGTCTGTGTCCCCCCCAGTAATTATGGCAATGACCTGAATTCCTGCTGTAAGAAGTTGACAGGTATGTTGGCCATAGCTCTCATGCAATGAGGTAAATATGTCAACAAAACACTGACCTAGACAGAGTACATCAGGGACAGTCAGGAACACCTTCACAATCTCAGAACCTTTTCTATGTGACACTGACAGACTGAGTGGATTACAGTACATTGTTTGATATTACAGTTGTATACACCCTTACATACTGTCAATATGTCTAACTCATAATTGACTAGCTTTCCTATGGGAGCCGACTATTGTAGGAGGGAATAACAGGGCCAGAGTTGTGATTTGATTCAAAGCAGGGACTGTTGAAAGGCATTCCTGTAGCTGTTGGACAGCAGAGTATTACTGATATGTCAATACCATAAATGTACTACAGGCCTACTGTTGTAAACCCTATTCCCCATACCCCCATCCTCCCATCTGCATCACATTATATGAGGACATGTATTACATACTTGGTAGAGTGAAGTAATCCTTTCTTAATAAGAGCCTCTGCAAGCAGCTTGCAAAATGGTTGTCTGTTTGAGTAAAACAACATACAGACTTGTACCCCATACGGAGTTGCTTGCCTTTTGTAGGTAATGCTCATCAACAGGCCATTGCCTGGCACCATTCCATGGCTCAAACTTACTAATTGAATACAAAACAGCTGGTCTGCACTTTCATTAGCCAATGACATGGTACCACAGTGCAATATTTATGGCCTTCACGGAAGGCCTTTGCCCTTTCTTAGTCTTTGAGATGGACATTAGTTAGGTATGGAGACTACAGCATCACAGAGGGTAGGTACAAATACTGTCCACTGTTGAGATTTATGAGGTATGTCCACAGTTTTGCATGATATGTTTGGCCATTGTCCCATGACATTGTGATTATCTGGCAGTTCAGTGTTAAACATTGTGGGTTGAGGTCAGTAAAGAGAGAGAGAGAGAGACGTGAGTGTCAGACATCATACCCAACAGAATATGCATGCTAATGCAGTAGCTGTTATCCAATCATCTCATTATCTTTATAGAGGAAAACTGTGAAACATGTCCTTGTTGCTGGACCTTTTCCCACCCCCACTCTTTATGTATAGTTTTGTCTGAATCCCTTGTTCTAGGGGGTTGTGAGGTATGGTAGGTATGCAGCAGCTAGCTTAACATACAGCAGCGTATGTTCCAGGCTACAGCTGCTGCTGGAGCCTAGGACACATAGGGAGGAATGTGAACACCTTGTAGGACAGCAAGCTGTATGTGTAACTGATGCAGCAGTGTCAGCCCTGTCGTTACAGCAGAGCCAGGGTAAGGGTACCCTGTACAGTCCAATTGAGGCATGTGCCTAAGGTACATCTGTTATGCAACAGTGCCAATAACAGAGTAGTAGGCAACATATAGTTAGGCTATACAAATATGTGCAGTGTTTCCCTACTTACAGGCCTCTGAGTTACAAACATGGGTAGCAGTTAATTCAGTAGCAGCAACCTGTATGGGTTAAAACTGCATGACTCAGTCATTACTTGCTGTGTTCACAACAATGTAATTGAAGTGTAACACCATGAATTCGAACCCAGAGCTGTGGGTGGCAAAATGTACTATATGCAAAGCATTCAACAGCCTGAGCTACTGAGTCAGTGCTGCAGCAGGTGTATTTGCAAGAGTTATGGGCATACATACAGTCTGTGACATTGTTTGCATCCATCTTTATGTGCATGGCTTTCAAAGGCAGTTGTTCTGCAGCAGAGTCCTAGTTGTACACATGTACTTTGCCACTGCTGCCTTAGCAGGTGTGTTTAAAGATGTTTCTGATAAAAGGGTACATTTGCCTTCTATCCCAGACCTCATCTATATCCATTATTATTTATCCGGCTATGTGCTGGTGTACTTTTTGCATCAGAGTCCCAGGGACACTTCCACTTTTCCCATTAGATGTACTTCAAGGCTGTCAGTGGCAATCAGTATATTTTGTTGGAAACACATGTTTTAATTAAGAGTTGAGTGGTCTACTGGGCTAATGTCCTATGCTGTAGTTGACAGAAGCCTGGGTTCAGGATGTGGCAAGGGTGATTATTTTGTAGATGTGCCTAACACTGTAAGAAAAACATAAGATCATTAAGGCGCATTAAAGCGAGTTTGTGTGATGCGCACATCGCAATGAGCCACTTCACTCTGCTCAAACCCATGCTAAAAAATTAAAAAGAAAAGGGGTGATAGGAGAATGGCAAAATGGTGGCAAGAAGGAGGAAGACCATACAGAAGGGCAGGTAGGGTTGTACAGGAAGGGTGTTGGAAAGGACCATAGCTTTCAATTTATTGTACAGCAACAGCTGTGCAGTTTTTACAGAGTTGGTACATGCATTTGGACCTTCAAATCCCAGAGAGGGGTGAGGACAGCATCAATATGTTGTCAAGCCAATTAGACCTAATTAGTTGTGTCCATTGGACACATGTACAAAATGGAGAGCTATGTATTCAGCAATATTTATTTGTGGGATGGTGCCCATTTTTTTTTTATAAGGAGAGCGTGGACTGTTGAGGAAGGGAAGTAGGTAGATGTGGAAAGTTAAGTTGGGTAGGACAGGATGCAATTGCATACAGACAAGAAAGACAAGACAGCAGACAGGGTCTGTGTGTGACACATGAGGGGTGTAAACACCTTGGAAGGGGTGGGTGCTGTGGAATTCTAGGTGCATGTGCCACCAGATGGCAGCAGCATGAGTGAAATCCCCAACCATGGGCAGTCAGTGCTGCTCCTTAACTACCCCAAAGGTGGCTGTACTGGAGACTGGGTTCTGGAGCCTGCAGGACCCACCAGGTTATCCAGTCTGCCCTCAATTCAGAGCATGTGATGTTCATTGTTCCTATGAACAATCCTGCGTACCATGGTCAGTAGGTGATCCTGGGTGACAACCCCCCCCTCTGCCCATGCTCCTGGGAGGAGAGAGATCCCATCCCCTGAGATGGTTCCACCCAATGGTGGTGCAGGGCAAGCAGGGGGGCACCAATGGCTTGGGTCCCAGATGAGATGTTACCCTGTGCCATGGCATGCTGAGGTAGGGTAGGTGGATCAGCAGGAACCGGCCTACCCAGACATGCTGTGGGTATGGAGATAAACCAATACATATAGGTTATGAACAAAACAATTTTTAGTAGTAACAGCATGCCAGAACATTGGAAAGAACCCCATCACATTTCAATGCATATTATGTGAAACACAACAATAAATAACAGAACAGTCAGCATATTAACAGCATGCCAGTAACAGTTATAGCATAAGGCCAACAGAATAAATAACTTAACAAGATATGTTGATATGCAACCATTGTAATACATAACAATAATAAAACAGATACCCCAAAATAAAGTTTACAGGACATCATATGTTAATAGTAAACCATAACCAACAAATAACAATAATAAATATATGAAGATAAATGGTGGGGAAAGAGAGAGAGAAATACAGTCCATTAATGCCATCATGGCTATATAGTTGACAACAATAATGCTATTTACTCTACAGGTCTGTCCTTTCTTTATGCATAAACATGCCCTATAGCTGCTGTACCACTTATATACCTCTCAAGCTATTCGTCTGGGACAGTATAGGCAAAGCAGTAACACCTGCAGGTACACAGCTACAAAGAACGCTTGCACATCAGGTGGACCTATATAACTACCAAGGAGTACTGTGGGCTGATGTACTGTCACTTTGCTACTGACATAATCATGGCAATGATACATCTGTCAAAACGAGCCAGCACAAGGTTGAAGGCAAGCAGAAAAATATCTTTTATTGTGGCAAGATAAAACAAAGCATTGCAAACCGGTTTCGGCCTAACAATAGCCTTCTTCAGTGCAAAGAGAGAATGTATCATGATACAGCCTAGCCAAATAGAATTTTGTAGATAATTCTATCATATGGAAAAATTAATTTAAGCTACAGGCTTGTTCTCTTAAATGTGAAAAGACTGCACTGGATATTGAACTGTAAAAATTTAACAACAGTGCATTCTGCTGTAAGAAAGCTAAGTCAAGCATTCCATGACTGTCCTTGTTGTCAAAATTCAGAGCTGATATGTCTAGAAGGAGGCATCCTGCCTATTGTTTTAAGCTAGAATTTGCATGAATAAATGTTCTTTATTGCTCTGGTGTCTGACCAAGTGTAAAGAATGTAAATGTAGTTTCTGTTAACCTGGGAATACCAGAGAAGTGTCATGTGAAGCAACCCTGTGTTACCAATTTAAAGAGAGAGAATCAGAGAGCTCAGAGCATTTTGTCTTCAGAACATCCAACATCGCCAGCACTGCCTGTCTCTATATGTAAGTTATTTAGAACTGTGTTTTCTCTTAGATATAGCTAAGAAATAGGAATATTAGACTAGTTTGTTTTTCTGTGTTGATTTCAAAACTTTTCTCCAGTATTATTTTAAGTATTTCTCCGTGATCTCTGAACTCTGAACTCTTGACTAGCACGGTGTAGTAAGAAGTAGTGTCTTGTGTCTGCATTATTTATTATTAAATATTTTTAAACCTTTCAACTGTGGCTGTTTTGTGTACAGATAATTTAAGCTCTAAGAGTACATTGCATGTATATAGTGATGCTGTACCAAGTCCCTCCAAACAAGTCTTGACTGTTATGTCACAGTTACCATTTGGTTAATTATATTGCATAGTAATAATTGGACACCCTTTTAAGGGCCTTTGAGTAGCTGATAAATATTAGTGTGTGGTGGCAGCTGGTACTAACTTTTAGACTGGGCAGAAAAGGGGCACAGCTGGAGAACCTGTGCCAGCCTTCCCCCAGGAATGTCTGTGTGGTTGTATATAACTCTTATCTAAAAGTGTGTGTGTGTCAGCTACTTGGGCAGGGGCATGAAGCACTGGTTGGACAGAGAAGGTGCTGGAAGTTTTAGCTTGCCCACTAGGCTGAGATCTGGACCCTATAGCTGTGCCAGTGGGGAATCTTATTGGGGACCTGGGGAGAAAGGGAGAAACCAGTCCCAGACTGACTGTGATCTCTGTGTGCTCTTAAGGGAAAATATACTTTACTGTGTGTTTATTTATTATCCTTTCCTTATATGGATGCCCCTCACTGGTATTAGTGGTGAGGATTGAGGATCCTTGATTGCTGGGCCAGGGCATGGGCATCACACCCTTCATAAAAGATGCCAGCAACAACCTGCTCACTAGCCCAGAGGACATCCAAGGCAGATGGAAGGAGTATTTCCAGCAGTTTCTGAATGAAGAAATCCCCACAGAAGCTGTACTGCCTCAGAAATAGCCTACAATGAGAGAAGTAGAGGAGCCCACTCTAGAAGAAGTAAGAACAGCAGTAAGGAAGATGAAGTCAGAGAAAGCATCAGGCTCAGATGAGGTCACAGCAGGTATGATAAAAATGCTGGGTGAGAGAGGGGAGAAATGGCTCCTGAGGGTACTAATAGCACTGTGGAGAGAGGTATATCCCAGATGACTGGAGAATAAGCATACTTGTGCCAGTGTACAAGAAAAAAGGGGACATCCACAACTGTGGTCAGTACAGAGGCATCAAACTCACATTGCATGAAAGTTCTGAAGAGGGTGACTGATAAACAGTTATGCAGAGTAGTAGAATGTACAATGGGAAATGAGCAGTTTGGATTCAGATCAGGATGCAGCACAACTGACCTGATGTTTGCATTTAGACAGATACTTGAGAAGAAGCTAGAGATGTGGACAGAGTCCAGCTGGGCATTCCTACACTTGGAGAAAGCATATGATAAGGTCACAAGAAAGCTGATCTGGGCAGTACTGTGATGGTTTGAAGTCCCAGAGACATTGGTAGAATTAGAGCAGGCTATGTACAAGGACCCAATGACTCAAGTACGGATGGTGTTCAGCCTCACAGAGGGGTTCCTATTGGGTGTACATCAGGATTCAGCTCTGAGCCCACTTCTGTTCATACTTGTGATGGACTACATTAGCAAACAGGTTGGAGGGGACAGATCAACAAAGCTGCTGTATGCAAACAATGTGGTAGTACAGGCTGACTCTGAGCTAGAACTTCAGCAAAGGATAGGAGAATGTATTACAAATTTGAAGGCACATAGGATGAAACTAAGCACAGATAAGATGGTGGAAATGGCAGCAAATTGGGGAAATCAGAAGAAGCTGAGAATAGAGATAGAAGGGAAGATAGTGGAACAGGTAGACAACTTCAGGTATCTGGGAGGAATAGTTGAGAAGGGTAGTCTGAATGAAGAGGTCAAAGCTAGAATCAGAGGGGTTGCAGCCAACTGGCATAAAGTATCAAGTGTAGTCTATGACAGAAGAATGCCAAGAAAGCTGAAAAGTAAGGTGTACAAGACAGTGGTATGATCAGTACTACTGTATGGTACAGAAACCTGGGCAGTAAAGACGGAACAGTTGAAGAAGCTAGAAGTGATGGAAATTAAGTGCCTGGGAAAGGTGATAGGATGCACACTGTGGGATGGATGAAGAAATGAGGACATAAGAGCAGAAGCCAAAGTAGCTTCAATTGCAGAAGAGATCAAAGAGAACAGATTACGGTGGTTTGGACACGTGTAGAAAGGCAGAAGACAACCTGGTGAGGAAGATTTGGGACAGACAGGAAGAAGGTAAGAGGAAGTGAGGACGTCCATCAAAGAGGTGGATCGATTGTGTGAAAGAAGATCTGTGACAGTCAGGCATAAGTGTTGAAGAAGGCAGGAGTGTGGCACTGAATCGAGACAGTTGGCGACAGTTAACATGATACCCCGACCCCATGTAGAAAAAATGGGGAAAAGGGGGCTGCTGCTGCTGCTGATGATGATAATGATGATGACCACTATATGATTATTGACCCACCAGCAAGTGCATGGAAGTATTCACTCAAAAGGGGATGGTGTTGTTGGCATTGGGGTAATATAGTTAGCTTGTCCTCATATATAGGGTATCTGCTTAGGTCATTTAAAAATGTCTTCATGACATGGATGCCATTGAGAACACAAGCAACCATCATGTTATCATAGTTTCTCAGTTTCATTACATATTTATGCATTTACTTCTCAAGGCCATCAACAAGTGCATTTTTTTATAATCACATGCATGAACTTTCTGCTTCCAGTGTAACCATCCAATCCCATTTTAAAATCAGTTAGAGATGTTATGAAAATTTACAACATATCAGTAGGATAATATTGATTTTCATATTCTTTCTTGCATTTGTTTTAAAAAGTGGGCCTCTTGACTGAATGCTGTCAAATTCATCAACCACTTCAAAACCTAAACCTTTATCTAAAATTATTTACCTATTTAAATGTGAAACGTATCTTACCCCTTTCTTGTTTACACCCTAAGCTAAATAACTGTAAGCTTTGAAGTCTTTCAGTGACTTAAAACCAAATAACGTTTCATTAAATTTTCTCTGAACAATATCCTAAAGCTGTTTATCACCAAGTATAAATTAACAGAACAGAAATAATACCAAATGACTGGCCTAATATACATAAGGAACATAAGATGGATTGTTCTCTAGTTGTTATTATGGTGAAAGGCACACTCTGCTACTGTAATACCCTATTTTAATATCTCCTGAAGATTTAGCCTTGGACAATTTGCATTCCTTAGTCCTTAGTAGAGTATATTACTTCAGGCTGGTAATTGTTCAGAGTAATTGCATTATGATTAAACTTGTCAAATTTCCCAACCCACTTATATGAATAATGTCTGCATTTGAGATTTTGGATTCTCCCGCTATGGAAAAATGAATGGTCTCCAGCACAATTATTGGAGGTTTGATGATCAGCAGGCATGGTCACAGATGTATATATGAAAAAAAAATTAGAAAAAGATAAACTGGACTTTGTTGCACTTAGGCAAGCAAGGAAGAATGTCAGTTCGACCAGAACATGGTTAACTAGCAAATTATAGTAAACATGTCTGTTAATTATTAATATTTGTATAACACTGATTGTTTGTATAGGGTCTATATCATATGAGCGAATTGCACAAATTGCGAACGCTCATAATATCAAACATACTGGACCTTGAACTTCCTATTGTGGGGGGCTGCACACCTCCTGCTAAACATATATTCCAACTTCAAGATCGCATTATAGTGAGGAAAGGGCAAATATTTGATTCTTCACTGTACCGCGATCTCAGATAAAGAACTTTGAGGTATGTTCGATATTTTGAGCGTTCACAATTTGTGCGATTCGCTCATATGATATAGACCCGTTTGTATATATGACCAAGTTTTGTAAAGGTAGTTTAACTCTGAGATAGAGCAGCAGAGTTCTGCAAGCAGACGTACCAGGAGAAAGTTTAAAAAGATTGGTGGTTTGTTTTGCAATGGAAGCCAGGGAAGTTAAAAAGAGGTCAAGTGACAAAAGTAAGGAAATAATGTTGTTGGCATGATTAATTAAAATAATTGCAAGATATAGATTGTACAATGTTAGAGTATATATTGAGTGGGAGCTTTGTCTAAACAGACACATTAAGATTGCTGGTAATTAGCATTAGTGAAATTAGATGGGTCTATATTAGAACATCGAAGTTTCAAAACTTCGAATGTTCTAATATCGAACCCTATTCAGCGAAAGCTGAAAACATCGAACATACAAAACACATACGCACAACACAAGCACACCAAACAAACAGCAATCCAAACACATACACCTAAAATCTTACACCTAAACTACACTAAACTATACACACACCACTAACTATCCACTTACCTTAACCCAAACCCTAACCCTATGGTCTATCATTATCGCACACTCACCTAACCCATGCCCTAACCCTAACTCACCTACCCCACTTTAATCTTCATGTCCACACAATCGCACACTTACTTGACCCGCGCCCTAACCCTAGCTCACCTAACCCACCCTAGCCATCACGTCCACACAATCACACACATACCTAACCCGCGCCCTAACCCTAACTCATCTAACCTGCCCTAACCCTCACGTTCACACAATCGCACACATACCTAACCCACACCCTAACCCTAACTAACCTAACCCACGCTCAATCACACACTTACCTCAACCCGACCCGTAACTTTCCACCACAGCGCTGAAAATACCAAAGCAACAGAAACGGACAACTGAATTATTTCCCTAGGAAAACATTTTTTCTGTTGCTTCGATATTTTCAGCTTTCGATGAATAGGGTTCGATATTACAACATTCGAAGTTTTGAAACTTCGATGTTCTAATATAGCCCCAAATTAGAAATGGTGCATATAGTGTGGAAGAGGATGAGATCAGTATGTAGCAGGAAAGAGGAGATAGTGTAGAATGAGGGTTAAGGAGTCTGATGATTTAAACATGGGGATTAGAGTTGAGGACAGGAGGGACAGGGAAAGAGAAATGATCCAGGGCTGACACTGTGAAAGACAGGAGAGGTGAAGAGAGTAGTAATTATACAAACAAAAGAACTCACACAAAACAGATATTTTCAGAAATGGTAACAATTAGTGAATATCATTTTATATACCAATGCTCTTAAGTAGTTATTAAACATTCAGTCCAGGAGACCTTTAGGTTCATAGGTTCATACTAGGCTATCTGCCCTGGGGCATTTACAAGCCTAGCCCGAGTGTGTTTGGCTTTCGCCACCCTTACTTAGAATTGAGTTTGCTATGCCCTTTTTAAGGTTAGTTTACTGAGCCTCTGTCTAGCAGAGACACAGAAGTAATCCCAGGGGTGAATCTATGATCTCCCATCCACTCATCAAGATTCCTCTTGAAGAGAGTCAGTGAGGTGCTCTGCCTAACATGGATCAGTATTGTATTCCAAAGTGAAGGGAGCCTCTGTGTTATGAATCTGTCCCTCCAGCATGTTCTATTTAGCTCTGTGCTGAGGTTCAAATCCCTCGGGCACGTGGTTCTAAGGGATTTGGATTTTCTGAGGTGGAGCATGTCCATTAATTCTGGGTTAGACATAGCTTTGTATGTCAGGCATAGATCGCCTCGAAGTAGGTGGTATGCGACTGAGTAAAGTTGGAGTTTCTTTAACCTGGCAGCATATGGCATCTGCTTGAGACCCTTGATCCTCTTTGTGAGGTACTTTTGGGGTCTTTCCAGCTGCTGCAGGTGGCGGGTAAGGTACATTCCAAAAGGGGCATTGTATTCTGTGATGGGTCTGATGAGGGATGAATAGAGGGGCACTATTACCTCCCCTGATCTGGATGTGAATCTTTTCGTGATAAGGTGGGCTATGTAGAAGGTCTTTCGAACCACTTTGGCAATGTGGTTGTCAAAGGAGAGATTGCTATCAACGCAGGTCCCCAGATCCCTAATTACATCTTCTGTATTTAATGGGTTTTCACCTATATGGTAGTTTGTGGGCACTTTATTTTTGCCAAAGGGTATGACTATACACTTCTTGGCATTCAGCTTTAGGCCATGGCTCTGGCACCAGTTATCCGTCTCTGTGAGACCTTTTTGAAGGATGTTCATGTCAGCTGGAGAGTCAATAATGGCTCCCAGCTTGCAGTCATCCACGAACTTAGTCAGCCATAGTCCTCCCGTGCTGGCCTATACCTCGGAAAAGTAAATGCCAAGCAAGAGAGGTCCCAGGACCGAGCCCTGTGGGACACCACTTGTGACCGGTTTCGAGTCAGACATGACTCCAGCAATTCTGACTCTGTGCGTTCTGTCTTTGAGCCAGTTAGCCACCCATCTTGTGACATAGGGGTTTATGTTTAAGCTGGATAGCTTATCTATGATTCCTGAGTGGGGTATTGCGTCAAATGCCTTTGCGAGGTCCAGATAGGCCGTGTGGACTACCTTCCCTTCATCTATGGCCTTGGTGACTGTTTCAAAGAAGTCAACCAGGTTCAAGAGGCAGGATCTGCCCTTGACAAAGCCAAACTGAGTAGGATCCAATGTCTGTAGGTCCCCAATGTCTTTGTTTATGAGTTCCATGATGATCCTCTCCATGGTTTGCAGATAAGGCTAGTCAGGCTTATGGGGCGATAGTCACCAGGGTCTGTTGAGGCACCACCTTTGTGGAGCGGGACCACTGTTGCTGTATGCCATTCTTTGGGTACATATCCCGTAGTGAGGCTGAGATTGTACAGCATTTTTATGTGTGGGTTTAGTTCTTCTTGGAGTTCGTGTAGGACGCAACCCAGGACACCGTCTGGTCCCATTGAGGCAGTGTTTTTTGCCTTGGAAAGGGCTGCCTTCACCTGGACATCTGAGATGTTTGGGAGGCTGCACTCTACTGGGATAGATATTTGCTCTTTAGGGGGGGAAGGGGGGGGGGAGTTTGCACTGAACCTCTCTGCCAGGATGTTGGCAATGTCTGTGGGTTCAGTGTATTTTTTGTCATTTAGCATCAACTCTGAACATACCTGGGAGTTGCATCCCAGGCTCCTAACATAACTAAAGAAGGCCTTGTGATTGTCTTTTGTGTCCTGTGCAATTTTTCTTTTGAAACTGGCCTTGGAGGATTTAATGAGGGATCGTAAATTTTGCTAGTACTGATCAGAGATGCCTTCCCTTTTAGGGATTTTGCTCTATCATGTAGTAGCTTCCTCCTTCTTTTGTACAACTTATTTATGGTTGGGGTCCACCAGACTGGACGCCTGCCTTTGGATGCTTGGGTCTTGGTTTTGTTTGGGATAGCATGGTCCATGCACTCCTGGAGGTGTCCATAGAATGCGTTTATATAGGATTCCGTGGTTTGGGCCGTAGTTTCCACCAATCCTGGGGCCTTGAAGGTTTCCACTTCGGATTTGAGAAGTGGGAAGTTCGCTTTTGAGAAGTTCTTCACTGTGGTTTTCTGGGCTGGGGTGGGGTCGGGTTTTGGATATCCAGTGAAATTAATTTATGGTCTGATCTTACCAATGAGGGGAGTACCTCTGGTGTGGAGCATAGGGTCCCCATGTTGGTAATGATCAGGTCCAGTATGTTTTCCCCTCTTGTGGGAATTTTGACCAGTTGTTCCATAGCATTTGAGTTTATGAATTCCAGGAACCTTTGGGCAAGGGTGTTGGGGCTTGAGTAATGCTCCCAGTCAATGTTAGGGTAGTTGAAGTCACCCAATATAATGGTGTTTGGAGAGATCTTCATGTTCTCCAGTGTTTTCAGGAAAGCCGAGTGGGATTCCTGATTTTGAGATGGTGGTCTGTAGCATGCTATAAACTGAAGTGGAGTTTTGCCCACTGTTAGTTGCACATGGATGGATTCTGATGCTTTGTGCAATGCTACTAACCTGGAGGTGTGGGTATCCTTGATAAATATAGATATTCCCCCTCCTTTTGTGATTTGGTCCAGGTTTTGGGGCTGAAAAGCATGGTATGAGGTATAACCTGGTAGTGCTGGGGTGCTCTCTGGAGCCTTGAACCAGGTTTCTGTCACTGCACAGATATCAATGTTCTCCATACTGAGGAGAGATTCGAGTGCGTGCATTTTGAGGTTTAGACTTCTGGCATTTAGCAGCATTACCCTTAGTTTCTTGTTCTTAGTGTTTTCTAAGGAGGTGGGTTTGACTTTTGAGCCTTGCCTAAAAAAGGCACTATAGGGGTGGCAAGAGCCTTTGCCAGTATCCGAAAGCCCAGGGGAGACAGGTGCAAGCCATCCCTTGCGAAGCAACGTGGCTTGTCAAGCATGTCATCCCAGGCTGACAGACACTGGATCCCCTTTGAATGACACCAAAATTTTAGCCAATTATTAAAATCGATCATTTTGTTTTTATATTGTGGCATCATTCTAGGTGAGGGTAAGATGCTGCTCAAGGTCAGAGTCATACCGGCCTGGGCTACATGATCAGAGAGCTCCTTTATGTCTCTTTTCATGTAGTCGAGGGAGGTACGTCTCAGGTCGTTCACACCAGCATGTACTATGACCGAGTCATACTTGTACTTGCTTTGGAGTGACCTGAGTGCTTGCGTAATGTGGCAAATCCTAGTGCCCGACAGGCAGCTCACTGTGACCTTCTCTTTGTTCAGCCTGGAGAGCAGAACGTCAGTGTGCCTGACTATAGAATCACCTATTACAAGTGCATCAGGTGTGTTGTTCTGCTTTAAGGGCTGGTGACTGTTTGGCACTCTGACTTTGCGGGCTATGTGTTACTCATGTTTTGTTGTAGGATAGCATTTGCTTGGATGTTTGCTTTGGAGGTCTCTGCTGTTTAAGTAGATTTTTGATTAGAGCCTCCAAATATGTTTTTGTGTACTTGTGTGGTTGGATTGCTGTTGTGGTAGGACTATGTGAGACTGGATTAGTGCTGTGTGATGTTACCCTCTCCTCCGGTCTGGTTACACCAGTTTTGAGGTGAGAGAGTTTGGCCTCCAGTTTGGCTATATGGTTGCATCTCTCACATATGTTTGATCCTGTTTGGAGGACTACAGGGTTGTCAGTGTACATGAGACAGTTGTAACATTGCCTCAAGATTTCCAGATTCACCAGTTGGACTGGAGGGGAGACCACTAACTGACCTTTGGACATGCTAGAGTAGTATAGGGGACTCTTTTATCACACAGTTAAAAGGACCAATAGGGGACAAGGTAGTCTTAGAGGGTATATGATGATGTAGTGCTTTAAGTATATTAGTGCTAAAATGCAAGATTGCTTATTTTGGCAAGTGCAGGGTCTTAGATTGAGAATAGGGTGCTTACTTTGTGAATTAGAGCAGTTCCAAGGGAAAAAGTGAAGAGTAGACTCAGTGGAGCCGGAACAAGTTTAAACCCGATTAGGCGGTGCTGCCCGATGCTGCCCTATGCGCACAATCGCGCAAAACTGCGCAAAAGCAGATTTTTATGCAGGGAACTTCAAAGAGCTAGAAATGGTCCAAAATGACCAATTACTACTAGATTCTTGTGCTGAGGTCACTCCTTTAGGGACAGATAGGCTGCTCAAGGCTCCCCTCTCCCAGTGGTGAGCAAAGAACTTCCTTCTATCCAAGTAAGGTAATGGGCAACACAGGAACTATCCCAAAGTCCAGAATACAGCAAAGCCTGTATAGGGGACTATTCTAGCCAAGGAAAGGTGGGAAACAAGGATTTTTTTTTTGTTTTTTTTTTTTTTTTTTTTCAAGAAAACAACAGGAAAATGCAGGAAAACAACAGTATATTAAATGCACAGGCTAGCGCACTTGAGTGGGCAGCCTCAACAGTTAATTTAAACAAACAAACTTTAACTTAAGTGTAGGTAATACAAAATGCTAAATACAGTTAAATTAGCAGTTTAACTTCGTTTTCAGCAAGAAAGGAATGCCGCACAGGTAGAAACAGCAAAAATATACTTATATCTTGAAAGTAGTCACTTTTTTCGATTCTCTGCTGCTAGTACCACTCTGCAGGACCACGAGGAGCTGTTGCTGAGTAGTATAAGCGAAAAAAAACACTCACAGGTGGATTTTTATGCAGGGAACTTCAAAGAGCTAGAAATGGTCCAAAACGATCAATTACTACTAGATTCATGTGCTGAGGTCACTCCTTTAGGGACAGATAGGCTGTTCAAGGCTCCCCACTCCCACTGGTGAGCAAAGAAACTTCCTTCTATCCAAGTACTGTAATGGGCAACACAGGAACTATCCCAAAGTCCAGAATACAGCAAAGCCTGTATAGGGGACTATTCTAGCCAAGGAAAGGCAGGAAACAAG
Organism: Protopterus annectens; assembly: GCF_019279795.1. NCBI lineage: Eukaryota > Metazoa > Chordata > Ceratodontiformes > Protopteridae > Protopterus > Protopterus annectens. The sequence goes on along the minus strand of NC_056741.1, from coordinate 1,695,799,772 downwards.
GATATATATATATTTTTTTGTTTTTTTCAAGAAAACAACAGGAAAATGCAGGAAAACAACAGTATATTAAATGCACAGGCTAGCGCACTTGAGTGGGCAGCCTCAACAGTTAATTTAAACAAACAAATGTTAACTTAAGTGCAGGTAATAAAAAAAACGCTAAATACAGTTAAATTAGCAGTTTAACTTCGTTTTCAGCAAGAAAGGAAGGTCGCATAGATAGAAACAGAAAAAATATACTTATATCTTGAAAGTAGTCACTTTTTTCGATTCTCTGCTGCTAGCAGCACTCTGCAGAACCACGAGGAGCTGTTGCTGAGTAGTATAAGCGAAAAAAAATGCTCACAAGCGAATTTTTATGCAGGGAACTTCAAAGAGCTAAAAATGGTCCAAAACAACCAATTACTACTAGATTCTTGTGCTGAAGTCACTCCTTTAGGGACAGATAGGCTGCTCAAGGCTCCCCTCTCCCAGTGGTGAGCAAAGAACTTCCTTCTATCCAAGTAAGGTAATGGGCAACACAGGAACTATCACAAAGTCCAGAATACAGCAAAGCCTATATAGGGGACTATTCTAGCCAAGGAAAGGTGGGAAACAATGATATTTTTTGGGGTTTTTTTTGTTTTTTTCAAGAAAACAACAGGAAAATTCAGGAAAACAACAGTATATTAAATGCACAGGTTAGCGCACTTGAGTGGGCAGCCTCAACAGTTAATTTAAACAAAAAAAACTTTAACTTAAGTGCAGGAAATAAAAAAATGCTAAATACAGTTAAATTAGCAGTATAACTTCATTTTCAGCAAGAAAGGAAGGTTGCACAGGTAGAAACATCAAAAATATACTTATATCTTGAAAGTAGTCACTTTTTTCGATTCTCTGCTGCTAGCACCACTCTGCAGGACCATGAGGAGCGTTTGCTGAGTAGTATAAGTGCAAAAATTTTTTTTTTTTTTGAGATGGAGGAAACAGAGCAGATTAAGATACTATAGGGGAATGCCCTTCCCAAGTGCTCTCTCTGTACACTTTGCGGAGCTTACTTAAGATTCCAAATAGTCCCAAACCACTATTTGGCAAGTGACTTCCTCATAGATGCACATTAGAAAACTGGAGATTGAGAGAGTGAAATTCTGACCAACAAGAAGCAAGCTATTAACAGCATATAGCTTTAATCCTCTGTGATAACTACTAGAATGTAAACACAGATGGAATTGTCCTGTTTAAGGATCCCTTAAATTGTATGCCCTTCTTAGAAGGCTTATTCCTAACTTTCTTTGAGAAATTTTAGATGCAGCTGGTTTTCCTGCTTCAGTCATTCTTTTTAAGATTAGCTTCACAAAGCAATGAAATTGTAACCCATGAATTTTAAAAATGACTGAAGAAGTCTGATTATACAGGTAAAAGTGCTCACTTAGTAAAACCTTTATAAATAGCTTGATCAAGACTAATTGAATTTACTCCTGTTTCTGCATTCATAACTTGTTTCTCATTATTTCTGTGACATAGTGAATGTACTGAGGTCTACTGTACTTTTAAGAATAGGGTAAAGGTACTTTTATGTGGGAACATTGCCATTGAGAATTAGTCAGGAACCTGAATGAATTAGCTTGCTAACAAGGCTGTTGTTCCCAATCACTGTGGTATATATGGGGGTAGGCTGCAGTATCAAGAAATTAAGTAAGTTCCTCAAACAGAGCATTAACAAGGAGGTAGCATGAACTTGCCTAATAACCTTGAGTATGTGGTGCATGACATGCCAGTGAGAGCCTGATGTGGAGTAAATTCTGGGGAGAACAGATAACATACAATGCTGGAATCTGGGCCTAGGAAGAGAAAACAGTCTTTGACTTTGATTTTAGTTTTATCTAGTGGGAGTACCTACTCTACAGGGTTGGAATCTGGGCCTGAGAAAGGCCCGTACCCCTGGAGTTGATATTTACTACAGCCTATTGGTAGAAGGACTAAGCAAACTTTGCATGCTTGATGTGGAAAGCTTTGAAGGTTCCTCTTTAATTTATTTCAATAACCAAATGAGCTGATTTCTTTTTCCGTTTTCCTTTAGATCTACAAAATAGAATATGTGTACACATTTTTATAAACTCTGCCATCAGTTTATGCATACAGGTCCATATCAAAATGAGAGACACATAAGTGTGAGCCCCACAACTTGAGAAAAATAAAATGTGATTGCAAAAGGAGTGTAGTGGATCTCAAAACTTAGCAAAATGACAATAAAGTCTCTTTGTAACATATCTATCAAGGGTACCTCATTATGAGGAACACACCTCATTTGGGGTCTTAGAAAGTTCATTTTCATCAAAGTTCCACACTGAAAGGGTATGTTACACATTCAGTGTTAGGTAGTTTTTAACTGATATCCATGATATATAGAAATAAATCATATTAATTATTTAAAAGATCTTTTTTTATAAGTAAAGCCATCATATTTTAATCATCATATGACCTTCCTAGTTGAAGTTGTTAGTAAGCCGTTAGTATGTGTTCCACATTTTGCCCATTTGTTCCACATTATTAGGGTTAGTATTCCTCATTTTGCAGATGGAAGGTTGAGAGCTATGCTTTGTAAGTAGTAGGTTTTTCCACTACATTCCCTATTGTGTCTTTCATTCATGCTACTTGTGTAAAATTACTTCAAACTTGATGTTGCCCAGTGTATGAAAAATACTGAAAGAGACCACAGCCTCAGAATTAGTATATATTAATCATTACTGCCTTCATAATATTTTTGTAAACACATGCACAGGTGTGTATAGGCCTGTTTAAGTATACACATATATCTGTGTTTGGGTATGCATGTCTGCATGTGTGCATGTGTGCGTGTGTGCGTGTGTGCGTGTGTGCGTGTGTGTGTGTGTGTGTGTGTGTGTGTGTGTGTGTGTGTGTGTGTGTGTGTGTGTGTGTGTCTGGGCTTGTTTGCATCTGTGTATATGTTTGTGTGTGTGTGATGGGGGCAGTGAGTGTGTGTTTGGATAGAGAAAAAGACAGAATAACATTTCATGGATAATTGTGTCAAAAGTTTACTGCCCAAGCATCCAAGAAAGGCTTGAGTTTCAGATTATACTGGCACATAAGTTTATACTCTCTCATAACAATGTGAACACAGACCTTCAACATTCAACATCAGCCCATAGTACACCTTGGTAGTTACATAGGCCCACCTGATGTGCAAGTATTCTATGGAGTTGTGTACCTGCAGTCATTGCTGCTTTGCCCATACGGTCCCATGCAGATAGCTTGAGAGGTATGTGCATGCTACAGCACCTATAGGGGACTTGTACACATAAAGAAAGGACAGACCTTTAGAGTAGATAGTAGTACTGTATCTCTCTCTATCTTTCTGTCTCTCCCCACCCCTTATCTTCATTTATTCATTATTATTATTATTCATTGATTATAGTTTACTATTAACATACATTGTTACATTGAGCTTTATTTTGGGGCATGTGTTTTATTATTATGTATTATAACGGTTGAATATTAACATATCTGTTTGATTTATCAGTTCTGTTGGCCTTATGCTGTAACTGTTACTGCCATGCTGTTTGCATTCTGACTGTTCTGTTATTTATTGTTGTGTTTTAAATAATATGCATTGGTTTATAATCCGTTTATTTTCAATGTTCTGGCATGCTGTTATTACTAACAATGTTTTGTGCATAACTAACCTATCCATCACCACAGTGCATCTGGTAGGCCAGTTCTCAGTGATTCACCTACCCTACTTCAGCTGACTGTGGCATGGCATCCTAGCACATCTCGGACCCAGGCAAGTGGTGCCCCCTCCGCTGCTCCAGCTCCACCTTTGGGTGGAACTGCTTCAAGGGATGAGGCCCGGCCTCCACCTGGGACTGGTGGTGGAGGGGCTGTTGTCTCCCAAAGATAACTGCTGGTCATGGTGCACAGGACAGTTCAGTGGACTTATGAACCATGCCTGTGCCAAATTCAGGGCACACTGGCCAACCTGGTGTAGCAGGCTGGCCCTAGTGCTCAGCCTCTAGCTCAGCCACCTTTGGGGCAGTGAAGGAGCAGTGTGGATTGTTCATGGGTGGGGATGTCAGTCACACTGCTGCCTTCTGCAGACACATGCATCTCAGATTCCACAACTCCCTCCCCATCCAAGGAGTTTATCCCCCTCATGTGTCACACACCACCCCATCTGCTGTCTTGTCTGTCTTGTCTGTCTGCAATTGCATCCTCTCCTACCCAGCTTACCTCGCCACACGTACCTATGTCCGTTCCTCAACATTCCACTATCTACTTAAAAAAATGGGCACCTGTCCCACAAAAAATATCACCTCCATACATAGCTCTCCACTTCACACACACGTCCACTGGACACAAATAATTTGGTCCAATTGGCTTGACAACACATTTATGTTGCCCTTATTCCTCTCTCTATCATTTGAGAATTCATATTCATCTATAAAATCTGTCAAAATGCACACCTGTTGATGTACAAGAAATGGATAACTATGGCTCTCTCCTACAACCTTCCTCCATATACCTACCTGCCTTTCACTATGTTTTCCCCCTGCTTGTCCACATTTCACCACTGTCCTATCACCCCCTTTTTCTTTTCTTTTTAATTTTTTAGATCGGATTTGAGCAGAAATAAGCGAAGTGCCACAATGTGTTGTGCTGCACAAATCCGCTTAAATGGGATATCTTCTTCTTCTTCTTTCGACTGTTCCCATTAGGGGTCGCCACAAGAGATCAACTGTTTCCATTTCTTCCTGTCCTCTGCATCTTGCTCTGTCACACCAACCACCTGCATGTCCTCTCTTACCACATCCATAAACCTTATCTTAGGCCTTCCTCTTTTGCTGTTACCTGGCAGCGTCATCCTTAGCATCTTTTCCCCAATATACTCTGCATCCCTCCTCAGCACATGTCCAAACCAACGTAATCTTGTCTCTCTGGCTTTGTTTCCAAACCTTCCAACCTGGGCTGCCCCTCTAATATATTGATTCCTAATCCTATCCATCCTCATCACACCCAGTGCAAATCTTAACATCTTCAACTCTGCCACATCAAGCTTTGACTCCTGCCTTTTTGTCAATGCCACTGTCTCCAACCCATTTAACATAGCTGGTCTCACTACCCTCTTGTAGACATTCCCTTTCACTCTTACTGGTACTCATCTGTCATAAATCACTCCTGACACTCTTCTCCATCCCCTACATCCTGCCTGTACTCTCTTCTTCACCTCTCTTCCACACTCACCATTACTCTGAACTGTTGATCCCAAGTATTTAAACTCATCCACCTTTGCCACCTCTACTTCCTGCATCCTCACCATTCCTCTATCCTCCCTCTCATTCACACACATATATTCTGTCTTAGTCCTGCTGACCTTCATTCCTCTTCTCCCAAGAGCATATTTCCACCTCTCAAGAGTCTCCTCCACCTGTGCCCTACTCTTACTACAGATCACAATGTCATCTGCAAACATCATAGTCCATGGGGACTCCTGTCTGATCTTGTCTGTCAATCTGTCCATCACCATTGCAAATAAGAAAGGGCTCAGAGCTGATCCTTGATGTAATCCCACCTCCACCATAAACGCATCTGTCAATCCCACCACAGACCTCACTGCTGTCAGACTACCCTCATACATATCCTGCACCACTCTTACATACTTCTCTGGCACTCCCGACTTCCTCTTACAATACCACAACTCCTCTCTAGGCACCCTGTCATATGCTTTCTCTAAATCCACAAAGACACAATGCAACTCCTTCTGACCTTCTCTGTACTTTTCCATCAACACTCTCAGAGTAAACATTGCATCTGTAGTGCTCTTTCCTGGCATGAAACCATACTGCTGATCACTAATCATCACCTCCCTTCTTAACCTAGCTTCCACTACTCTTTCCCATAACTTCATGCTGTGACTGATCAATTTAATCCCTCTGTAGTTGCTAAAGCTCTGCACATCACCCTTATTCTTAAAAATCGGTACCAAAACACTTTTTCTCTATTCCTCAGGCATCCACTCACTTTCCAAGATTTCATTAAACAATCTAGTTAAAAAACTCCACTGCCATTTCACCTAAACACCTCCATGCTTCCACAGGTATGTCATCTGGACAAACAGCCTTTCCGTTCTTCATCCGCTTCATAGCTATCCTTACTTCCTCATTGCTAATCCACTGCACTTCATGATTCACTATCCACACATCATCCAACCTTCTCTCCCTCTCATTCTTTTCATTCATCAGCCCCTCAACGTACTCTTTCCATCTGCTCAACACACTCTCCTTGCTTGTGAGTATGTTTCCTTCATTATCCTTTATAACCCTTACCTGCTGCACATCTTTACTAGCTCAGTCCCTCTGTCTAGCCAATCAGTACAGGTCCTTTTCTCCCTCCTTAGTGTCCATCCTTTTATACAACTTTTCATACGCCTTATCCTTAGCCTTCACCACCTCTCTCTTTGCCATGCACCTCATCTCCTTATACTCTTGTCTACTTTCATCTCTCTGACAATCCCACTTCTTCTTCACCAACCACTTTCTCTGTATACTCTCCTTTACTTCTTCATTCCACCACCAGGTCTCCTTGTCCTCCTTCCTCTTTCCAAATGTCACACCAAGCGCCTTTCTACCCATCTCTCTTACTAGCTCTGCTGTAGTTACCCAGCTATTCAGTAACTCTTCACTACCATCCAGTGCCTGTCTTAACTCTTCCTTGAATATCACCTCACAATTACCCTTTTTCAATTTCCACCATTTGATCCTTGGTGCTGCCCTCACACTCATCCTCCTCTTCTTGATCACCAATGTCATCCTACAAACCACCATCCTATGCTGCCTAACTACACTTTCCCCTGCCACCACTTTACAGTCTCCAATCTCCTTCAGGCTGGCCCTTCTACATAAGATATAATCCACCTGTGTGCATCTTCCTCCACTCTTGTATGTCACCCTATACTCCTCCCTCTTGTTAAAATACATATTCATCACAGCCATGTCCATCCTTTTTGCAAAATCCACTACCATCTTACCTTCTGCATTCCTTTGCTTAACACCATACCTACCCATCACTTCCTCATCCCCTCTGTTCCCTTCACCAACATGCCCATTGAAATCTGCTCCAATCACCAGTCTCTCACCCTTAGGTGCAGTCATCACCACTTCATCCAACTCACTCCAAAATTTTTCTTTCTCATCCATCGCACACCCAACTTGTGGAGCATATGCACTAACAACATTCATCATTACACCATCAATTTCCAGCTAAATAAACATCACTCTATCTGGCACTCTTTTCACCTCCAAAACACTCTTAGCATACTGTTCCTTCAGGATACTGCCTATGCCATTTCTCCTCCCATCCACACCATGATAAATCAATTTGAACCCATCTCCGATACACCTAGCCTTGCTCCCCTTCCATCTGGTCTCTTGCACACACAATATACCAACCTTCCTTCGGTCCATCATATCAGCAAGCTCTCTCCCTATACCAGTCATACTGCCAACATTCAAAGTTCTGATCCTCACTATCACAGTCCTAGCCTTTACCTGCCTTCGGGCATGCCTTCCCCCTCTTCTCCTTCTTCGGCCAACAGTAGCCCAATTTCCGCCAGCACCCTGTTGGCCAACAATACTGGTGTCGGTCGTTGTTAACCCGGGCCTCGACCGATCCGGTATGTATATCTGTACTGTTGTCTGCATGTATGATTTGGAAAAATTTTATGCCGGATGCCCTTCCTGATGCAACCCTCCCCATTTATCCGGGCTTGGGACTGGCACAAAGAAATGCACTGGCTTGTGCATCCCCAGTGGTTAGGTTCTGCTTAAATGGGATTTAATGAACCTTATTCATCTTATGTGTTTCTCACATTGTTAGTCACATATACAAAATAATCACTTCTGCCATGTTTTGAACTAGGGCCCCATATTAACTACAGCCTACTGGATTAAGCCACTATACCACACAGATCTTAATTGCAACAGGTGTTTCCAGCTAAACATACTGATTGCTACTGACAGACTGAAATGAAACCAAAAGGGAAATATGGGAGTGAACCTGGGCCTCTGATGTTAAAATACACCATTAGGCAGGCAAATAACTCACAATGGAAGTACATGAGGCCTGTGATAGCAGGTAAATGTTTACTTTTATCAGCAACATCTTTAAAAATACCTGCTAAGGCATCAATGGCAAAGTACATATGTTCAACTGGAACCTACTGCAGAAAACCTGCCTTTGAAAGCCATGCACATACTGATGGATGCAGATGAGTGTCACAACCTGTATGTCTGCACATATATCTTGCAACGAGACCTGCTGCAGCACTCACTCAGTAGTTCATTCTGTTAAAGCCCTTTTGTAGAGTACATTTTGCCTCACACAGTCTTTGGCTTGAATCCAGTGTGTGTGTTGCACTTTAATTACATTGTTGTGAAGTTAGCAAGCAATGACTGAGTCATTCAGTTTTAATCCACACAGGTTACTGCTACTGGATTATCTGCTACCTATTTTGCAAGTCAAAGGTCTGCAGGTAGGGACACACTGCACATATCCATAGAGCCTAACTATACATCACCTTCACCTCTGTTATTAGCACTGTTGCATAACAGATGTACCTTAAGCACATTCCCTGATTGGACTGTAAAGGATACCACCCTGACTCTTCTGTGATGACAGGGCTGACAATACTGCCACCATTATATGTACAGCTTGCAGTCCTGCAAAGTGTTCACACTCCCCCCTATGTGCTAAGCTAGCTGCTACAGACCTACCATACCTCACAAACCCCAAGAACAAGGGATCCAGACAAAACAATACATAAGGGGGGACAAAGGCCCAGAGATAGGGACATGTTTAACAGTTTTCCCCTGCAAATATAGTCAGTTGATAGAATAGTAGCTACTGCATGACATGTGACACTCACATGTCTCTCTCCCCTTACTGACCTCAAGCCCACAATGCTTTACAATGAACTGCCAGATGACCACAATGTCATAAGACATTGGCTAAACATATCAGGCAAACCTGTGGACATACTTCATAAATCTCAACAGTGGACAGTATGTGTACCTACCCTCTGTGATGCTGTAGTCTCCACAACTCACTAATGTCCATCTCAGAGACTAAGTAAGGGGCTAAGATCTACCTGAAGACCTTATATATTGCACTGTGGTGCCATGTCATTAGCTAATGATAGTGCAAGTCAGCTTTTGTAGATGCAATTAGCAAGTCTGAGCCACATATTGAAGCAGAGGCAATTACCTGTTAATAAACATTACCTACAAAAGGCAAGCAACTGCTTATGGGGAACAGGTCTGTATTTTGTTTTACTCACACAGACAATGTATATGCAAGGAATTTGCAGAGGAATGCTTATAAAAAGGATTACTGCACTCTACCAGGTATGTAATAGATGTCCCCATATAATGGGATGCCAATGGGAGGATGGAAGTATGGGGAATAAGGATTACAACAGTAAGGCTGTAGTAGATCTATGGTATTGACTTGTCAGCGATACTCTGCTGTACAACAGCTACAAGCATGCCTCACAAATGTCCCTGTTTTGAATCACATCTCAGCTCTGTCCCTGTCACTCCCTCCTACAACGGTTGGCTGTTGTAGGAAAGCTAGTGGATTACATGTAAGACATAAAGACACTAAGTAAGGGTGTACACTCCTGTAACATCAAACAGTGTACTGTAATTTACCTCCTCTCAGTCTATCAATGTCACAAATAACTAGTTTTAACATTGTAAAAGTGTCCCTGACTGTCACTGATGTACTCTGGCTATGTCTCTGTTTCACTGACATTCATCCCTCATTGGTTGAGAGCTACGGCTAACATACCTGTCAACCTCCTACAGCAGGAAATGAGGTCAAAGCCATAATTAATGGTGGGACACAGGACCAAACTCAGCAACAGACTATACATATCGGCCATACAAAGTAAGAATGTGAATAGACTAACGGATATTACTGTAGCATAAGTGTTTTCTGAGGGGTCTGGAATGTGACAGCCAGACTCTCTATTTATTCTGAAAGCAACCATCAATGATTGACCAACTATTTGTTAGAAATTCACATGTTTGTGCCAAAAGGTCAAATCGATGAGGCAAACATGTTGACATTCCACAAACATCTGTATAGTTGAGAGGTATGATGCCTACAAGGAACATATACTACATCACATTTGCATTGCTTTCTGTCATTGTTGCACACTGGTGTTGCTGGACTGTCCCCATATAGTTGTGGTAATAGCACACAGCTATTTGTCTGACAGTGGCTGTATGACATAGTACTGGGACTTTATCTGTAGGGGACACATGACAGTAGACTGCAGTGATGGGTGTAGAGACATACAGCAGACTCTGTCACAGCACAAAGAGACATACCCAGTACTGCTACTATCTTGGTGGTAGCCACACATGTACTCTGTTGCTAGACTGTTCAGTATGATGCATGAGGGAGTAGTGGATAGTGCAACCCATTTTGGTTGTACGGGGTCTCTACATAGTGGACAGCCACGTATCTGGCCCTGTAATGTGTTCCTCTCTTGATGTCTTTCAGGAACGATATATATATAGCTGGAGACATCCACCATTCACAGCTGAAGAGTATGATGTTATACTGGATGGCCTCAGACTCACCATCACATCCTGCTTTCTATGGGTTACCACTGTTGTGACCAACATGTAACATTGTGGGGTGACCTTGTCAGGGCAGTTAATCAGATCAGCCAACAGGACAGGACCTATGAGCAGGTCCAACACTGGGCCACAGATATGGTCAATGTTACATGTCAAAGGACAGTTGCTGTGGCCAGGGATCATGCTGCCACTGGCCTGTGACAGAACAGCCACTCTTAACCTCAGACAAATTCCTGGCTAACCTAGGATCAACCACCAGCTCCCAGGCACCCATCATGCCATACATCCTGGAGGTGGATGCTACACCATCCACATCAGGGGAGCATCCAGGTAAGCTTACTGTGTTCACCAGTGTAATAATATATCAGTCATTGTGGCAGGCTCTCTGTACCAGTACATGGGTGTCAGGTCTATCTGCATTGGGGGGGTGTTGGGTTTAACACACAGTTGTGCACACATACTCAGAATGTCAGCAATGTAGGCAGTATCACATTAGTTACTGTACATGTGGGTATATGCACATTGACTGCAACAGACTACAAAGACTGCAACATTTGGTATTGCTGAAATTACCTCTCCCTCAACTTTTCATACTTCTATTAGGTGGTTCTGTACATGTTGAGTGTGATACTGTTCATTTATGGATGATATATACCCTAAGAAAGTTAAAGGCTGCTATTTTGCCCTAGGCACAACTGTTGTGCTTAGCCAGAGTAGAGTATTTGTATGTTACATTCTGGAACAGTTTTCATAGACTGGGTAATCACGGGTGTGTATTGTACAAACATTAACATGCTTGCACTTATAGTTATGAGCAACTATGCAGCCTGCTATACATGAGGCAATTACTCCAAGATGTCTGTTCAAACACAACAGAGAGATGGTGCATACCTGAGGCAGTAATACTACTACTGACATATCATTTTCAAGATAGGTGTACTGGGTTTAATGGGTAGCTCTATCCCATAGCTCTATCACATACACTATAATATTGCAAACCTTACAGGTGTATTCTACTGGCAACGTTAATTGGATGTAACTGAAGTGCATGCTATAAAGGGCCTGTCTTGTCTGTGTATGTTGTTGTGAGTTTGTATGTTGTGCATGGGATCAGAGATGAGAAGGTGTGGGATGTGTAATGCAGTTGTGGCTCCTCATCTGTATAAGTCTTTGTGGATTACGATATATAATAGTGCAGGTAGTAATGTACTTCTTTTGTCTTGCTTCTCACAGGTGAACATGGGGGTTGGAGTCTGTTCCCCTCACAACCTGATGTCAGTGCCTCATCACACTCTGATAATGATGTTGGCCATAGTGAGAGACAGGTGGGGTTGTCGGGGGTTGAGTCTGTCCCAGAGGTTGACATCCCTCTTCCACCCCCATTGTCCCCTCACATAGTCAGTATGCCTACACATACCCAGTCCCCAGAGCTCAAAGATATTGGACAGTCAGACGGTGGTGACATTGACTGTGTGTGACAATTACGGCATCAGTGATTGTGCACAATGGCCATAGCCAGAGAGCTGGTGAGGTCCTACACAGGCAGATTGACAGGGGTGCTCAAAGGAGAACTGCTGCCCAACCACCTCCTGTCACAGGAGTCACATCACAGGTCATTTGTCACATGAATCAGGCCATCATGGAGGAACAGGCATGTTCTGTAGCAACACCAGACAGATTCTCAGGGTTATGGATGAAGGACAGTCTGACATCTGTGACTGCCTCCACCATATTGGTGATGCCATGGATAGTTTCACTGATGTTGGGGACAGGTAGTGGGCTGAGACAGTGTCTGTCTTTCACCACACATTGTCTGTGCTGGAACATCTGGTTGGAGTAGGGCATTGGACATGCAGACATAGGTCAACAACGACATCTGCTGAGAGTCAACGTGGCTGTACACACTCACGCCCCAATAGTGGCAGTACCTCCAACACTACAGAAGGAAGTGTGCTGGCCACATCATAACATGGCAGGCCATGGGCACATGGTCCTGGGTGATCCCATGGGAGACACGGGTCCAGCAGACAGCAGTCACCATCAGCTACTAGCACCGCATCTGACCTTGGGCATGGTGGTGCCAGTGTCATTTCTGGTAGAGCCAGTTTCCGTGTTCATGGTCAGAGACGGTGAACTGTCCACTCTGCCATGTACGGTCCACAGCTCTCCAACATAACACATGTATAGGACAAGCACTGGGCTTAACTGTGTACACGCACACACTCAAACATCACTGTCACATGCAGGTCACCAACAGACACACACAACACCTCTCCATGGCCCATCTAACTAGCATCCCTTCCTGACAAACACACATGTTATCAACTGTTTGGCATGGCCTAGGCCTCTGGCAACCCCACTCCACACCTTGTGCATGTGATAATACCTGTGCCACATCCCTGTCATCCACGCCAGTGATGCAGGTACATGCAAATATGTGTCTGATGCAGAGGGTGACTATATTACTTTAAATGCACTTGTGTAGAGCAGTATTGTTATGTCATGGCAGGTTTTGTTTGAGATAACAGATACTGTATCCTGGCATATGTCATGACTACACATCAAACTTTGTGTATCTTTGTTGCATGATGTTAGGTGTTACAGAATGACAGGTGTGTCATGGACCTGTGTATGTTTCTGCTCCAGGGGTCTGATTGGGTAAGCTATGGACACATGATGACAATACAGCAGCACAGGACGGCATGGCAGAGCAACAGAAATATGACATCGAGAAGGTACGGCAGTATATGTGCATGGTTACCTAGGTGCATATGTGTAGAACAGTGTGTTAGTGACAATGGGGGCTGTCAGCATAATTATGCATTCATACTTTGTGATTTGGTCTTCTACCCTTGCTACATGTCACCTAGGTGTTCTATACATACAAATCTGGATTGTGGTGGACATCAGTTATGCCTATGTAGATGAGGGTTATTTAGGGCCAGCAGCTAGTCACAGGGCTGTAAAATGCATAACCATTGCACATAAATAGCCCATATGGGCATGTTTGTTGCACTGCAAAGGATATATTTCTACATGCCCAGAGTTTGCTGATGTGAGATTAGAACCCCTAACTGTGGTACTATTACACACTATAGCACATAGTACTCATCACATGTGCCATAGAGTTTATCTGACATTGGGCTGTCAGCCAGTGCTCTTAAGATGGATAACATCAGCAGACCTTGTAAAGGAGGCCAATGTTGAAGAAAAAAGCTAGTCACAGGGCCATAAAAGGTATAACCACTACACAGACAGATCCCAGATGGGTATGTCTGTACTGGTGCAAGGGATATATCTACAGACATACACACACGCAGAAGTTGACTTATGTGAGATTAGAATCCCTACCTATCTACTATTACATACTAAAGCAAAACACAAAGGGAGCCAGCACCTTGGGACCGCGAAGATTTATTAAGAGAACCAGACCGGTTTCAACTTATAGCTTTCATTTTGGTACATAACATAAAGCAGTATGACAACTGCAATATATACTCAGTGTCATTAAAGACCAATGACATAATTTCCTGTCTAAGGAAAAACTGGTCTAATACTGAATAATGAATACAAAAAAAAAACAATACAAACAACAATAGATTCTATACATATTTACTATTTTTCTTTTGTTCTTTTTTTCTTCTCATTATTTTACTACTTTCTTTTTGGGACAAACCCATGACTTGTTAATGGATTCATAAATAGTATGAAGACCCATGAAGAGAAAGGAAAACCCTACAGTTTATCATTTAATCCAGGTGGGAATAAACCCCCTAATTTGACAATCCATTTCCTTTCATTTCCTTCATGTTTAGTATACTATGCCACCCCATTTTAAAAGACCTGTTGCCCGGTATTTTGTCTATGACTGTAAAAGTAAATTTAGCCATGTGATGAACCAGTGAGTGTCTATATAGAGCATTGATGGCTCTTGCATTCCTAATGTCTCCTAAATGTTCTGACATTCGAAATCTGAATTGTCTAGAAGTGTGGCCCACATAAAAGGCTTGACAAGTGCAGGTGGCCAAATATATAACCCAATCCGTTCAGCAATTAGCATAACAATTGATGTTGTACAGTTGCCCAGTATTTTTACTGGTAAAGGATTTGGTTTTAAAGACATATTTGCAGACGGTGCAGTGTCCACAAGGATAAGAACCACCCAGCCTCTCCCCTGTTAACATAGTTTGATGATAAATGGTATCCTGATGCATAATTTTCTTGTAATGAGAGAAATGGGACCCTAAAGGTTTACCCCGCCTGAAGGAAAATGAGCATTTGTCCCCCAAAAGGTCACCCAATTGTTCATTGGCCTTCAAAATATTCCAATGTTTGTCAATAACATCAGTAAGAAAGGCTGTGTTTCTGCCAAATGTAGTGAGCATTCTCAAGGTATCCTTATTCTCCTTCCTAAGTGTATGTCTGTATTCTAATAAGGTACCCCTGGATTGGTTGTTGGCCCAATGCCCAAAACAATAGGTCTACCTGGTGGCGTACTCAAAGATTTGTGAATTTTGGGCAATAGATAAAGATATTGTTTGCCTGGATCTTTTACCATTAGTTGTTGTCTAGTTTTATCACTGATAATTCCCTGATCCACTGCTTCCTGCAAAAAGTTGTCAATCTCTTTTTTGAAATTTAGAGTGGGGTCAGTGGGCATGTTCATATAATGCTGAGGGTTAGACAATTGTCTACTTCCCTCAGCACAGTAATAACTGGAGTCCATGACTACCACCGCCCCACCCTTATCTGCTGGTAGGATGGAAATATCAGTATTGGCCCTAAAATCTGTAAGAGCTTTTTGTTCCACCATTGTTAGATTATGTCTGATAATCTGTGAGGAACTTAAATGGCAATGCAAATCTTTGATAACTGCCTGTTGGAAAATGGCAACATGTTTGTCCATGGGTGGACTGAAATTGGATTTGTAGAATCTAAATTCAGTAGATCTCTGAGAATGGTCCTGTTGGCCGAAAAACAATTTCAGATTAAGCTTTCTGCAAAATGATAGTATATCAGAGACATAAATGCTTTCATCCACAAAAAAAAGTGGGATAAAACCAAGACCTTTATTCAGCAGTGATTCCTCTTCAGATGATAAAACATATATAGAAATATTGTGCACATTTGAACATTCTACATTTATTTCACTATTGATTGGAAAAGATCCTTTATGGACTTTACCCCTGTACTTGCGTCCCCCCTGTGCCTTCTACCCCTAAAGAGTATTATAAACTCTGACCCCTCTTGGAATCAGGGGAATCACTAATGTATGTGGATTTGGTGTCAGTAGTGGAGGATTCCTCCCCCGAAGCTGTGGTCTGTGGTCTGCCTTTTTTCAATATGGATCTGGGTCTTTTTTTGCATATCTGAGTGGTGTTTTTTGTTCCATCAGCAAACCTAACACTTCTCTGTGAATTAAATGGCCTACCCCTCTCATAATCTTACATGGCGAGGTCCAGATAGGGTGTGTGGATTGCCTTACCCTCAACCATGGCTCTGGAGACTGATTCAAAGAAGTCATTAAGGTTCAGGAGACAAGATTGGCCCTTCACGAACCCAAACTGGGATGGGCTCCAGTGTTTTAAGGTTGCCAATGTCTTTGTTTATAACTTCCATAATAATACAGTCCATGGTCTTGCAGATCAGGCTCATCAGACTGATGGGGTGGTAGTTCCTGGGATCCAAAGTGGATTCCCCCCTTGTGGAGTGGGATATCTTTAGCTGTGTGCCATTCAGTGGGCACAAAGCCTGAGGTGAGGGTATGATTAAACAGAACACTTAGGTGAGGTGTCAGTTCATTTTGTAGTGCATGTATTGCCCGGGATGTCATCTGGTCCGATGGATGCTGTATTCTTAGCGTTGGAGAGTGCATTTTTTAACTGGGTGGCTGTTATTACCGGAATTTGACAATGTTGCAGAGGAAGTCAGACGAAGGGCTCTGAGCTAACGAAAAATAACATTAAGTATCCTGTTTTTTGCTTATTTCTGAGATATTTATAGCACTTTTATTTTACTCACTGTGTGTGAGGTATTAAGTAGAATTTTCTACAATTGTTAAGCATCTGGTTGGGTTTGTTTGTTCTGATTTCCTGCTAGGAGTGTATCATATAACTTGTTTGCATTTAAAAGCATTCTCTAGAGTCTCCTTGATCCTTTATCTGTTTAAACATTTCTGCAGTTTTTTCTACCTAAGTAGTGTTGGTAGTGTAGCATTGTCCATACTCAGGCTTGTGTTTTGGGCCTAGTTGTTTGTTAGTAGAGGCTGTGTGTCTGAGCACATGTCCCAGGTCATCATAGCTTAGCCAAGGCCAGTATAGCATTTCAGTGAGAGTGAATTGTTTGTGGTCATTGGCTGACTGGGGTTGCCTGGACTACGCCTTGGAATAAGCACCTCATTGGTTCTTTCAAGCTTTTTTTAAAGTTGTTTCAGGTTTCAACTTTGTTACTTAAGAAGTTAACTTGTGACTGTTTCTGCCATTTCACACTGAGCTAATCGGAGGAAGTTGGAGGAAGGGCTCTGAGCTAACGAATCTGAGATATATAACATTAAGTATCCTGTTTTTTGCTTATTTCTGAGTTATTTATAGCACTTTTATTTTACTCACTGTGTGTGAGGTATTAAGTAGAATTTTCTACAATTGTTAAGCATCTGGTTGGGTTTGTTTGTTCTGATTTCCTGCTAGGAGTGTATCATATAACTTGTTTGCATTTAAAAGCATTCTCTAGAGTCTCCTTGATCCTTTATCTGTTTAAACATTTCTGCAGTTTTTTCTACCTAAGTAGTGTTGGTAGTGTAGCATTGTCCATACTCAGGCTTGTGTTTTGGGCCTAGTTGTTTGTTAGTAGAGGCTGTGTGTCTGAGCACATGTCCCAGGTCATCATAGCTTAGCCAAGGCCAGTATAGCATTTCAGTGAGAGTGAATTGTTTGTGGTCATTGGCTGACTGGGGTTGCCTGGACTATGCCTTGGAATAAGCACCTCATTGGTTCTTTCAAGCTTTTTTAAAGTTGTTTCAGGTTTCAACTTTGTTACTTAAGAAGTTAACTTGTGACTGTTTCTGCCATTTCACACTGAGCTAATTGGAGGAAGTCAGAGGAAGGGCTCTGAGCTAACTAATCTGAGATATATAACATTAAGTATCCTGTTTTTTGCTTATTTCTGAGTTATTTATAGCACTTTTATTTTACTCACTGTGTGTGAGGTATTAAGTAGAATTTTCTACAATTGTTAAGCATCTGGTTGGGTTTGTTTGTTCTGATTTCCTGCTAGGAGTGTATCATATAACTTGTTTGCATTTAAAAGCATTCTCTAGAGTCTCCTTGATCCTTTATCTGTTTAAACATTTCTGCAGTTTTTCTACCTAAGTAGTGTTGGTAGTGTAGCATTGTCCATACTCAGGCTTGTGTTTTGGGCCTAGTTGTTTGTTAGTAGAGGCTGTGTGTCTGAGCACATGTCCCAGGTCATCATAGCTTAGCCAAGGCCAGTATAGCATTTCAGTGAGAGTGAATTGTTTGTGGTCATTGGCTGACTGGGGTTGCCTGGACTACGCCTTGGAATAAGCACCTCATTGGTTCTTTCAAGCTTTTTTTAAAGTTGTTTCAGGTTTCAACTTTGTTACTTAAGAAGTTAACTTGTGACTGTTTCTGCCATTTCACACTGAGCTAATCGGAGGAAGTCAGAGGAAGGGCTCTGAGCTAACAAATCTGAGATATATAACATTAAGTATCCTGTTTTTGCTTATTTCTGAGTTATTTATAGCACTTTTATTTTACTCACTGTGTGTGAGGTATTAAGTAGAATTTTCTACAATTGTTAAGCATCTGGTTGGGTTTGTTTGTTCTGATTTCCTGCTAGGAGTGTATCATATAACTTGTTTGCATTTAAAAGCATTCTCTAGAGTCTCCTTGATCCTTTATCTGTTTAAACATTTCTGCAGTTTTTCTACCTAAGTAGTGTTGGTAGTGTAGCATTGTCCATACTCAGGCTTGTGTTTTGGGCCTAGTTGTTTGTTAGTAGAGGCTGTGTGTCTGAGCACATGTCCCAGGTCATCATAGCTTAGCCAAGGCCAGTATAGCATTTCAGTGAGAGTGAATTGTTTGTGGTCATTGGCTGACTGGGGTTGCCTGGACTATGCCTTGGAATAAGCACCTCATTGGTTCTTTCAAGCTTTTTTAAAGTTGTTTCAGGTTTCAACTTTGTTACTTAAGAAGTTAACTTGTGACTGTTTCTGCCATTTCACACTGAGCTAATCGGAGGAAGGGCTCTGAGCTAATGAATCTGAGATATATAACATTAAGTATCCTGTTTTTGCTTATTTCTGAGTTATTTATAGCACTTTTATTTTACTCACTGTGTGTGAGGTATTAAGTAGAATTTTCTACAATTGTTAAGCATCTGGTTGGGTTTGTTTGTTCTGATTTCCTGCTAGGAGTGTATCATATAACTTGTTTGCATTTAAAAGCATTCTCTAGAGTCTCCTTGATCCTTTATCTGTTTAAACATTTCTGCAGTTTTTCTACCTAAGTAGTGTTGGTAGTGTAGCATTGTCCATACTCAGGCTTGTGTTTTGGGCCTAGTTGTTTGTTAGTAGAGGCTGTGTGTCTGAGCACATGTCCCAGGTCATCATAGCTTAGCCAAGGCCAGTATAGCATTTCAGTGAGAGTGAATTGTTTGTGGTCATTGGCTGACTGGGGTTGCCTGGACTACGCCTTGGAATAAGCACCTCATTGGTTCTTTCAAGCTTTTTTTAAAGTTGTTTCAGGTTTCAACTTTGTTACTTAAGAAGTTAACTTGTGACTGTTTCTGCCATTTCACACTGAGCTAATCGGAGGAAGTCGGAGGAAGGGCACTGAGCTATTGAATCTGAGATATATAACATCAAGTATCCTGTTTTTGCTTATTTCTGAGTTATTTATAGCACTTTTATTTTACTCACTGTGTGTAAGGTATTAAGTAGAATTTTCTACAATTGTTAAGCATCTGGTTGGGTTTGTTTGTTCTGATTTCCTGCTAGGAGTGTATCATATAACTTGTTTGCATTTAAAAGCATTCTCTAGAGTCTCCTTGATCCTTTATCTGTTTAAACATTTCTGCAGTTTTTTCTACCTAAGTAGTGTTGGTAGTGTAGCATTGTCCATACTCAGGCTTGTGTTTTGGGCCTAGTTGTTTGTTAGTAGAGGCTGTGTGTCTGAGCACATGTCCCAGGTCATCATAGCTTAGCCAAGGCCAGTATAGCATTTCAGTGAGAGTGAATTGTTTGTGGTCATTGGCTGACTGGGGTTGCCTGGACTATGCCTTGGAATAAGCACCTCATTGGTTCTTTCAAGCTTTTTTTAAAGTTGTTTCAGGTTTCAACTTTGTTACTTAAGAAGTTAACTTGTGACTGTTTCTGCCATTTCACACTGAGCTAATTGGAGGAAGTCGGAGGAAGGGCTCTGAGCTAATGAATCTGAGATATATAACATTAAGTATCCTGTTTTTGCTTATTTCTGAGTTATTTATAGCACTTTTATTTTACTCACTGTGTGTGAGGTATTAAGTAGAATTTTCTACAATTGTTAAGCATCTGGTTGGGTTTGTTTGTTCTGATTTCCTGCTAGGAGTGTATCATATAACTTGTTTGCATTTAAAAGCATTCTCTAGAGTCTCCTTGATCCTTTATCTGTTTAAACATTTCTGCAGTTTTTCTACCTAAGTAGTGTTGGTAGTGTAGCATTGTCCATACTCAGGCTTGTGTTTTGGGCCTAGTTGTTTGTTAGTAGAGGCTGTGTGTCTGAGCACATGTCCCAGGTCATCATAGCTTAGCCAAGGCCAGTATAGCATTTCAGTGAGAGTGAATTGTTTGTGGTCATTGGCTGACTGGGGTTGCCTGGACTACGCCTTGGAATAAGCACCTCATTGGTTCTTTCAAGCTTTTTTTAAAGTTGTTTCAGGTTTCAACTTTGTTACTTAAGAAGTTAACTTGTGACTGTTTCTGCCATTTCACACTGAGCTAATCGGAGGAAGTCGGAGGAAGGGCTCTGAGCTATTGAATCTGAGATATATAACATCAAGTATCCTGTTTTTGCTTATTTCTGAGTTATTTATAGCACTTTTATTTTACTCACTGTGTGTGAGGTATTAAGTAGAATTTTCTACAATTGTTAAGCATCTGGTTGGGTTTGTTTGTTCTGATTTCCTGCTAGGAGTGTATCATATAACTTGTTTGCATTTAAAAGCATTCTCTAGAGTCTCCTTGATCCTTTATCTGTTTAAACATTTCTGCAGTTTTTTCTACCTAAGTAGTGTTGGTAGTGTAGCATTGTCCATACTCAGGCTTGTGTTTTGGGCCTAGTTGTTTGTTAGTAGAGGCTGTGTGTCTGAGCACATGTCCCAGGTCATCATAGCTTAGCCAAGGCCAGTATAGCATTTCAGTGAGAGTGAATTGTTTGTGGTCATTGGCTGACTGGGGTTGCCTGGACTATGCCTTGGAATAAGCACCTCATTGGTTCTTTCAAGCTTTTTTTAAAGTTGTTTCAGGTTTCAACTTTGTTACTTAAGAAGTTAACTTGTGACTGTTTCTGCCATTTCACACTGAGCTAATCGGAGGAAGTCAGAGGAAGGGCTCTGAGCTAACGAATCTGAGATATATAACATTAAGTATCCTGTTTTTGCTTATTTCTGAGTTATTTATAGCACTTTTATTTTACTCACTGTGTGTGAGGTATTAAGTAGAATTTTCTACAATTGTTAAGCATCTGGTTGGGTTTGTTTGTTCTGATTTCCTGCTAGGAGTGTATCATATAACTTGTTTGCATTTAAAAGCATTCCCTAGAGTCTCCTTGATCCTTTATCTGTTTAAAAATTTCTGCAGTTTTTTCTAAGTAAGTAGTGTTGGTAGTGTAGCATTGTCCATACTCAGGCTTGTGTTTTGGGCCTAGTTGTTTGTTAGTAGAGGCTGTGTGTCAGAGCACATGTCCCAGGTCATCATAGCTTAGTCAAGGCCAGTATAGCATTTCAGTGAGAGTGAATTGTTTGTGGTTATTGGCTGACTGGTGTTTCCTTGACTACGCCTTGGATTAAGCACCTCTTTGGTTCATTCAAGCTTATTTCTAAAGTTGTTTCAGGTTTCACATTTGTTACTTAAGAAGTTAACTTGTGAGTGTTTCTGCCATTTCACACTGAGCTAATTGGAGGAAGTCGGAGGAAGAGCTCTGAGCTAACGAATCTGAGATATATAACATTAAGTATCCTTTTTTTGTTATTTCTGAGTTATTTATAGCACTTTTATTTTACTCACTGTGTGTGAGGTATTAAGTAGAATTTTCTACAATTGTTAAGCATCTGGTTGGGTTTGTTTGTTCTGATTTCCTGCTAGGAGTGTATCATATAACTTGTTTGCATTTAAAAGCATTCTCTAGAGTCTCCTTGATCCTTTATCTGTTTAAACATTTCTGCAGTTTTTTCTACCTAAGTAGTGTTGGTAGTGTAGCATTGTCCATACTCAGGCTTGTGTTTTGGGCCTAGTTGTTTGTTATTAGAGGCTGTGTGTCTGAGCACATGTCCCAGGTCATCATAGCTTAGCCAAGGCCAGTATAGCATTTCAGTGAGAGTGAATTGTTTGTGGTCATTGGCTGACTGGGGTTGCCTGGACTACGCCTTGGAATAAGCACCTCATTGGTTCTTTCAAGCTTTTTTAAAGTTGTTTCAGGTTTCAACTTTGTTACTTAGAAGTTAACTTGTGACTGTTTCTGCCATTTCACACTGAGCTAATCGGAGGAAGTCAGAGGAAGGGCTCTGAGCTAATGAATCTGAGATATATAACATTAAGTATCCTGTTTTTTGCTTATTTCTGAGTTATTTATAGCACTTTTATTTTACTCACTGTGTGTGAGGTATTAAGTAGAATTTTCTACAATTGTTAAGCATCTGGTTGGGTTTGTTTGTTCTGATTTCCTGCTAGGAGTGTATCATATAACTTGTTTGCATTTAAAAGCATTCTCTAGAGTCTCCTTGATCCTTTATCTGTTTAAACATTTCTGCAGTTTTTCTACCTAAGTAGTGTTGGTAGTGTAG
This sequence comes from Protopterus annectens, assembly GCF_019279795.1. Lineage (NCBI taxonomy): Eukaryota > Metazoa > Chordata > Ceratodontiformes > Protopteridae > Protopterus > Protopterus annectens. The sequence goes on along the minus strand of NC_056741.1, from coordinate 1,695,777,072 downwards.
CATTGTCCATACTCAGGCTTGTGTTTTGGGCCTAGTTGTTTGTTAGTAGAGGCTGTGTGTCTGAGCACATGTCCCAGGTCATCATAGCTTAGCCAAGGCCAGTATAGCATTTCAGTGAGAGTGAATTGTTTGTGGTCATTGGCTGACTGGGGTTGCCTGGACTACGCCTTGGAATAAGCACCTCATTGGTTCTTTCAAGCTTTTTTAAAAGTTGTTTCAGGTTTCAACTTTGTTACTTAAGAAGTTAACTTGTGACTGTTTCTGCCATTTCACACTGAGCTAATCGGAGGAAGTCGGAGGAAGGGCTCTGAGCTAATGAATCTGAGATATATAACATTAAGTATCCTGTTTTTTGCTTATTTCTGAGTTATTTATAGCACTTTTATTTTACTCACTGTGTGTGAGGTATTAAGTAGAATTTTCTACAATTGTTAAGCATCTGGTTGGGTTTGTTTGTTCTGATTTCCTGCTAGGAGTGTATCATATAACTTGTTTGCATTTAAAAGCATTCTCTAGAGTCTCCTTGATCCTTTATCTGTTTAAACATTTCTGCAGTTTTTTCTACCTAAGTAGTGTTGGTAGTGTAGCATTGTCCATACTCAGGCTTGTGTTTTGGGCCTAGTTGTTTGTTAGTAGAGGCTGTGTGTCTGAGCACATGTCCCAGGTCATCATAGCTTAGCCAAGGCCAGTATAGCATTTCAGTGAGAGTGAATTGTTTGTGGTCATTGGCTGACTGGGGTTGCCTGGACTATGCCTTGGAATAAGCACCTCATTGGTTCTTTCAAGCTTTTTTAAAGTTGTTTCAGGTTTCAACTTTGTTACTTAAGAAGTTAACTTGTGACTGTTTCTGCCATTTCACACTGAGCTAATCGGAGGAAGTCGGAGGAAGGGCTCTGAGCTAATGAATCTGAGATATATAACATTAAGTATCCTGTTTTTTTTTATTTCTGAGTTATTTATAGCACTTTTATTTTATTCACTGTGTGTGAGGTATTAAGTAGAATTTTCTACAATTGTTAAGCATCTGGTTGGGTTTGTTTGTTCTGATTTCCTGCTAGGAGTGCATCATATAACTTGTTTGCATTTAAAAGCATTCTCTAGAGTCTCCTTGATCCTTTATCTGTTTAAACATTTCTGCAGTTTTTCTACCTAAGTAGTGTTGGTAGTGTAGCATTGTCCATACTCAGGCTTGTGTTTTGGGCCTAGTTGTTTGTTAGTAGAGGCTGTGTGTCTGAGCACATGTCCCAGGTCATCATAGCTTAGCCAAGGCCAGTATAGCATTTCAGTGAGAGTGAATTGTTTGTGGTCATTGGCTGACTGGGGTTGCCTGGACTACGCCTTGGAATAAGCACCTCATTGGTTCTTTCAAGCTTTTTTAAAGTTGTTTCAGGTTTCAACTTTGTTACTTAAGAAGTTAACTTGTGACTGTTTCTGCCATTTCACACTGAGCTAATCGGAGGAAGTCGGAGGAAGGGCTCTGAGCTAACAAATCTGAGATATATAACATTAAGTATCCTGTTTTTTGCTTATTTCTGAGTTATTTATAGCACTTTTATTTTACTCACTGTGTGTGAGGTATTAAGTAGAATTTTCTACAATTGTTAAGCATCTGGTTGGGTTTGTTTGTTCTGATTTCCTGCTAGGAGTGTATCATATAACTTGTTTGCATTTAAAAGCATTCTCTAGAGTCTCCTTGATCCTTTATCTGTTTAAACATTTCTGCAGTTTTTTCTACCTAAGTAGTGTTGGTAGTGTAGCATTGTCCATACTCAGGCTTGTGTTTTGGGCCTAGTTGTTTGTTAGTAGAGGCTGTGTGTCTGAGCACATGTCCCAGGTCATCATAGCTTAGCCAAGGCCAGTATAGCATTTCAGTGAGAGTGAATTGTTTGTGGTCATTGGCTGACTGGGGTTGCCTGGACTACGCCTTGGAATAAGCACCTCATTGGTTCTTTCAAGCTTTTTTAAAGTTGTTTCAGGTTTCAACTTTGTTACTTAAGAAGTTAACTTGTGACTGTTTCTGCCATTTCACACTGAGCTAATCGGAGGAAGTCGGAGGAAGGGCTCTGAGCTAACGAATCTGAGATATATAACATTAAGTATCCTGTTTTTGCTTATTTCTGAGTTATTTATAGCACTTTTATTTTACTCACTGTGTGTGAGGTATTAAGTAGAATTTTCTACAATTGTTAAGCATCTGGTTGGGTTTGTTTGTTCTGATTTCCTGCTAGGAGTGCATCATATAACTTGTTTGCATTTAAAAGCATTCTCTAGAGTCTCCTTGATCCTTTATCTGTTTAAACATTTCTGCAGTTTTTTCTACCTAAGTAGTGTTGGTAGTGTAGCATTGTCCATACTTAGGCTTTTGTTTTTGGTGTAGTTTTTGTTAGTAGAGGCTGTGTGTTTGAGCAAATGCGCCAGGCCATCATAGCTTAGTGAAGGCCAGTATAGCATTTCAGTGAGAGTGAATTGTTTGTGGTCATTGGCAGCCGACTGGGGTTGCCTGGACTACGCATTGGAATAAGCATCTCATTTGTTCTTTCATGATTTTTAAAGTTGTTTCAGGCATCAACTTTGTTACTTAAGAAGTTAACTTGTGACTGTTTCTGCCATTTCACACTGAGCTAATCAGAGGAAGTCGGAAGAAGGGCTCTGAGCTATTGAATCTGAGATATATAACATTAAGTATCCTGTTTTTTGCTTATTTCTGAGTTATTTATAGCACTTTTATTTTACTCACTGTGTGTAAGGTATTAAGTAGAATTTTCTACAATTGTTAAGCATCTGGTTGGGTTTGTTTGTTCTGATTTCCTGCTAGGAGTGCATCATATAACTTGTTTGCATTTAAAAGCATTCTCTAGAGTCTCCTTGATCCTTTATCTGTTTAAACATTTCTGCAGTTTTTTCTACCTAAGTAGTGTTGGTAGTGTAGCATTGTCCATACTCAGGCTTGTGTTTTGGGCCTAGTTGTTTGTTAGTAGAGGCTGTGTGTCTGAGCACATGTCCCAGGTCATCATAGCTTAGCCAAGGCCAGTATAGCATTTCAGTGAGAGTGAATTGTTTGTGGTCATTGGCTGACTGGGGTTGCCTGGACTACACCTTGGAATAAGCACCTCATTGGTTCTTTCAAGCTTTTTTAAAGTTGTTTCAGGTTTCAACTTTGTTACTTAAGAAGTTAACTTGTGACTGTTTCTGCCATTTCACACTGAGCTAATCGGAGGAAGTCAGAGGAAGGGCTCTGAGCTAACGAATCTGAGATATATAACATTAAGTATCCTGTTTTTGCTTATTTCTGAGTTATTTATAGCACTTTTATTTTACTCACTGTGTGTGAGGTATTAAGTAGAATTTTCTACAATTGTTAAGCATCTGGTTGGGTTTGTTTGTTCTGATTTCCTGCTAGGAGTGTATCATATAACTTGTTTGCATTTAAAAGCATTCTCTAGAGTCTCCTTGATCCTTTATCTGTTTAAACATTTCTGCAGTTTTTTCTACCTAAGTAGTGTTGGTAGTGTAGCATTGTCCATACTCAGGCTTGTGTTTTGGGCCTAGTTGTTTGTTAGTAGAGGCTGTGTGTCTGAGCACATGTCCCAGGTCATCATAGCTTAGCCAAGGCCAGTATAGCATTTCAGTGAGAGTGAATTGTTTGTGGTCATTGGCTGACTGGGGTTGCCTGGACTACACCTTGGAATAAGCACCTCATTGGTTCTTTCAAGCTTTTTTAAAGTTGTTTCAGGTTTCAACTTTGTTACTTAAGAAGTTAACTTGTGACTGTTTCTGCCATTTCACACTGAGCTAATCGGAGGAAGTCGGAGGAAGGGCTCTGAGCTAATGAATCTGAGATATATAACATTAAGTATCCTGTTTTTGCTTATTTCTGAGTTATTTATAGCACTTTTATTTTACTCACTGTGTGTGAGGTATTAAGTAGAATTTTCTACAATTGTTAAGCATCTGGTTGGGTTTGTTTGTTCTGATTTCCTGCTAGGAGTGTATCATATAACTTGTTTGCATTTAAAAGCATTCTCTAGAGTCTCCTTGATCCTTTATCTGTTTAAACATTTCTGCAGTTTTTTCTACCTAAGTAGTGTTGGTAGTGTAGCATTGTCCATACTCAGGCTTGTGTTTTGGGCCTAGTTGTTTGTTAGTAGAGGCTGTGTGTCTGAGCACATGTCCCAGGTCATCATAGCTTAGCCAAGGCCAGTATAGCATTTCAGTGAGAGTGAATTGTTTGTGGTCATTGGCTGACTGGGGTTGCCTGGACTATGCCTTGGAATAAGCACCTCATTGGTTCTTTCAAGCTTTTTTAAAGTTGTTTCAGGTTTCAACTTTGTTACTTAAGAAGTTAACTTGTGACTGTTTCTGCCATTTCACACTGAGCTAATCGGAGGAAGTCAGAGGAAGGGCTCTGAGCTAATGAATCTGAGATATATAACATTAAGTATCCTGTTTTTGCTTATTTCTGAGTTATTTATAGCACTTTTATTTTACTCACTGTGTGTGAGGTATTAAGTAGAATTTTCTACAATTGTTAAGCATCTGGTTGGGTTTGTTTGTTCTGATTTCCTGCTAGGAGTGTATCATATAACTTGTTTGCATTTAAAAGCATTCTCTAGAGTCTCCTTGATCCTTTATCTGGTTAAACATTTCTGCAGTTTTTCTACCTAAGTAGTGTTGATAGTGTAGCATTGTCCATACTCAGGCTTGTGTTTTGGGCCTAGTTGTTTGTTAGTAGAGGCTGTGTGTCTGAGCACATGTCCCAGGTCATCATAGCTTAGCCAAGGCCAGTATAGCATTTCAGTGAGAGTGAATTGTTTGTGGTCATTGGCTGACTGGGGTTGCCTGGACTACGCCTTGGAATAAGCACCTCATTGGTTCTTTCAAGCTTTTTTTAAAGTTGTTTCAGGTTTCAACTTTGTTACTTAAGAAGTTAACTTGTGACTGTTTCTGCCATTTCACACTGAGCTAATCGGAGGAAGTCAGAGGAAGGGCTCTGAGCTAATGAATCTGAGATATATAACATTAAGTATCCTGTTTTTGCTTATTTCTGAGTTATTTATAGCACTTTTATTTTACTCACTGTGTGTAAGGTATTAAGTAGAATTTTCTACAATTGTTAAGCATCTGGTTGGGTTTGTTTGTTCTGATTTCCTGCTAGGAGTGTATCATATAACTTGTTTGCATTTAAAAGCATTCTCTAGAGTCTCCTTGATCCTTTATCTGTTTAAACATTTCTGCAGTTTTTCTACCTAAGTAGTGTTGGTAGTGTAGCATTGTCCATACTCAGGCTTGTGTTTTGGGCCTAGTTGTTTGTTAGTAGAGGCTGTGTGTCTGAGCACATGTCCCAGGTCATCATAGCTTAGCCAAGGCCAGTATAGCATTTCAGTGAGAGTGAATTGTTTGTGGTCATTGGCTGACTGGGGTTGCCTGGACTACGCCTTGGAATAAGCACCTCATTGGTTCTTTCAAGCTTTTTTTAAAGTTGTTTCAGGTTTCAACTTTGTTACTTAAGAAGTTAACTTGTGACTGTTTCTGCCATTTCACACTGAGCTAATCGGAGGAAGTCAGAGGAAGGGCTCTGAGCTAATGAATCTGAGATATATAACATTAAGTATCCTGTTTTTTGCTTATTTCTGAGTTATTTATAGCACTTTTATTTTACTCACTGTGTGTGAGGTATTAAGTAGAATTTTCTACAATTGTTAAGCATCTGGTTGGGTTTGTTTGTTCTGATTTCCTGCTAGGAGTGTATCATATAACTTGTTTGCATTTAAAAGCATTCTCTAGAGTCTCCTTGATCCTTTATCTGTTTAAACATTTCTGCAGTTTTTTCTACCTAAGTAGTGTTGGTAGTGTAGCATTGTCCATACTCAGGCTTGTGTTTTGGGCCTAGTTGTTTGTTAGTAGAGGCTGTGTGTCTGAGCACATGTCCCAGGTCATCATAGCTTAGCCAAGGCCAGTATAGCATTTCAGTGAGAGTGAATTGTTTGTGGTCATTGACTGACTGGGTTTGCCTGGACTACGCCTTGGAATAAGCATCTCATTTGTTCTTTCATGATTTTTAAAGTTGTTTCAGGTATCAACTTTGTTACTTAAGAAGTTAACTTGTGACTGTTTCTGCCATTTCACACTGAGCTAATCAGAGGAAGTCGGAGGAAGGGCTCTGAGCTAATGAATCTGAGATATATAACATTAAGTATCCTGTTTTTTGCTTATTTCTGAGTTATTTATAGCACTTTTATTTTACTCACTGTGTGTAAGGTATTAAGTAGAATTTTCTACAATTGTTAAGCATCTGGTTGGGTTTGTTTGTTCTGATTTCCTGCTAGGAGTGCATCATATAACTTGTTTGCATTTAAAAGCATTCTCTAGAGTCTCCTTGATCCTTTATCTGTTTAAACATTTCTGCAGTATTTTCTACCTAAGTAGTGTTGGTAGTGTAGCATTGTCCATACTCAGGCTTGTGTTTTGGGCCTAGTTGTTTGTTAGTAGAGGCTGTGTGTCTGAGCACATGCCCCAGGCCATCATAGCTTAGCCAAGGCCAGTATAGCATTTCATTGAGATTGAATTGTTTGTGATCATTGGTCGACTGGGATTGCCTGGACTAAGCCTTAGAATAAGTACTTTATTGCTTCTTTAAAGCTTTTTTTTTAAAGTTGTTTCAGGTTTCAACTTTGTTACTTAAGAAGTTAACTTGTGACTGTTTCTGCCATTTCACACTGAGTTAATCGGGGGAAGTCGGTGGAAGGGCTCTGAGCTAACGAATCTGAGATATATAACATTAAGTATCCTTTTGTTAGCTTAATTCTGAGTTATTTATAGCACTTTTCTTTTACTCACTGTGTGTGAGGAATTACGTAGAATTTTCTACAATTGTTAAACATCTGGTTGGGTTTGTTTATTCTGATTTCCTGCTAGGAGTGCATCATATAACTTGTTTGCATTTAAAAGCATTATCTAGAGTCTCCTTGATCCTTTATCTGTTTAAACATTTCTGCAGTTTTTTCTACCTAAGTAGTGTTGGTAGTGTAGCATTGTCCATACTCAGGCTTGTGTTTTGGGCCTAGTTGTTTGTTAGTAGAGGCTGTGTGTCTGAGCACATGTCCCAGGTCATCATAGCTTAGCCAAGGCCAGTATAGCATTTCAGTGAGAGTGAATTGTTTGTGGTCATTGGCTGACTGGGGTTGCCTGGACTACGCCTTGGAATAAGCACCTCATTGGTTCTTTCAAGCTTTTTTAAAGTTGTTTCAGGTTTCAACTTTGTTACTTAAGAAGTTAACTTGTGACTGTTTCTGCCATTTCACACTGAGCTAATCGGAGGAAGTCGGAGGAAGGGCTCTGAGCTAATGAATCTGAGATATATAACATTAAGTATCCTGTTTTTGCTTATTTCTGAGTTATTTATAGCACTTTTATTTTACTCACTGTGTGTGAGGTATTAAGTAGAATTTTCTACAATTGTTAAGCATCTGGTTGGGTTTGTTTGTTCTGATTTCCTGCTAGGAGTGTATCATATAACTTGTTTGCATTTAAAAGCATTCTCTAGAGTCTCCTTGATCCTTTATCTGTTTAAACATTTCTGCAGTTTTTCTACCTAAGTAGTGTTGGTAGTGTAGCATTGTCCATACTCAGGCTTGTGTTTTGGGCCTAGTTGTTTGTTATTAGAGGCTGTGTGTCTGAGCACATGTCCCAGGTCATCATAGCTTAGCCAAGGCCAGTATAGCATTTCAGTGAGAGTGAATTGTTTGTGGTCATTGGCTGACTGGGGTTGCCTGGACTATGCCTTGGAATAAGCACCTCATTGGTTCTTTCAAGCTTTTTTAAAAGTTGTTTCAGGTTTCAACTTTGTTACTTAGAAGTTAACTTGTGACTGTTTCTGCCATTTCACACTGAGCTAATCGGAGGAAGTCAGAGGAAGGGCTCTGAGCTAACGAATCTGAGATATATAACATTAAGTATCCTGTTTTTTGCTTATTTCTGAGTTATTTATAGCACTTTTATTTTACTCACTGTGTGTGAGGTATTAAGTAGAATTTTCTACAATTGTTAAGCATCTGGTTGGGTTTGTTTGTTCTGATTTCCTGCTAGGAGTGTATCATATAACTTGTTTGCATTTAAAAGCATTCTCTAGAGTCTCCTTGATCCTTTATCTGTTTAAACATTTCTGCAGTTTTTCTACCTAAGTAGTGTTGGTAGTGTAGCATTGTCCATACTCAGGCTTGTGTTTTGGGCCTAGTTGTTTGTTAGTAGAGGCTGTGTGTCTGAGCACATGTCCCAGGTCATCATAGCTTAGCCAAGGCCAGTATAGCATTTCAGTGAGAGTGAATTGTTTGTGGTCATTGGCTGACTGGGGTTGCCTGGACTACGCCTTGGAATAAGCACCTCATTGGTTCTTTCAAGCTTTTTAAAAGTTGTTTCAGGTTTCAACTTTGTTACTTAAGAAGTTAACTTGTGACTGTTTCTGCCATTTCACACTGAGCTAATCGGAGGAAGTCAGAGGAAGGGCTCTGAGCTAACGAATCTGAGATATATAACATTAAGTATCCTGTTTTTGCTTATTTCTGAGTTATTTATAGCACTTTTATTTTACTCACTGTGTGTGAGGTATTAAGTAGAATTTTCTACAATTGTTAAGCATCTGGTTGGGTTTGTTTGTTCTGATTTCCTGCTAGGAGTGTATCATATAACTTGTTTGCATTTAAAAGCATTCTCTAGAGTCTCCTTGATCCTTTATCTGGTTAAACATTTCTGCAGTTTTTCTACCTAAGTAGTGTTGATAGTGTAGCATTGTCCATACTCAGGCTTGTGTTTTGGGCCTAGTTGTTTGTTAGTAGAGGCTGTGTGTCTGAGCACATGTCCCAGGTCATCATAGCTTAGCCAAGGCCAGTATAGCATTTCAGTGAGAGTGAATTGTTTGTGGTCATTGGCTGACTGGGGTTGCCTGGACTATGCCTTGGAATAAGCACCTCATTGGTTCTTTCAAGCTTTTTTAAAGTTGTTTCAGGTTTCAACTTTGTTACTTAAGAAGTTAACTTGTGACTGTTTCTGCCATTTCACACTGAGCTAATCGGAGGAAGTCAGAGGAAGGGCTCTGAGCTAATGAATCTGAGATATATAACATTAAGTATCCTGTTTTTGCTTATTTCTGAGTTATTTATAGCACTTTTATTTTACTCACTGTGTGTGAGGTATTAAGTAGAATTTTCTACAATTGTTAAGCATCTGGTTGGGTTTGTTTGTTCTGATTTCCTGCTAGGAGTGTATCATATAACTTGTTTGCATTTAAAAGCATTCTCTAGAGTCTCCTTGATCCTTTATCTGTTTAAACATTTCTGCAGTTTTTCTACCTAAGTAGTGTTGGTAGTGTAGCATTGTCCATACTCAGGCTTGTGTTTTGGGCCTAGTTGTTTGTTAGTAGAGGCTGTGTGTCTGAGCACATGTCCCAGGTCATCATAGCTTAGCCAAGGCCAGTATAGCATTTCAGTGAGAGTGAATTGTTTGTGGTCATTGGCTGACTGGGGTTGCCTGGACTACGCCTTGGAATAAGCACCTCATTGGTTCTTTCAAACTTTTTTAAAGTTGTTTCAGGTTTCAACTTTGTTACTTAAGAAGTTAACTTGTGACTGTTTCTGCCATTTCACACTGAGCTAATCGGAGGAAGTCGGAGGAAGGGCTCTGAGCTAATGAATCTGAGATATATAACATTAAGTATCCTGTTTTTGCTTATTTCTGAGTTATTTATAGCACTTTTATTTTACTCACTGTGTGTGAGGTATTAAGTAGAATTTTCTACAATTGTTAAGCATCTGGTTGGGTTTGTTTGTTCTGATTTCCTGCTAGGAGTGTATCATATAACTTGTTTGCATTTAAAAGCATTCTCTAGAGTCTCCTTGATCCTTTATCTGTTTAAACATTTCTGCAGTTTTTTCTACCTAAGTAGTGTTGGTAGTGTAGCATTGTCCATACTCAGGCTTGTGTTTTGGGCCTAGTTGTTTGTTAGTAGAGGCTGTGTGTCTGAGCACATGTCCCAGGTCATCATAGCTTAGCCAAGGCCAGTATAGCATTTCAGTGAGAGTGAATTGTTTGTGGTCATTGGCTGACTGGGGTTGCCTGGACTACGCCTTGGAATAAGCACCTCATTGGTTCTTTCAAGCTTTTTTTAAAGTTGTTTCAGGTTTCAACTTTGTTACTTAAGAAGTTAACTTGTGACTGTTTCTGCCATTTCACACTGAGCTAATCGGAGGAAGTCGGAGGAAGGGCTCTGAGCTAACGAATCTGAGATATATAACATTAAGTATCCTGTTTTTGCTTATTTCTGAGTTATTTATAGCACTTTTATTTTACTCACTGTGTGTGAGGTATTAAGTAGAATTTTCTACAATTGTTAAGCATCTGGTTGGGTTTGTTTGTTCTGATTTCCTGCTAGGAGTGTATCATATAACTTGTTTGCATTTAAAAGCATTCTCTAGAGTCTCCTTGATCCTTTATCTGTTTAAACATTTCTGCAGTTTTTTCTACCTAAGTAGTGTTGGTAGTGTAGCATTGTCCATACTCAGGCTTGTGTTTTGGGCCTAGTTGTTTGTTAGTAGAGGCTGTGTGTCTGAGCACATGTCCCAGGTCATCATAGCTTAGCCAAGGCCAGTATAGCATTTCAGTGAGAGTGAATTGTTTGTGGTCATTGGCTGACTGGGGTTGCCTGGACTACGCCTTGGAATAAGCACCTCATTGGTTCTTTCAAGCTTTTTTAAAGTTGTTTCAGGTTTCAACTTTGTTACTTAAGAAGTTAACTTGTGACTGTTTCTGCCATTTCACACTGAGCTAATCGGAGGAAGTCGGAGGAAGGGCTCTGAGCTAATGAATCTGAGATATATAACATTAAGTATCTTGTTTCTGCTTATTTCTGAGTTATTTATAGCACTTTTATTTTACTCACTGTGTGTGAGGTATTAAGTAGAATTTTCTACAATTGTTAAGCATCTGGTTGGGTTTGTTTGTTCTGATTTCCTGCTAGGAGTGTATCATATAACTTGTTTGCATTTAAAAGCATTCTCTAGAGTCTCCTTGATCCTTTATCTGTTTAAACATTTCTGCAGTTTTTTTACCTAAGTAGTGTTGGTAGTGTAGCATTGTCCATACTCAGGCTTGTGTTTTGGGCCTAGTTGTTTGTTAGTAGAGGCTGTGTGTCTGAGCACATGTCCCAGGTCATCATAGCTTAGCCAAGGCCAGTATAGCATTTCAGTGAGAGTGAATTGTTTGTGGTCATTGGCTGACTGGGGTTGCCTGGACTACGCCTTGGAATAAGCACCTCATTGGTTCTTTCAAGCTTTTTTAAAGTTGTTTCAGGTTTCAACTTTGTTACTTAAGAAGTTAACTTGTGACTGTTTCTGCCATTTCACACTGAGCTAATCGGAGGAAGTCAGAGGAAGGGCTCTGAGCTAATGAATCTGAGATATATAACATTAAGTATCCTGTTTTTTGCTTATTTCTGAGTTATTTATAGCACTTTTATTTTACTCACTGTGTGTGAGGTATTAAGTAGAATTTTCTACAATTGTTAAGCATCTGGTTGGGTTTGTTTGTTCTGATTTCCTGCTAGGAGTGTATCATATAACTTGTTTGCATTTAAAAGCATTCTCTAGAGTCTCCTTGATCCTTTATCTGGTTAAACATTTCTGCAGTTTTTCTACCTAAGTAGTGTTGGTAGTGTAGCATTGTCCATACTCAGGCTTGTGTTTTGGGCCTAGTTGTTTGTTAGTAGAGGCTGTGTGTCTGAGCACATGTCCCAGGTCATCATAGCTTAGCCAAGGCCAGTATAGCATTTCAGTGAGAGTGAATTGTTTGTGGTCATTGGCTGACTGGGGTTGCCTGGACTACGCCTTGGAATAAGCACCTCATTGGTTCTTTCAAGCTGTTTTAAAGTTGTTTCAGGTTTCAACTTTGTTACTTAAGAAGTTAACTTGTGACTGTTTCTGCCATTTCACACTGAGTTAATCGGAGGAAGTCGGAGGAAGGGCTTTGAGCTAATGAATCTGAAATATATAACATTAAGTATCCTGTTTTTGCTTATTTCTGAGTTATTTATAGCACTTTTATTTTACTCACTGTGTGTGAGGTATTAAGTAGAATTTTCTACAATTGTTAAGCATCTGGTTGGGTTTGTTTGTTCTGATTTCCTGCTAGGAGTGTATCATATAACTTGTTTGCATTTAAAAGCATTCTCTAGAGTCTCCTTGATCCTTTATCTGTTTAAACATTTCTGCAGTTTTTTCTACCTAAGTAGTGTTGGTAGTGTAGCATTGTCCATACTCAGGCTTGTGTTTTGGGCCTAGTTGTTTGTTAGTAGAGGCTGTGTGTCTGAGCACATGTCCCAGGTCATCATAGCTTAGCCAAGGCCAGTATAGCATTTCAGTGAGAGTGAATTGTTTGTGGTCATTGGCTGACTGGGGTTGCCTGGACTACGCCTTGGAATAAGCACCTCATTGGTTCTTTCAAGCTTTTTTAAAGTTGTTTCAGGTTTCAACTTTGTTACTTAAGAAGTTAACTTGTGACTGTTTCTGCCATTTCACACTGAGCTAATCGGAGGAAGTCGGAGGAAGGGCTCTGAGCTAATGAATCTGAGATATATAACATTAAGTATCCTGTTTTTCTTATTTCTGAGTTATTTATAGCACTTTTATTTTACTCACTGTGTGTGAGGTATTAAGTAGAATTTTCTACAATTGTTAAGCATCTGGTTGGGTTTGTTTGTTCTGATTTCCTGCTAGGAGTGTATCATATAACTTGTTTGCATTTAAAAGCATTCTCTAGAGTCTCCTTGATCCTTTATCTGTTTAAACATTTCTGCAGTTTTTTCTACCTAAGTAGTGTTGGTAGTGTAGCATTGTCCATACTCAGGCTTGTGTTTTGGGCCTAGTTGTTTGTTAGTAGAGGCTGTGTGTCTGAGCACATGCCCCAGGCCATCATAGCTTAGCCAAGGCCAGTATAGCATTTCAGTGAGAGTGAATTGTTTGTGGTCATTGGCCGACTGGGGTTGCCTGGACTACGCCTTGGAATAAGCACCTCATTGGTTCTTTCATGATTTTTAAAGTTGTTTCAGGTTTCAACTTTGTTACTTAAGAAGTTAACTTGTGACTGTTTCTGCCATTTCACACTGAGCTAATCAGAGGAAGTCGGAGGAAGGGCTCTGAGCTATTGAATCTGAGATATATAACATCAAGTATCCTGTTTTTGCTTATTTCTGAGTTATTTATAGCACTTTTATTTTACTCACTGTGTGTAAGGTATTAAGTAGAATTTTCTACAATTGTTAAGCATCTGGTTGGGTTTGTTTGTTCTGATTTCCTGCTAGGAGTGCATCATATAACTTGTTTGCATTTAAAAGCATTCTCTAGAGTCTCCTTGATCCTTTATCTGTTTAAACATTTCTGCAGTTTTTCTACCTAAGTAGTGTTGGTAGTGTAGCATTGTCCATACTCAGGCTTGTGTTTTGGGCCTAGTTGTTTGTTAGTAGAGGCTGTGTGTCTGAGCACATGTCCCAGGTCATCATAGCTTAGCCAAGGCCAGTATAGCATTTCAGTGAGAGTGAATTGTTTGTGGTCATTGGCTGACTGGGGTTGCCTGGACTACGCCTTGGAATAAGCACCTCATTGGTTCTTTCAAGCTTTTTTTAAAGTTGTTTCAGGTTTCAACTTTGTTACTTAAGAAGTTAACTTGTGACTGTTTCTGCCATTTCACACTGAGCTAATCGGAGGAAGTCAGAGGAAGGGCTCTGAGCTAATGAATCTGAGATATATAACATTAAGTATCCTGTTTTTGCTTATTTCTGAGTTATTTATAGCACTTTTATTTTACTCACTGTGTGTGAGGTATTAAGTAGAATTTTCTACAATTGTTAAGCATCTGGTTGGGTTTGTTTGTTCTGATTTCCTGCTAGGAGTGTATCATATAACTTGTTTGCATTTAAAAGCATTCTCTAGAGTCTCCTTGATCCTTTATCTGTTTAAACATTTCTGCAGTTTTTTCTACCTAAGTAGTGTTGGTAGTGTAGCATTGTCCATACTCAGGCTTGTGTTTTGGGCCTAGTTGTTTGTTAGTAGAGGCTGTGTGTCTGAGCACATGTCCCAGGTCATCATAGCTTAGCCAAGGCCAGTATAGCATTTCAGTGAGAGTGAATTGTTTGTGGTCATTGGCTGACTGGGGTTGCCTGGACTACGCCTTGGAATAAGCACCTCATTGGTTCTTTCATGATTTTTAAAGTTGTTTCAGGCATCAACTTTGTTACTTAAGAAGTTAACTTGTGACTGTTTCTGCCATTTCACACTGAGCTAATCAGAGGAATTCGGTGGAAGGGCTCTGAGCTAATGAGTCTGAGATATATAACATAATGTATCCTGATTTTTTGCTTATTTCTGAGTTATTTATAGCACTTTTATTTTACTCACTGTGTGTGAGGTATTAAGTAGAATTTTCTACAATTGTTAAGCATCTGGTTGGGTTTGTTTGTTCTGATTTCCTGCTAGGAGTGTATCATATAACTTGTTTGCATTTAAAAGCATTCTCTAGAGTCTCCTTGATCCTTTATCTGTTTAAACATTTCTGCAGTTTTTTCTACCTAAGTAGTGTTGGTAGTGTAGCATTGTCCATACTCAGGCTTGTGTTTTGGGCCTAGTTGTTTGTTAGTAGAGGCTGTGTGTCTGAGCACATGTCCCAGGTCATCATAGCTTAGCCAAGGCCAGTATAGCATTTCAGTGAGAGTGAATTGTTTGTGGTCATTGGCTGACTGGGGTTGCCTGGACTACGCCTTGGAATAAGCACCTCATTGGTTCTTTCAAGCTTTTTTTAAAGTTGTTTCAGGTTTCAACTTTGTTACTTAAGAAGTTAACTTGTGACTGTTTCTGCCATTTCACACTGAGCTAATCGGAGGAAGTCGGAGGAAGGGCTCTGAGCTAATGAATCTGAGATATATAACATTAAGTATCCTGTTTTGTGCTTATTTCTGAGTTATTTATAGCACTTTTATTTTACTCACTGTGTGTGAGGTATTAAGTAGAATTTTCTACAATTGTTAAGCATCTGGTTGGGTTTGTTTGTTCTGATTTCCTGCTAGGAGTGTATCATATAACTTGTTTGCATTTAAAAGCATTCTCTAGAGTCTCCTTGATCCTTTATCTGTTTAAACATTTCTGCAGTTTTTTCTACCTAAGTAGTGTTGGTAGTGTAGCATTGTCCATACTCAGGCTTGTGTTTTGGGCCTAGTTGTTTGTTAGTAGAGGCTGTGTGTCTGAGCACATGTCCCAGGTCATCATAGCTTAGCCAAGGCCAGTATAGCATTTCAGTGAGAGTGAATTGTTTGTGGTCATTGGCTGACTGGGGTTGCCTGGACTATGCCTTGGAATAAGCACCTCATTGGTTCTTTCAAGCTTTTTTAAAGTTGTTTCAGGTTTCAACTTTGTTACTTAAGAAGTTAACTTGTGACTGTTTCTGCCATTTCACACTGAGCTAATCGGAGGAAGTCGGAGGAAGGGCTCTGAGCTAATGAATCTGAGATATATAACATTAAGTATCCTGTTTTTTGCTTATTTCTGAGTTATTTATAGCACTTTTATTTTACTCACTGTGTGTGAGGTATTAAGTAGAATTTTCTACAATTGTTAAGCATCTGGTTGGGTTTGTTTGTTCTGATTTCCTGCTAGGAGTGTATCATATAACTTGTTTGCATTTAAAAGCATTCTCTAGAGTCTCCTTGATCCTTTATCTGTTTAAACATTTCTGCAGTTTTTTCTACCTAAGTAGTGTTGGTAGTGTAGCATTGTCCATACTCAGGCTTGTGTTTTGGGCCTAGTTGTTTGTTAGTAGAGGCTGTGTGTCTGAGCACATGTCCCAGGTCATCATAGCTTAGCCAAGGCCAGTATAGCATTTCAGTGAGAGTGAATTGTTTGTGGTCATTGGCTGACTGGGGTTGCCTGGACTACGCCTTGGAATAAGCACCTCATTGGTTCTTTCAAGCTTTTTTAAAGTTGTTTCAGGTTTCAACTTTGTTACTTAAGAAGTTAACTTGTGACTGTTTCTGCCATTTCACACTGAGCTAATCGGAGGAAGTCAGAGGAAGGGCTCTGAGCTAATGAATCTGAGATATATAACATTAAGTATCCTGTTTTTGCTTATTTCTGAGTTATTTATAGCACTTTTATTTTACTCACTGTGTGTGAGGTATTAAGTAGAATTTTCTACAATTGTTAAGCATCTGGTTGGGTTTGTTTGTTCTGATTTCCTGCTAGGAGTGTATCATATAACTTGTTTGCATTTAAAAGCATTCTCTAGAGTCTCCTTGATCCTTTATCTGTTTAAACATTTCTGCAGTTTTTTCTACCTAAGTAGTGTTGGTAGTGTAGCATTGTCCATACTCAGGCTTGTGTTTTGGGCCTAGTTGTTTGTTAGTAGAGGCTGTGTGTCTGAGCACATGTCCCAGGTCATCATAGCTTAGCCAAGGCCAGTATAGCATTTCAGTGAGAGTGAATTGTTTGTGGTCATTGGCTGACTGGGGTTGCCTGGACTACGCCTTGGAATAAGCACCTCATTGGTTCTTTCAAGCTTTTTTAAAGTTGTTTCAGGTTTCAACTTTGTTACTTAAGAAGTTAACTTGTGACTGTTTCTGCCATTTCACACTGAGCTAATCGGAGGAAGTCGGAGGAAGGGCTCTGAGCTAACGAATCTGAGATATATAACATTAAGTATCCTGTTTTTGCTTATTTCTGAGTTATTTATAGCACTTTTATTTTACTCACTGTGTGTGAGGTATTAAGTAGAATTTTCTACAATTGTTAAGCATCTGGTTGGGTTTGTTTGTTCTGATTTCCTGCTAGGAGTGTATCATATAACTTGTTTGCATTTAAAAGCATTCTCTAGAGTCTCCTTGATCCTTTATCTGTTTAAACATTTCTGCAGTTTTTTCTACCTAAGTAGTGTTGGTAGTGTAGCATTGTCCATACTCAGGCTTGTGTTTTGGGCCTAGTTGTTTGTTAGTAGAGGCTGTGTGTCTGAGCACATGTCCCAGGTCATCATAGCTTAGCCAAGGCCAGTATAGCATTTCAGTGAGAGTGAATTGTTTGTGGTCATTGGCTGACTGGGGTTGCCTGGACTACGCCTTGGAATAAGCACCTCATTGGTTCTTTCAAGCTTTTTTAAAGTTGTTTCAGGTTTCAACTTTGTTACTTAAGAAGTTAACTTGTGACTGTTTCTGCCATTTCACACTGAGCTAATCGGAGGAAGTCAGAGGAAGGGCTCTGAGCTAATGAATCTGAGATATATAACATTAAGTATCCTGTTTTTTGCTTATTTCTGAGTTATTTATAGCACTTTTATTTTACTCACTGTGTGTGAGGTATTAAGTAGAATTTTCTACAATTGTTAAGCATCTGGTTGGGTTTGTTTGTTCTGATTTCCTGCTAGGAGTGTATCATATAACTTGTTTGCATTTAAAAGCATTCTCTAGAGTCTCCTTGATCCTTTATCTGTTTAAACATTTCTGCAGTTTTTTCTACCTAAGTAGTGTTGGTAGTGTAGCATTGTCCATACTCAGGCTTGTGTTTTGGGCCTAGTTGTTTGTTAGTAGAGGCTGTGTGTCTGAGCACATGTCCCAGGTCATCATAGCTTAGCCAAGGCCAGTATAGCATTTCAGTGAGAGTGAATTGTTTGTGGTCATTGGCTGACTGGGGTTGCCTGGACTACGCCTTGGAATAAGCACCTCATTGGTTCTTTCAAGATTTTTAAAGTTGTTTCAGGTTTCAACTTTGTTACTTAAGAAGTTAACTTGTGACTGTTTCTGCCATTTCACACTGAGCTAATCGGAGGAAGTCGGAGGAAGGGCTCTGAGCTAATGAATCTGAGATATATAACATTAAGTATCCTGTTTTTGCTTATTTCTGAGTTATTTATAGCACTTTTATTTTACTCACTGTGTGTGAGGTATTAAGTAGAATTTTCTACAATTGTTAAGCATCTGGTTGGGTTTGTTTGTTCTGATTTCCTGCTAGGAGTGTATCATATAACTTGTTTGCATTTAAAAGCATTCTCTAGAGTCTCCTTGATCCTTTATCTGTTTAAACATTTCTGCAGTTTTTTCTACCTAAGTAGTGTTGGTAGTGTAGCATTGTCCATACTCAGGCTTGTGTTTTGGGCCTAGTTGTTTGTTAGTAGAGGCTGTGTGTCTGAGCACATGTCCCAGGTCATCATAGCTTAGCCAAGGCCAGTATAGCATTTCAGTGAGAGTGAATTGTTTGTGGTCATTGGCTGACTGGGGTTGCCTGGACTACGCTTTGGAATAAGCACCTCATTGGTTCTTTCAAGCTTTTTTAAAGTTGTTTCAGGTTTCAACTTTGTTACTTAAGAAGTTAACTTGTGACTATTTCTGCCATTTCACACTGAGCTAATCGGAGGAATTTCGAGAAAGGGCTCTGAGCTAATGAATCTGAGATATATAACATTAACTATTCTGTTTTTTGCTTATTTCTGAGTTATTTATAGCACTTTTATTTTACTCACTGTGTGTGAGGTATTAAGTAGAATTTTCTACAATTGTTAAGCATCTGGTTGGGTTTGTTTGTTCTGATTTCCTGCTAGGAGTGTATCATATAACTTGTTTGCATTTAAAAGCATTCTCTAGAGTCTCCTTGATCCTTTATCTGTTTAAACATTTCTGCAGTTTTTCTACCTAAGTAGTGTTGGTAGTGTAGCATTGTCCATACTCAGGCTTGTGTTTTGGGCCTAGTTGTTTGTTAGTAGAGGCTGTGTGTCTGAGCACATGTCCCAGGTCATCATAGCTTAGCCAAGGCCAGTATAGCATTTCAGTGAGAGTGAATTGTTTGTGGTCATTGGCTGACTGGGGTTGCCTGGACTACGCCTTGGAATAAGCACCTCATTGGTTCTTTCAAGCTTTTTTAAAGTTGTTTCAGGTTTCAACTTTGTTACTTAAGAAGTTAACTTGTGACTGTTTCTGCCATTTCACACTGAGCTAATCGGAGGAAGTCGGAGGAAGGGCTCTGAGCTAACGAATCTGAGATATATAACATTAAGTATCCTGTTTTTGCTTATTTCTGAGTTATTTATAGCACTTTTATTTTACTCACTGTGTGTGAGGTATTAAGTAGAATTTTCTACAATTGTTAAGCATCTGGTTGGGTTTGTTTGTTCTGATTTCCTGCTAGGAGTGTATCATATAACTTGTTTGCATTTAAAAGCATTCTCTAGAGTCTCCTTGATCCTTTATCTGTTTAAACATTTCTGCAGTTTTTTCTACCTAAGTAGTGTTGGTAGTGTAGCATTGTCCATACTCAGGCTTGTGTTTTGGGCCTAGTTGTTTGTTAGTAGAGGCTGTGTGTCTGAGCACATGTCCCAGGTCATCATAGCTTAGCCAAGGCCAGTATAGCATTTCAGTGAGAGTGAATTGTTTGTGGTCATTGGCTGACTGGGGTTGCCTGGACTACGCCTTGGAATAAGCACCTCATTGGTTCTTTCAAGCTTTTTTGAAGTTGTTTCAGGTTTCAACTTTGTTACTTAAGAAGTTAACTTGTGACTATTTCTGCCATTTCACACTGAGCTAATCGGAGGAAGTCGGAGGAAGGGTTCCGAGCTAATGAATCTGAGATATATAACATGAAGTATCCTGTTGTTTGCTTATTTCTGAGTTATTTATAGCACTTTTATTTTACTCACTGTGTGTGAAGTATTAAGTAGAATTTTCTACAATTGTTAAGCATCTGGTTGGGTTTGTTTGTTCTGATTTCCTGCTAGGAGTGTATCATATAACTTGTTTGCATTTAAAAGCATTCTCTAGAGTCTCCTTGATCCTTTATCTGTTTAAACATTTCTGCAGTTTTTCTACATAAGTAGTGTTGGTAGTGTAGCATTGTCCATACTCAGGCTTGTGTTTTGGGCCTAGTTGTTTGTTAGTAGAGGCTGTGTGTCTGAGCACATGTCCCAGGTCATCATAGCTTAGCCAAGGCCAGTATAGCATTTCAGTGAGAGTGAATTGTTTGTGGTCATTGGCTGACTGGGGTTGCCTGGACTATGCATTGGAATAAGCAACTCATTGGTTCTTTGAAGCTTTTTTAAAAGTTGTTTCAGGTTTCAACTTTGTTACTTAAGAAGT
This sequence comes from Protopterus annectens, assembly GCF_019279795.1. Taxonomy (NCBI): domain Eukaryota; kingdom Metazoa; phylum Chordata; order Ceratodontiformes; family Protopteridae; genus Protopterus; species Protopterus annectens. The sequence goes on along the minus strand of NC_056741.1, from coordinate 1,695,756,929 downwards.
TAACTTGTGACTGTTTCTGCCATTTCACACTGAGCTAATCGGAGGAAATCGGAGGAAGTGCTCTGAGCTAACGCATCTGAGATATATAATATTAAGTATCAAGTTTTGTTGCTTATTTCTGAGTTATTTATAGCACTTTTATTTTACTCACTGTGTGTGAGGTATTAAGTAGAATTTTCTACAATTGTTAAGCATCTGGTTGGGTTTGTTTGTTCTGATTTCCTGCTAGGAGTGTATCATATAACTTGTTTGCATTTAAAAGCATTCTCTAGAGTCTCCTTGATCCTTTATCTGTTTAAACATTTCTGCAGTTTTTTCTACCTAAGTAGTGTTGGTAGTGTAGCATTGTCCATACTCAGGCTTGTGTTTTGGGCCTAGTTGTTTGTTAGTAGAGGCTGTGTGTCTGAGCACATGTCCCAGGTCATCATAGCTTAGCCAAGGCCAGTATAGCATTTCAGTGAGAGTGAATTGTTTGTGGTCATTGGCTGACTGGGGTTGCCTGGACTACGCCTTGGAATAAGCACCTCATTGGTTCTTTCAAGCTTTTTTAAAGTTGTTTCAGGTTTCAACTTTGTTACTTAAGAAGTTAACTTGTGACTGTTTCTGCCATTTCACACTGAGCTAATCGGAGGAAGTCGGAGGAAGGGCTCTGAGCTAATGAATCTGAGATATATAACATTAAGTATCCTTTTTTTGCTTATTTCTGAGTTATTTATAGCACTTTTATTTTACTCACTGTGTGTGAGGTATTAAGTAGAATTTTCTACAATTGTTAAGCATCTGGTTGGGTTTGTTTGTTCTGATTTCCTGCTAGGAGTGTATCATATAACTTGTTTGCATTTAAAAGCATTCTCTAGAGTCTCCTTGATCCTTTATCTGTTTAAACATTTCTGCAGTTTTTTCTACCTAAGTAGTGTTGGTAGTGTAGCATTGTCCATACTCAGGCTTGTGTTTTGGGCCTAGTTGTTTGTTAGTAGAGGCTGTGTGTCTGAGCACATGTCCCAGGTCATCATAGCTTAGCCAAGGCCAGTATAGCATTTCAGTGAGAGTGAATTGTTTGTGGTCATTGGCTGACTGGGGTTGCCTGGACTACACCTTGGAATAAGCACCTCATTGGTTCTTTCAAGCTTTTTTAAAGTTGTTTCAGGTTTCAACTTTGTTACTTAAGAAGTTAACTTGTGACTGTTTCTGCCATTTCACACTGAGCTAATCGGAGGAAGTCAGAGGAAGGGCTCTGAGCTAATGAATCTGAGATATATAACATTAAGTATCCTGTTTTTGCTTATTTCTGAGTTATTTATAGCACTTTTATTTTACTCACTGTGTGTGAGGTATTAAGTAGAATTTTCTACAATTGTTAAGCATCTGGTTGGGTTTGTTTGTTCTGATTTCCTGCTAGGAGTGTATCATATAACTTGTTTGCATTTAAAAGCATTCTCTAGAGTCTCCTTGATCCTTTATCTGTTTAAACATTTCTGCAGTTTTTTCTACCTAAGTAGTGTTGGTAGTGTAGCATTGTCCATACTCAGGCTTGTGTTTTGGGCCTAGTTGTTTGTTAGTAGAGGCTGTGTGTCTGAGCACATGTCCCAGGTCATCATAGCTTAGCCAAGGCCAGTATAGCATTTCAGTGAGAGTGAATTGTTTGTGGTCATTGGCTGACTGGGGTTGCCTGGACTACGCCTTGGAATAAGCACCTCATTGGTTCTTTCAAGCTTTTTTAAAGTTGTTTCAGGTTTCAACTTTGTTACTTAAGAAGTTAACTTGTGACTGTTTCTGCCATTTCACACTGAGCTAATCGGAGGAAGTCGGAGGAAGGGCTCTGAGCTAACGAATCTGAGATATATAACATTAAGTATCCTGTTTTTGCTTATTTCTGAGTTATTTATAGCACTTTTATTTTACTCACTGTGTGTGAGGTATTAAGTAGAATTTTCTACAATTGTTAAGCATCTGGTTGGGTTTGTTTGTTCTGATTTCCTGCTAGGAGTGTATCATATAACTTGTTTGCATTTAAAAGCATTCTCTAGAGTCTCCTTGATCCTTTATCTGTTTAAACATGTCTGCAGTATTTTCTACCTAAGTAGTGTTGGTAGTGTAGCATTGTCCATACTCAGGCTTGTGTTTTGGGCCTAGTTGTTTGTTAGTAGAGGCTGTGTGTCTGAGCACATGTCCCAGGTCATCATAGCTTAGCCAAGGCCAGTATAGCATTTCAGTGAGAGTGAATTGTTTGTGGTCATTGGCTGACTGGGGTTGCCTGGACTACGCCTTAGAATAAGTACTTCATTGCTTCTTTCAAGCTTTTTTAAAGTTGTTTCAGGTTTCAACTTTGTTACTTAAGAAGTTAACTTGTGACTGTTTCTGCCATTTCACACTGAGCTAATCGGAGGAAGTCGGAGGAAGGGCTCTGAGCTAACGAATCTGAGATATATAACATTAAGTATCCTGTTTGCTTATTTCTGAGTTATTTATAGCACTTTTCTTTTACTCACTGTGTGTGAGGTATTAAGTAGAATTTTCTACAATTGTTAAGCATCTGGTTGGGTTTGTTTGTTCTGATTTCCTGCTAGGAGTGTATCATATAACTTGTTTGCATTTAAAAGCATTCTCTAGAGTCTCCTTGATCCTTTATCTGTTTAAACATTTCTGCAGTTTTTTCTACCTAAGTAGTGTTGGTAGTGTAGCATTGTCCATACTCAGGCTTGTGTTTTGGGCCTAGTTGTTTGTTAGTAGAGGCTGTGTGTCTGAGCACATGTCCCAGGTCATCATAGCTTAGCCAAGGCCAGTATAGCATTTCAGTGAGAGTGAATTGTTTGTGGTCATTGGCTGACTGGGGTTGCCTGGACTACGCCTTGGAATAAGCACCTCATTGGTTCTTTCAAGCTTTTTTAAAGTTGTTTCAGGTTTCAACTTTGTTACTTAAGAAGTTAACTTGTGACTGTTTCTGCCATTTCACACTGATCTAATCGGAGGAAGTCGGAGGAAGGGCTCTGAGTTAATGAATCTGAGATATATAACATTAAGTACACTGTTTTTAGATTATTTCTGAGTTATTTATAACACTTGTATTTTACTTACTGTGTGTGAGGTATTAAGTAGAATTTTCTACAATTGTTAAGCATCTGGTTGGATTTTTTTGTTCCAGATTTCCTGCTAGGATTATATCATATAACTTGTTTGCATTTAAACGCATTCTCTAGAGTCTTCTTGATCCTTTATCTGTTTAAAAATTTCTACAGTTTTTTCTACCTAAGTAGTGTTGGTAGTGTAGCATTGTCCATACTCAGGCTTGTGGTTAGGGAGTAGTTGTTTGTTATTGAAGGCTGTGTGTCTGAGCACATGTCCCAGGTCATCATAACTTAGCCAAGGCCAGTATAGCATTTCAGTGAGAGTGAATTGTTTGTGGTCATTGGCTGACTGGGGTTGCCTGGACTACGCCTTGGAATAAGCACCTCATTGGTTCTTTCAAGCTTTTTTAAAGTTGTTTCAGGTTTCAACTTTGTTACTTAAGAAGTTAACTTGTGACTGTTTCTGCCATTTCACACTGAGCTAATCGGAGGAAGTCGGAGGAAGGGCTCTGAGCTAATGAATCTGAGATATATAACATTAAGTATCCTGTGTTTTGGTTATTTCTGTGTTATTTATAGCACTTATTTTACTCACTGTGTGTGAGGTATTAAGTAGAATTTTCTACAATTGTTAAGCATCTGGTTGGGTTTGTTTGTTCTGATTTCCTGCTAGGAGTGTATCATATAACTTGTTTGCATTTAAAAGCATTCTCTAGAGTCTCCTTGATCCTTTATCTGGTTAAACATTTCTGCAGTTTTTCTACCTAAGTAGTGTTGGTAGTGTAGCATTGTCCATACTCAGGCTTGTGTTTTGGGCCTAGTTGTTTGTTAGTAGAGGCTGTGTGTCTGAGCACATGTCCCAGGTCATCATAGCTTAGCCAAGGCCAGTATAGCATTTCAGTGAGAGTGAATTGTTTGTGGTCATTGGCTGACTGGGGTTGCCTGGACTACGCCTTGGAATAAGCACCTCATTGGTTCTTTCAAGCTTTTTTAAAGTTGTTTCAGGTTTCAACTTTGTTACTTAAGAAGTTAACTTGTGACTGTTTCTGCCATTTCACACTGAGCTAATCGGAGGAAGTCGGAGGAAGGGCTCTGAGCTAATGAATCTGAGATATATAACATTAAGTATCCTGTTTTTTGCTTATTTCTGAGTTATTTATAGCACTTTTATTTTACTCACTGTGTGTGAGGTATTAAGTAGAATTTTCTACAATTGTTAAGCATCTGGTTGGGTTTGTTTGTTCTGATTTCCTGCTAGGAGTGTATCATATAACTTGTTTGCATTTAAAAGCATTCTCTAGAGTCTCCTTGATCCTTTATCTGTTTAAACATTTCTGCAGTTTTTTCTACCTAAGTAGTGTTGGTAGTGTAGCATTGTCCATACTCAGGCTTGTGTTTTGGGCCTAGTTGTTTGTTAGTAGAGGCTGTGTGTCTGAGCACATGTCCCAGGTCATCATAGCTTAGCCAAGGCCAGTATAGCATTTCAGTGAGAGTGAATTGTTTGTGGTCATTGGCTGACTGGGGTTGCCTGGACTACGCCTTGGAATAAGCACCTCATTGGTTCTTTCAAGCTTTTTTAAAGTTGTTTCAGGTTTCAACTTTGTTACTTAAGAAGTTAACTTGTGACTGTTTCTGCCATTTCACACTGAGCTAATCGGAGGAAGTCGGAGGAAGGGCTCTGAGCTAACGAATCTGAGATATATAACATTAAGTATCCTGTTTTTTGCTTATTTCTGAGTTATTTATAGCACTTTTATTTTACTCACTGTGTGTGAGGTATTAAGTAGAATTTTCTACAATTGTTAAGCATCTGGTTGGGTTTGTTTGTTCTGATTTCCTGCTAGGAGTGTATCATATAACTTGTTTGCATTTAAAAGCATTCTCTAGAGTCTCCTTGATCCTTTATCTGTTTAAACATTTCTGCAGTTTTTTCTACCTAAGTAGTGTTGGTAGTGTAGCATTGTCCATACTCAGGCTTGTGTTTTGGGCCTAGTTGTTTGTTAGTAGAGGCTGTGTGTCTGAGCACATGTCCCAGGTCATCATAGCTTAGCCAAGGCCAGTATAGCATTTCAGTGAGAGTGAATTGTTTGTGGTCATTGGCTGACTGGGGTTGCCTGAACTACGCCTTGGAATAAGCACCTCATTGGTTCTTTCAAGCTTTTTTAAAGTTGTTTCAGGTTTCAACTTTGTTACTTAAGAAGTTATCTTTTGACTGTTTCTGCCATTTCACACTGAGCTAATCGGAGGAAGTCGGAGGAAGGGCTCTGAGCTAATAAATCTGAGATATATAACATTAAGTATCCTGTTTTTGCTTATTTCTGAGTTATTTATAGCACTTTTATTTTACTCACTGTGTGTGAGGTATTAAGTAGAATTTTCTACAATTGTTAAGCATCTGGTTGGGTTTGTTTGTTCTGATTTCCTGCTAGGAGTGTATCATATAACTTGTTTGCATTTAAAAGCATTCTCTAGAGTCTCCTTGATCCTTTATCTGTTTAAACATTTCTGCAGTTTTTCTACCTAAGTAATGTTGGTAGTGTAGCATTGTCCATACTCAGGCTTGTGTTTTGGGCCTAGTTGTTTGTTAGTAGAGGCTGTGTGTCTGAGCACATGTCCCAGGCCATCATAGCTTAGCCAAGGCCAGTATAGCATTTCAGTGAGAGTGAATTGTTTGTGGTCATTGGCCGACTGGGGTTGCCTGGACTACGCCTTGGAATAAGCACCTCATTGGTTCTTTCAAGCTTTTTTAAAGTTGTTTCAGGTTTCAACTTTGTTACTTAAGAAGTTAACTTGTGACTGTTTCTGCCATTTCACACTGAGCTAATCGGAGGAAGTCGGAGGAAGGGCTCTGAGCTAATGAATCTGAGATATATAACATTAAGTATCCTGTTTGCTTATTTCTGAGTTATTTATAGCACTTTTCTTTTACTCACTGTGTGTGAGGTATTATGTAGAATTTTCTACAATTTTTTAGCATCTGGTTGGGTTTATTTGTTCTGATTTCCTGCTAGGAGTGTATCATATAACTTGTTTGCATTTAAAAGCATTCTCTAGAGTCTCCTTGATCCTTTATCTGTTTAAACATTTCTGCAGTTTATTCTACTTAAGTAGTGTTGGTAGTGTAGCATTGTCCATACTCAGGCTTGTGTTTTGGGCCTAGTTGTTTGTTAGTAGAGGCTGTGTGTCTGAGCACATGTCCCAGGTCATCATAGCTTAGCCAAGGCCAGTATAGCATTTCAGTGAGAGTGAATTGTTTGTGGTCATTGGCTGACTGGGGTTGCCTCGACTACGCCTTGGAATAAGCACCTCATTGGTTCTTTCAAGCTTTTTTTAAAGTTGTTTCAGGTTTCAACTTTGTTACTTAAGAAGTTAACTTGTGACTGTTTCTGCCATTTCCCACTGAGCTAATCAGAGGAAGTTGGAGGAAGGGCTCTGAGCTATTGAATCTGAGATATATAACATCAAGTATCCTGTTTTTGCTTATTTCTGAGTTATTTATAGCACTTTTATTTTACTCACTGTGTGTGAGGTATTAAGTAGAATTTTCTACAATTGTTAAGCATCTGGTTGGGTTTGTTTGTTCTGATTTCCTGCTAGGAGTGTATCATATAACTTGTTTGCATTTAAAAGCATTCTCTAGAGTCTCCTTGATCCTTTATCTGTTTAAACATTTCTGCAGTTTTTCTACCTAAGTAGTGTTGGTAGTGTAGCATTGTCCATACTCAGGCTTGTGTTTTGGGCCTAGTTGTTTGTTAGTAGAGGCTGTGTGTCTGAGCACATGTCCCAGGTCATCATAGCTTAGCCAAGGCCAGTATAGCATTTCAGTGAGAGTGAATTGTTTGTGGTCATTGGCTGACTGGGGTTGCCTGGACTACACCTTGGAATAAGCACCTCATTGGTTCTTTCAAGCTTTTTTAAAGTTGTTTCAGGTTTCAACTTTGTTACTTAAGAAGTTAACTTGTGACTGTTTCTGCCATTTCACACTGAGCTAATCGGAGGAAGTCGGAGGAAGGGCTCTGAGCTAATGAATCTGAGATATATAACATTAAGTATCCTGTTTTTGCTTATTTCTGAGTTATTTATAGCACTTTTATTTTACTCACTGTGTGTGAGGTATTAAGTAGAATTTTCTACAATTGTTAAGCATCTGGTTGGGTTTGTTTGTTCTGATTTCCTGCTAGGAGTGTATCATATAACTTGTTTGCATTTAAAAGCATTCTCTAGAGTCTCCTTGATCCTTTATCTGTTTAAACATTTCTGCAGTTTTTTCTACCTAAGTAGTGTTGGTAGTGTAGCATTGTCCATACTCAGGCTTGTGTTTTGGGCCTAGTTGTTTGTTAGTAGAGGCTGTGTGTCTGAGCACATGTCCCAGGTCATCATAGCTTAGCCAAGGCCAGTATAGCATTTCAGTGAGAGTGAATTGTTTGTGGTCATTGGCTGACTGGGGTTGCCTGGACTACGCCTTGGAATAAGCACCTCATTGGTTCTTTCAAGCTTTTTTAAAGTTGTTTCAGGTTTCAACTTTGTTACTTAAGAAGTTAACTTGTGACTGTTTCTGCCATTTCACACTGAGCTAATCGGAGGAAGTCAGAGGAAGGGCTCTGAGCTAACGAATCTGAGATATATAACATTAAGTATCCTGTTTTTGCTTATTTCTGAGTTATTTATAGCACTTTTATTTTACTCACTGTGTGTGAGGTATTAAGTAGAATTTTCTACAATTGTTAAGCATCTGGTTGGGTTTGTTTGTTCTGATTTCCTGCTAGGAGTGTATCATATAACTTGTTTGCATTTAAAAGCATTCTCTAGAGTCTCCTTGATCCTTTATCTGTTTAAACATTTCTGCAGTTTTTTCTACCTAAGTAGTGTTGGTAGTGTAGCATTGTCCATACTCAGGCTTGTGTTTTGGGCCTAGTTGTTTGTTAGTAGAGGCTGTGTGTCTGAGCACATGTCCCAGGTCATCATAGCTTAGCCAAGGCCAGTATAGCATTTCAGTGAGAGTGAATTGTTTGTGGTCATTGGCTGACTGGGGTTGCCTGGACTACGCCTTGGAATAAGCACCTCATTGGTTCTTTCAAGCTTTTTTTAAAGTTGTTTCAGGTTTCAACTTTGTTACTTAAGAAGTTAACTTGTGACTGTTTCTGCCATTTCACACTGAGCTAATCGGAGGAAGTCGGAGGAAGGGCTCTGAGCTAATGAATCTGAGATATATAACATTAAGTATCCTGTTTTTGCTTATTTCTGAGTTATTTATAGCACTTTTATTTTACTCACTGTGTGTGAGGTATTAAGTAGAATTTTCTACAATTGTTAAGCATCTGGTTGGGTTTGTTTGTTCTGATTTCCTGCTAGGAGTGTATCATATAACTTGTTTGCATTTAAAAGCATTCTCTAGAGTCTCCTTGATCCTTTATCTGTTTAAACATTTCTGCAGTTTTTTCTACCTAAGTAGTGTTGGTAGTGTAGCATTGTCCATACTCAGGCTTGTGTTTTGGGCCTAGTTGTTTGTTAGTAGAGGCTGTGTGTCTGAGCACATGTCCCAGGTCATCATAGCTTAGCCAAGGCCAGTATAGCATTTCAGTGAGAGTGAATTGTTTGTGGTCATTGGCTGACTGGGGTTGCCTGGACTACGCCTTGGAATAAGCACCTCATTGGTTCTTTCAAGCTTTTTTAAAAGTTGTTTCAGGTTTCAACTTTGTTACTTAAGAAGTTAACTTGTGACTGTTTCTGCCATTTCACACTGAGCTAATCGGAGGAAGTCGGAGGAAGGGCTCTGAGCTAATGAATCTGAGATATATAACATTAAGTATCCTGTTTTTTGCTTATTTCTGAGTTATTTATAGCACTTTTATTTTACTCACTGTGTGTGAGGTATTAAGTAGAATTTTCTACAATTGTTAAGCATCTGGTTGGGTTTGTTTGTTCTGATTTCCTGCTAGGAGTGTATCATATAACTTGTTTGCATTTAAAAGCATTCTCTAGAGTCTCCTTGATCCTTTATCTGTTTAAACATTTCTGCAGTTTTTCTACCTAAGTAGTGTTGGTAGTGTAGCATTGTCCATACTCAGGCTTGTGTTTTGGGCCTAGTTGTTTGTTAGTAGAGGCTGTGTGTCTGAGCACATGTCCCAGGTCATCATAGCTTAGCCAAGGCCAGTATAGCATTTCAGTGAGAGTGAATTGTTTGTGGTCATTGGCTGACTGGGGTTGCCTGGACTACGCCTTGGAATAAGCACCTCATTGGTTCTTTCAAGCTTTTTTAAAGTTGTTTCAGGTTTCAACTTTGTTACTTAAGAAGTTAACTTGTGACTGTTTCTGCCATTTCACACTGAGCTAATCGGAGGAAGTCGGAGGAAGGGCTCTGAGCTAATGAATCTGAGATATATAACATTAAGTATCCTGTTTTTGCTTATTTCTGAGTTATTTATAGCACTTTTATTTTACTCACTGTGTGTGAGGTATTAAGTAGAATTTTCTACAATTGTTAAGCATCTGGTTGGGTTTGTTTGTTCTGATTTCCTGCTAGGAGTGTATCATATAACTTGTTTGCATTTAAAAGCATTCTCTAGAGTCTCCTTGATCCTTTATCTGTTTAAACATTTCTGCAGTTTTTCTACCTAAGTAGTGTTGGTAGTGTAGCATTGTCCATACTCAGGCTTGTGTTTTGGGCCTAGTTGTTTGTTAGTAGAGGCTGTGTGTCTGAGCACATGTCCCAGGTCATCATAGCTTAGCCAAGGCCAGTATAGCATTTCAGTGAGAGTGAATTGTTTGTGGTCATTGGCTGACTGGGGTTGCCTGGACTTAGCCTTGGAATAAGCATCTCATTGGTTCTTTCAAGCTTTTTTAAAGTTGTTTCAGGTTTCAACTTTGTTACTTAAGAAGTTAACTTGTGACTGTTTCTGCCATTTCACACTGAGCTAATCGGAGGAAGTCGGAGGAAGGGCTCTGAACTAATGAATCTGAGATATATAACATTAAGTATCCTGTTTTTGCTTATTTCTGAGTTATTTATAGCACTTTTATTTTACTCACTGTGTGTGAGGTATTAAGTAGAATTTTCTACAATTGTTAAGCATCTGGTTGGGTTTGTTTGTTCTGATTTCCTGCTAGGAGTGTATCATATAACTTGTTTGCATTTAAAAGCATTCTCTAGAGTCTCCTTGATCCTTTATCTGTTTAAACATTTCTGCAGTTTTTTCTACCTAAGTAGTGTTGGTAGTGTAGCATTGTCCATACTCAGGCTTGTGTTTTGGGCCTAGTTGTTTGTTAGTAGAGGCTGTGTGTCTGAGCACATGTCCCAGGTCATCATAGCTTAGCCAAGGCCAGTATAGCATTTCAGTGAGAGTGAATTGTTTGTGGTCATTGGCTGACTGGGGTTGCCTGGACTACGCCTTGGAATAAGCACCTCATTGGTTCTTTCAAGCTTTTTTAAAGTTGTTTCAGGTTTCAACTTTGTTACTTAAGAAGTTAACTTGTGACTGTTTCTGCCATTTCACACTGAGCTAATCGGAGGAAGTCGGAGGAAGGGCTCTGAGCTAATGAATCTGAGATATATAACATTAAGTATCCCTTTTATGCTTATTTCTGAGTTAATTATAGCACTTTTATTTTACTCACTGTGTGTGAGGTATTAAGTAGAATTTTCTACAATTGTTAAGCATCTGGTTGGGTTTGTTTGTTCTGATTTCCTGCTAGGAGTATATCATATAACTTGTTGGCATTTGAAAGCATTCTTTAGAGTCTCCTTGATCCTTTATCTGTTTAAACATTTCTGCAGTTGTTCTACCTAAGTAGTGTTGGTAGTGTAGCATTGTCCATATTCAGGCTTGTGTTTTGGGCCTAGTTGTTAGTTAGTAGAGGCTGTGTGTCTGAGCACATGTCCCAGGTCATCATAGCTTAGCCAAGGCCAGTATAGCATTTCAGTGAGAGTGAATTGTTTGTTGTCATTGGCTGACTGGGTTTGCCTGGACTACGCCTTGGAATAAGTAGCTCATTGGTTCCTTCAAGCTTTTATTAAGGTTGTTTCAGGTTTCAACTTTGTTACTTAAGAAGTTAACTTGTGACTGTTTCTGCCATTTCACACTGAGCTAATCGGAGGAAGTCGGAGGAAGGGCTCTGAGCTAACGAATCTGAGATATATAACATTAAGTATCCTGTTTTTGCTTATTTCTGAGTTATTTATAGCACTTTTATTTTACTCACTGTGTGTGAGGTATTAAGTAGAATTTTCTACAATTGTTAAGCATCTGGTTGGGTTTGTTTGTTCTGATTTCCTGCTAGGAGTGTATCATATAACTTGTTTGCATTTAAAAGCATTCTCTAGAGTCTCCTTGATCCTTTATCTGTTTAAACATTTCTGCAGTTTTTTCTACCTAAGTAGTGTTGGTAGTGTAGCATTGTCCATACTCAGGCTTGTGTTTTGGGCCTAGTTGTTTGTTAGTAGAGGCTGTGTGTCTGAGCACATGTCCCAGGTCATCATAGCTTAGCCAAGGCCAGTATAGCATTTCAGTGAGAGTGAATTGTTTGTGGTCATTGGCTGACTGGGGTTGCCTGGACTACACCTTGGAATAAGCACCTCATTGGTTCTTTCAAGCTTTTTTAAAGTTGTTTCAGGTTTCAACTTTGTTACTTAAGAAGTTAACTTGTGACTGTTTCTGCCATTTCACAATGAGCTATCGGAGGAAGTCGGAGGAAGGTCTCTGAGCTAATGAATCTGATATATATAACATTAAGTATCCTGTATTTTGCTTATTTCTGAGTTATTTATAGCACTTTTATTTTACTCACTGTGTGTGAGGTATTAAGTAGAATTTTCTACAATTGTTAAGCATCTGGTTGGGTTTGTTTGTTCTGATTTCCTGCTAGGAGTGTATCATATAACTTGTTTGCATTTAAAAGCATTTTCTAGAGTCTCCTTGATCCTTTATCTGTTTAAACATTTCTGCAGTTTTTTCTACCTAAGTAGTGTTGGTAGTGTAGCATTGTCCATACTCAGGCTTGTGTTTTGGGCCTAGTTGTTTGTTAGTAGAGGCTGTGTGTCTGAGCACATGTCCCAGGTCATCATAGCTTAGCCAAGGCCAGTATAGCATTTCAGTGAGAGTGAATTGTTTGTGGTCATTGGCTGACTGGAGTTGCCTAGACTACGCTTTGGAATAAGCACCTCATTGGTTCTTTCAGGCTTTTTTAAAGTTGTTTCAGGTTTCAACTTTGTTACTTAAGAAGTTAACTTGTGACTGTTTCTGCCATTTCACACTGAGATAATCGGAGGAAATCGGATGAAGGGCACTGAGCTTATGAATCTGAGATATATAACATTAAGTATCCTGTTTTTTGCTTATTTGTGAGTTATTTATAGCACTTTTATTTTACTCACTGTGTGTGAGGTATTAAGTAGAATTTTCTACAATTGTTAAGCATCTGGTTGGGTTTGTTTGTTCTGATTTCCTGCTAGGAGTGTATCATATAACTTGTTTGCATTTAAAAGCATTCTGTAGAGTCTCCTTGATCCTTTATCAGTTTAAACATTTCTGCAGTTTTTCTACCTAAGTAGTGTTGGTAGTGTAGCATTGTCCATACTCAGGCTTGTGTTTTGGGCCTAGTTGTTTGTTAGTAGAGGCTGTGTGTCTGAGCACATGTCCCAGGTCATCATAGCTTAGCCAAGGCCAGTATAGCATTTCAGTGAGAGTGAATTGTTTGTGGTCATTGGCTGACTGGGGTTGCCTGGACTACGCCTTGGAATAAGCACCTCATTGGTTCTTTCAAGCTTCTTTAAAGTTGTTTCAGGTTTCATCTTTGTTACTTAAGAAGTTAACTTGTGACTGTTTCTGCCATTTCACACTGAGCTAATCGGAGGAAGTCGGAGGAAGGGCTCTGAGCTAATGAATCTGAGATATATAACATTAGGTAGCCTCTTGTTTTGCTTATTTCTGAGTTATTTATAGCACTTTTATTTTACTCACTGTGTGTGAGGTATTAAGTAGAATTTTCTACAATTGTTAAGCATCTGGTTGGGTTTGTTTGTTCTGATTTCCTGCTAGGAGTGTATCATATAACTTGTTTGCATTTAAAAGCATTCTCTAGAGTCTCCTTGATCCTTTATCTGTTTAAACATTTCTGCAGTTTTTCTACCTAAGTAGTGTTGGTAGTGTAGCATTGTCCATACTCAGGCTTGTGTTTTGGGCCTAGTTGTTTGTTAGTAGAGGCTGTGTGTCTGAGCACATGTCCCAGGTCATCATAGCTTAGCCAAGGCCAGTATAGCATTTCAGTGAGAGTGAATTGTTTGTGGTCATTGGCTGACTGGGGTTGCCTGGACTATGCCTTGGAATAAGCACCTCATTGGTTCTTTCAAGCTTTTTTAAAGTTGTTTCAGGTTTCAACTTTGTTACTTAAGAAGTTAACTTGTGACTGTTTCTGCCATTTCACACTGAGCTAATTGGAGGAAGTCGGAGGAAGGGCTCTGAGCTAATGAATCTGAGATATATAACATTAAGTATCCTGTTTTTTGCTTATTTCTGAGTTATTTATAGCACTTTTATTTTACTCACTGTGTGTGAGGTATTAAGTAGAATTTTCTACAATTGTTAAGCATCTGGTTGGGTTTGTTTGTTCTGATTTCCTGCTAGGAGTGTATCATATAACTTGTTTGCATTTAAAAGCATTCTCTAGAGTCTCCTTGATCCTTTATCTGTTTAAACATTTCTGCAGTTTTTTCTACCTAAGTAGTGTTGGTAGTGTAGCATTGTCCATACTCAGGCTTGTGTTTTGGGCCTAGTTGTTTGTTAGTAGAGGCTGTGTGTCTGAGCACATGTCCCAGGTCATCATAGCTTAGCCAAGGCCAGTATAGCATTTCAGTGAGAGTGAATTGTTTGTGGTCATTGGCTGACTGGGGTTGCCTGGACTACGCCTTGGAATAAGCACCTCATTGGTTCTTTCAAGCTTTTTTAAAGTTGTTTCAGGTTTCAACTTTGTTACTTAGAAGTTAACTTGTGACTGTTTCTGCCATTTCACACTGAGCTAATTGGAGGAAGTCGGAGGAAGGGCTCTGAGCTAACGAATCTGAGATATATAACATTAAGTATCCTGTTTTTTGCTTATTTCTGAGTTATTTATAGCACTTTTATTTTACTCACTGTGTGTGAGGTATTAAGTAGAATTTTCTACAATTGTTAAGCATCTGGTTGGGTTTGTTTGTTCTGACTTTTGTTTCCCACCCTCCCTCCCTCTTGGTGTCCTGTTTTAATACTTGGTGGCTTTGCAGTTTCCCACCCCTTCTGTAAATTTGATCTGGGACACTCATCCCAATCTAGTGTCATTACCTCATTCTACCTATTCCAGGGAGAATATGTGAGAATGCCAACCCAGTTGGCTTCTGCTCCTCCTTTCCCCTTTCCACTTTACAAAAAAATATATATATATACATTTTCTAAGCTTGTTTCCTGCCCTTCTTATAAGTTGTCTAGTCCAGCTACAGATTTTCTGTATCTAGGACTGTTTGTAAGCTTCTGAGCCCCCAAGACTTTCTGTGTTGGAGGGAAGCCTTCTAGCTTAATTTTGTTTCTGAGAACTAGCCAATTTTCTAGTTGCAGCACTCAAATCTGTTTCTTTGAGCTCAGCACTTGTTCAGAACTCATTGTAAGCACTAAATAAGCTACAAGTTACTACAGCTCCCAACTTTCCTCACTTGTCTAGAGGGAAACAGTTTTAAATACTTATAAATAAGCACCTATCCAGGCATGTCGAAGGGTCAGCTCCCAGTGTTTTCTCCTGTCTACCTGATGAATCTGGGCATCTTGGGGCAATGCAGCAATTGCCTCATGTACACCGACAACCCTCTCCTCCTACCACCCAACACTACAACCTGTGAGAGATGCACTTATATAACCAAACTGGAAGCAAAGCTCTCTTCACCCAAGATTGGACTAGACAGTCAAGAGGAGAAGGTAAACACTTGCACCACACTACACTCATCACATAGTCCCTCAAAACCTACAGCACCAAAACACACGCATAGAAACACAAAGCAGACACCTACGTTCGTGGATGCCCTCAAAAAAATCTACCAAAGCAACAAAGACCTCCACAGCAGAACCACAAGCAACCTCCACCCCCCCAACACAACCCAAATGACACATAGCCCACAAACTCAGCGTGCCTCTCAACCACAGTCCATAAGGCATAACAACGTACCTAACACTCTAGTCATAGGTGACTCTATAGTGAGATACACTGATGTTCCACTCACCAGGCTAAACAAGGAGAAAGTCACTGTCAGCTGCCTGTCAGGTGCCATGATCCGCCACATAATGCATGCATTCAGGTCAATCCACAGTAAGTACAAATATGACTCTGTCATTGTCCGTGTTGGTGTGAATGACCTGAGATGTACCTCCCTGGACTACTAGACTTCTAGCATTGAGTAGCATTACCCTCAGATTTTGCTTGCTTGTACCTGTTGCAGTGATGAATTTGTCATTTGAATCTTGCCTAAAAATAGCACTATAGGGGTGGCAAGAGCCTTAGCCAGTAACCTGAATCCCAGGGGTGACAGGTGCAGACCATCTCTGGCAAAGCATCGTGGTCTGTCGATCATGTTGTCCCAGGCAAATACTGGATCCCCTTTGAATGACACCAGAAGCTTAGCCAATTGTTGAAGTCAATCATTTGTCCTTATATTGTGGTATCATTCTGGGCGAAGGCAGGATGCTACTCAGGGCTAGGGTCATACCTGCTTGGGCCACATGATCCGAGATCTCTTCCATGCCTCTTTTCATGTAATCCAGGGAGGTACATCTCAAGTCATTCACTCCAACATGGACAATGACAGAGTCATATTTGTACTTGTTGTGGAGTGACTTGAGTGTATGAGTTATGTGGCGGATCCTGGCATCTGACAACCAGCTCACTGTAATTTTCTCCTTGTTCAGCCAGGTGAGTGGGACATCAGTGTACCTGACTAAAGAGGCACCTATGACTAAAGTGTTAGGTACGTTGTCTTGCCTTAGGGGCTGTTGCTGGGTGGCACACTGGTGTTGTGAGCTATGTGACACTTTGGTTGTGATTGGTGTTTGTTTGTGTTTCAGCTTCGGTGGTCCTTGTTGCTTGTGCAGGTTACAGTTAAGAGCCTCCGCATATGTGGATTTAGTGTTGTTATGTATGGGCATTGGTGGTGTGAGTTTAGAAGGGGTATGTGTTGCTTGAGGTGTAGTGCAAGTGTTAACCTTCTCCTCTTGACTGTCTAGCACAATCTTGGGTGGAGAGAGCTTTGCTTCCAGTTTGGCTATATAAGCGCATCTCTCACAGGTTGTAGTGTTGGGTGGTAGGAGGAGAGGGTTGTTTGTGTACATGAGGCAATTGCTGCATTGCCCCAATATGCCCAGATTCACCAGGTGGACAGGAGAAATCAACGGAAGCTGACCCTTGGACATGCCTGGTTTGGTGCTTTTTTTTTTTTAAAAGTACAGGAGCTGTTTACACTTACCTTAGAAAGGTACTTTGCAATTATAGGCTGTTTAGTGCCTATGATTAATTTCTCCTTATTAATAAGGAGAGTTGAGTGCTTCTATCAGTTTAAGGCTTCCTATTGTTTTCCAGCAGGCATTAGAGCAAGTGCTAGTCACAGGAATGCTTAAAGGTAAGATGAAAAACAAATGGTTTATCCTAAACACTGCAGTGTACACTAGAGAAGTTAGATGTGAAAGTAGGTAACTTAAAAAGTTTAGTTTTAGTGGAGAGTCACTATTTTTAAAACAGCAATATAGACTTAAAGGGGTTGATCACTTTTGTATTACGGTACTATGGAATACAGTAGAATGGCCAATAAATTTAAATAGTTGAAGGGGAGTGATTTAACAAAATGATAATTTTGCGCTTACTCACACAAGCCAGTGAAAGCAGAGAAAAAATGAGATACATGGTCAAATTAACAGAAGAGGCAGGCAACTAGAAAGACAGTGGTATTTAAGAACACAACAGTGACAGGGTGGGGGTGGTGAAAAATGTCTGCCTGACTCACAAGAGACAGAGCTTTGATGTCTTTTGAAGTTTTAATATGCAGTTAAAAGCATAACACAAGCAAAATACAAGGTAAAGAAAACAAATCACAGCACTCAAAATCCAAAAAGGCAATAAACTAATGCAAAATACAACAAATAAAAAGCAAACCAACCTTTCCCTCACAGCAAAGTGTAGCAGAGTCTGGGTGAGCCTTTCAAATAAAGCTCTGAAATATTTTATTTTACCCCTTAAATAGAAGGTTTAGTTCCTAGCTCCAACCCCTATGTTCACACATGATTAACCTTAAGTGACCTCTTCTATCTTATGTATGAGTCCTTAATTGATCAGTTCTAATTTTTGCCTGACTCACAAGAGACAGAGCTGTGGTGTCTTTTGAAATTTTAATATGCAGTTAAAAGCAGAACACACGCAAAACACAGGGTAAAGAAAACAAATCACAGCACTCAAAATATAAAAAGGCAATGAACTAATACAAAATACAACACATAAAAAGCAAACCAACCTTTCCCTCACAGCAAAGAGTAGCAGAGTCTGGGTGAGCCTTTCCAATAAAGCACTGAAATGTTTTATTTTACCCATTAAATAGAAGGTTTAGTTCCTAGCTCCACCTCCTCAGTTCACAAATGAATAACCTTAAGTGACCTCTTCTATCTTAGGTTCATAGTTTCATAGGTTGATACCAGGCTATCTTCCCTAGGGAATTTACAAGCCTAGCCAGAGTGTGTTTGGATTTCGCCACCCTTCTTAGATTAGTTGACTGTGCCTCTGTATAGTAGGTTACAGAAGATAGCCCATTTAAGGTTAGTTTACCGTGCCTCTGTCTAGCAGTGACACAGAAGAGATCCCAGGGGTAAATTTACGATCTCCCATCCAAACGTCAAGATTCTTCTTGAAGAGGGTCATTGACGGGCTCTGTCTGACATGGATTGGGATTTTGTTCCAGAGTGAGGGGAGCCTCTGGGATATGAATCTGTCCCTCCAGCATGTTCTATTTATTTCTGTGCTGAGGTTTAAGCCACTGGAGCATGTAGTTCTGATGGATTTGGATTTCTTGAGGTGGAGCATGTCCATTAATTCTAGGTTGGACATGGCTTTATACGTCAGGCACAGATTGCCTCTGAGTAGGCGGTAAGCAACTGAGTAGAGCTGGAGTTTCTTTAGCCTAACTGCGTAGGGCATCTGTTTGAGTCCCTTGATCCTTTTGGTGAGGTACTTTTGGGGTCTTTCTAGTTGTAGCAGGTGTCGGGTAAGGTAGATCCCAAATGGGGCATTGTATTCAATTATGGGCCTGATGAGTGATGAGTAGAGGGGCACAATGACCTCTCTTGATCTAGATGTGAACCCCTTCGTGATAAGGTGGGCTATATAGAATGTCTTTCTAACCACTTTGGCAATGTGATTGTCAAAGGAGAGATTGCAATCTACTTAGGTCCCCAAATCCCTAATTACTTCTTCCGTACTTAATGGATTACCACCTATGTGTTAATTTGTGGGCACTTTGTTTTTCCCAAAGGGGATGACTATGCACTTTTTGGCATTTAGCTTTAGGCCATGGCTCTGGCACCAGTTATCCGTCTCTGTGAGACCTTTTTGGAGGATGCTTGTGTCAGCTGGCGACTCGATTATGGCCCCCAGTTTGCAGTCATCTGCAAACTTTGTCAGCCATAGTCCTCCTGTGTTAACCTGTACCTCAGAAAAATATATACCAAACAAGGGAGGTCAAAGGACTGAGCCTTGTGGGACGCCACTTGTAACTGGTTTAGAGTCTGACATGGCACCTGCAATTTTGACCATGGGGGTTCTATCCCTAAGCCAGTTTGCAACCCATCTTGTGACATAGGGGTTGATATTTAAGCTGGTGAGCTTATTTATGATGCCCGAGTGGGGTACTGTGTCGAAGGCTTTTGCAAGGTCAAGGTAGGCTGTGTGGACTACCTTCCCTTCGTCTATGGCCTTGGTGACTGTTTCAAAGAAATTGACCAGGTTCAAGAGGCAAGATCTGCCCTTACCAAAGCCGCATTGGGTAGGATCCAGTGTTTGGAGGTTCCCAATGTCTTTGTTTATGAGTTCCATGATGATACGCTCCATAGCTTTGCAGACCAGGCTAGTTAGACTTATAGGGCGATAGTTTCTGGGGTCCATTGTGGCACCACCTTTATGGAGTGGGACCACTGTTGCTGTACGCCATTCTTTGGGTACATATCCTGTTGTAAGGCTGAGACTAAACAGTGATTTTAAGTGAGGAGTTCAGTTCTTATTGGAGCTCATGTAAAATGCAGCCCGGGACACCGTCCAGTCCCATTGATGCTGTGTTTTTTGCTTTGGAGAGGGCAGCTCTCACCTCTGCATCTGTGATGTCAGGGAGGCTACACTCTGTTGGGATAGTCATTTGCTCATTTGGGGGGGGGGGGTAGAAGTTTGCACTGAACCTGTCTGCCAGGATGTTGGCAATGTCTGTGGGATCAGTGTATTTTTAGTCATTTTGCACTAACTCAGAGCATATCTGGGAGTTTCCACCCAGGTTTCTGACATAATTAAAGAAAGCTTTGTGATTATCTTTAGCGTCTTGTGCAATTTTTCTTTGGAAGCTAGCCTTAGATGATTTTATGAGGGATCGTAGTTTCTTGCTAGTACTGGTCAGAGTTGCCTTCTCTTTCAGGGATTTTGCTCTATCATGTAGTAGCTTTCTCCTTCTGTTGTACAGCTTATTTATGGCTGGGGTCCACCAGACAGGTCTCCTGCCTTTGGAGGAGTGTGTCTTGGTTTTATTTGGGATGGCACGATCCATGCATTCCTGTAGGTATCCATAGAATGCGTTTGTAAAGGATTCTGTGGTTTGGGTCTTATTTTCCACTGGCCCTGGGGCTTTGAAGGATTCCACCTCAGTTTTGAGAAGTGGGAAGTTTGTTTTTGAGAAGTTTTTGACCACGGTTTCCTTTGCTGGGGGTGGGGACGGATATGGATGTCCATAGTGATTAATTTATGGTCAGATCTTACCAATGAGGGGTATACCTCTGGTATGGAACATAGAGTCCCCATGTTGGTGATGATCAGGTCCAATATGTTATCCCCTCTTGTGAGAGTGGTGACCACTTGTTCCATAGCATTTGAGTTTATAAATTCTAGGAACCGTTGGGCTAGGGTGTTGGGGCTTGAGTAGTGCTCCCAGTCTATGTTTGGGTAGTTAAAGTCACCTAATATAATGGTGCTTGGAGAGACCTTCATATTCTCCAGTGTCTTCAGGAAAGCCGAGTGGGGTTCCTGAGTTTGGGAGGGTGGTCTGTAGCAGGCTACAAACTGGAAGGCAGTTTTGCCCACTGTTAGTTGCACATGGATGGTCTCAGATGCTTCGTGCAGTGCCACTAGCCTGGAGGTATGGGTATCTTTGATGAATATGGATACTCCCCCTCCTCTTGTGGTTCGGTCTGAGTTTTGGGGCCAAAAAGCATGGTATGAGGTATAGCCTGGTAGTGCTGGGGTGCTCTCGGGAGCCTTGAACCAGGTTTCTGTTACTGCACAGATATTGATATTCTCCATACTGAGGAGAGCCTCGAGTGCGTGCATCTTGAGGTTTAGACTTTTGGTGTTGAGCAGCATTACCCTTAGTTTCTTTTTCCTTGTGTATGAGTCCTTAATTGATCAGTTCTAATTTCTGCCTGACTCACAAGAGACAGAGCTGTGGTGTCTTTTGTAGTTTTAATATGCAGTTAAAAGCAGAACACAAGCAAAACACAAGGTAAAGAAAATAAATCACAGCACTCAAAATATAAAAAGGCAATAAATCAATACAAAATACAACAAATAAAAAGCAAACCAACCTTTTCCTCACAGCAAAGTGTAGCAGAGTCTGGGTGAGCCTTTCCAATAAATCTCCCTTGCATAATGCAGTGGTGTTTTCAGCCATGTGGCCTAGTGAATATTATGAGGCACTCAGTACTGGACAGAGTACCTGTTGGCCCAAGTGGCTGTTAGATCTCTGCAAGTAGTCCAGTAACCCACTCTATTCCCTTACATATATGTAGCAGGTCCATATATATGCTACCATAGTCTAGTACCCTGTACATGTGTTGTATAGGAGACTGACTTACCTTGCAAATGTAGCAGTTTTGCGACTTGTGGTTCAGGGCTGAGTCTGTCTGATGCACAACACACAGCCAATACATGGTTAGGTACAAGTTGTGTGAGCTGACTGGCATCCTTATTACTATATGTATGCGAGTCAGAGTAAGGTGTCAATCCCTAGGGACCTAGGTTATCAGTGCATGTGCTATGTGTTGTCTCTTGGCCAAGGCCAGGGCATACTTGGGCATGCCTATGTCTCCCTATAGGGAAAACCTCAAGGGGTTCGTCCTTTGAGTCCTCCTGTGAGTGTGGCTGTGGGGACCTAGGCACTGGTGGGGGGCTGTGTATCTCTTCCATTTGCTGATCCTGCCACAGCTGTTTCCACAGGATCATTTTGTGTAGCAAGGCACATACTCTGAACATCTGTGCACATGTACTGCAGGGCTCCAAAATATATATTGAGGCACTGGAACTGTGACTTGAGAATCCCAAATACACACTCTGTGATGGTCCTCATTTGTGTGTGTGCCTCATTATGGCATTCTTCAGTAGGTGTGTGTGCATTTCCGATGGGTTTCATCATCCATGGTTCCAGTGCATAGCCAGCATCCCTCAGTAGATGGCCATATGGAATGTCCACCCTAGCAAACATTTGGTATAACTGTAATGTGTGCCAGACATGGGAGTCATAATAACTGCCAGGACTGCCAGCACACACATTCATGATAATGCCCCGGGCATGGCACATGACCTGGCATTTTATGGAGTGATACCCCTTGCAATTGATGTATATTGTACCCTCTTCACTGGGTGGTAGTTTGATGTGTATATCAGTGCAGTCCATGGCTCCCAGTACCTCAGGGTAGTGTGCTACACAGTAGAAGAGTTGCATACTGTTAGCCCTCTGATAAAGGGTGTGGGGTAAATAAATGTGCTCAGTGGCATGTGTTAGAATGACATCCACGAACTGGTGGAGAACCCTGGATGCTGATGTCTGTGGGACCCCCATCATGTCCCCAGTTGGTCTTTGGTAGCTAGTAACTTAAAGGCTACACATACCTTTATTTCCACTGGGATGGGTGCCCCTCTGTTGGCTCTGTTTCTGAGTTGAGAGTGTCAGAGCTCGGTGAGTTCTTGTAATATGTCCCTGTCCACCCTGTATCACTCTACAATCTCCAGCTCATATAGCTCCTGGAAGGTTACCCTGGGCCTGAACACTCTTCTCCTCTCAGTCATTGGCACTGACCTCAACATCTAGCACATACAGATGTAGCAGAGCTGCAGCATCCCCTAACATTGCTGTAGTTAAAAATCCCATGATTGCACTCCACTGGTACAAAGTAGGAGGGTGAAATCAGATTGTAGGGTGTATGCAAATTTTATACAGCTCTGCTGTAGGTGCAGCCTGTGTGATTGGCTACCTATGATGCATTCCACCTGCAAAGTACATCATTAAAGTGTTTTTATGGCCCAGTTTAAGTGGAACAGGGGTCATCAGTAATGTATGTATGAATGGCTTTCCCAGCCAATTTTTTTTGTTTTGACAACCTTACTTGTTAACCACTGTGGAGCAGCATGCAGTCCTGCACTGTAGGAATAAACACTGCTCAGCAGTCAGTAGACATACCCCCATGGACCGGCATGTTCAGCACAGTGGCACACCATGCAAACATGCTCAAACCCACTGAAACACATGCCTCATAGGTAAACAAAGCTTAGCATGCATTTGCCACACCCCCTTTTGATATTAGCTCCCTTTTCTGTGGACTCCAACAGGTTTCTGGGCCTACATGGGTGGATTCTGCAGGCACGGGTACCCATGTTTGCTCTTCGGTAACCCCAGCTCATTTGCATAGAGATCTGTGCACACAACCTGGAAAGAACACTATTCCAGGACCTACCTCCTTAGAAACCACAGCAGTCTACCATTGCACAGGCTCCATGCAAGGTCCTATAATGTATTATTGTCACATATTAATTTTCTTTTGTTTTTACATTTTTTCATTTTTTTTCATAACGGAGTGTTTGCGCACTGTGGAGCACCACGCAAACATAACATGGGTATTAAAAACTATATTTATTTTAAATTATTTTCCATTATGTTTTGGGCACACAGGGCATAGTTTTGCACATATCTGTGTCTGCTATGCTATTTTTGATCTTCTATCTTCACTTTTACAGCCCCTGTTTTATGTTTTACATCCTGTACATGGAATTTTGTTGTGTACCCTTCAGACACCAACACGGGGTCTGCAGGACTGCCTATCTGCTTACTGGATCACTCTAACACCCTCATCTGCATGCAATCCATCTGCTTATGAGGTAATTTGCATGCCAAGGAAACTTTGTGTTGGCATGCTCATGCATGCCCCTCAGCTCTGTTTACTAAATCGCACATCTGCTTAAATCTGTGTAAGCTCTGTGACACTATGCCTACATGGAAAAATATCTGTGCAGGCTTTATTGAATCCCCCCCATAGTCTTTCCAGCTCTGTCATGTGTATTGTCTACCCAATAGCTTTCCTGAAATGATTTCTTACAAAGAAGTCATCCAGATCAGCATTATTTTTCTCAGTATTCTGATAAGAAGTGGAGGTCATAGTCTCTTCTTCTATAGAGATCCCCTTCATCTAGTTTATCCTCTATAAAATTTTTCTTGTGGAAAAAAATATTCTGCTGTGAGGGTTCTGGTAGTTTCCCTTTCTCTTCTTCAGCAATTAGTTTACCTTATTTATCTGTAAATTTTTATTTGTATTTCTAACTGGTTCCCTACTGTTGAATAGTAAGGAAATGATTAGCATACCCCATAAACATGTGTTTCCCTTTTGTTTTGGTATAGCAGTCATCTACCCCTTTCTTGGTTTCTACAACTAGTTCTTTTAGTGCATTCTTAAATATGGGTTCTTTTCCATTACTTTAACAACTATAGTCTTTTCCGAAGACTCTCTTTCAGATTTTTAACCCTTCTCCCAGAGCCAACTCTTGGTTCCTTTTATATCTTCTATATTTTCATCTTTTTTATTTTCTGAGACCATGTATGTCTGACATTATATTAGGTGAATCTTCTCTCCACATATCTTCCATAGTGTTTTGTAATGAGAAAATCCTGGCTAATTATCACAGCATGGATTCCATGAGGCACCAGACCTAGTGGGTGTAACAATTTGCCAAAAAAGTTTTTAATTTCTGCCTGGGTTGAAAGGCATTCCTTTTTGGTTCTATTGACTTGTATTACTTCAGTGCTTCTTTTACTATGTATTTTATGCTTACCAACATATTATGATCTAATGAAGATAATCATGCTCCTTGTGTATTATCCAAACAACCACTGAACGTAATTACCATCCATATTTAGCAAGTTCAATAACAGTGGAAAAAAAAACAGACTTTATAGTTCTAGCAGTCAAAAATTCAGCATAATCATATTCAATAGGCTTGCATTCAGGTACAGCTTGTTGGCAAGCAGTAACATCTAGTGACCAGCAGTATTTTAATATGTGCCCTTTACTACAACACTTATATATACAGTTATATACTTATTTACTTAAGAGAAGACATATTATCAGGCCTTAGTGCATGCAAGTCTGATTAGGTCTTTGCAATTGAAGTTGACTCTACTAAAACAAATAGCTGTTCAGACGATTAGGGTAATCTTGAATACCCATTTTCTGAAAGTTACCGCAAAGTCCCATATTAGATTTTTCTATAGTCTAGATTTGAAGAATTTTACTTGCATCATTTATATGAAGTTTTAGTCCCACTTTCACAATATGAATTAAATCACCTATCTGTGATCTGTGACTGAACAAGTCTGTCCACACTGAATGTCTGGTTAAGACGTTTAGTTACTGTATCCCGGTTGAATCAACAGACTTAGTGTGGGTCACATGTCTCATGTATTGAAATGAGACACTGAGACACAGGATGGTTTCAAGTTGTTTATTGTACATAAACCCATCAGGAGCTGTAACTGGAACATATACTTCGAACTTCAGACACTTATTGACTGACTCATTACTTTTTACACACTCACATGTGCATCTCCATTCAAAGCTAGCACTGCGACTATACAAAGTGGCATGCACATACTCTATGACTACAGTGGCTGACTAGGTACAATATACACACGCAAAATAGGAGCTAGACAATATATCGACATTGAATTTGGTCTGAAATTTCTACCCGAAATGGTAACATAGAAACTTTAACTGGGTTTAGCAAAAGGGGCAGTATCTGGAGATTCTTTCACAACTGTATCAGCAGGGATTACATCAAAATTATTTGAAGAAAGCACACTGTCCTTTTGAATTCAAACAGATGTAGAGTCACTCTATGGATTACAGTCGTCAGCACAGGCAATCTGCTGCATTACTGGTTCAGAGTCAGGTAACATGTGTTTGATTATGTCTGAAATCCATTGCTTATGATTGTATGATGTAAGATCTCGGTTCCTCACAAATATTCTTCACAATTCTCACTCATTTGTATCCTTCAGATGTTTGCATTCTCACAACTTCTCTTTATAGTAACGATCTAAGAGATTTACTGGTCTTATCGTAGTACAACTTTTTGTGACTGAAGTTTTCTCAAAAGTTGAGCCTTGACCACTATGTTGTTCTTTATGTTTGGTAGTGACAATTGTTTACTAATTGGTAGAGTTGTTTTAGTGTGTCTGGACATTAATATCTGAGCAGATGAACCAAGCAAGTTGTCTCGAGGAATGTTTTTGAGATTGATTAAGTTTAGGAAAACATTGGTACCATCTCTCTTGGATTTCTGCAACAAAGGTTTTGCACTCTGAACTGCACGTTCAGTTAACCCATTGGATTATGGATACTCATGACTACTGGTAATATGGAAAAAGTCCCAAGACTCAACAAATTTCTCAAACTGCTGGTTTGAAAACTGTGCTCCACTGTTAGACAAGACTGTGCGGACTACTAAGGACAGAAAAATGTCTCTTCAATTTAGTAATGACTGTACTGGACATCAAATTAGGAAGTAGGTCTATTTCAAACCAATCTGGGTAAGAATCTACTAACACTAAGTAATACTGACCATTCCATTCAAAAATATCTGTAGCAAACATCGACTGTGGTAATACAGGAATTTAGTGTAGCTGAAGTGGTCCTTTTTGTTGATGCAGTTTGGTGCTGCTGCAAATTGAACATACTATAGTTTTCTTCTCTATATCTTTGGACATAGAAGGCAAAAAAACTATGCTACTTTCCCTTCTTTTGTTTGAATCAGTACCTGGGTGACGATGCAAAATGTTGATATATTCCTGTTTTAATGCTTTAGGAATGATCACGTCTTGTACCTTTCATGATGATTCCGTCTTCCATCATGAGCTCATCTCGGTAAGGAAAATACTGCTGAATGTCAAGTGGTAAACTGGTTTGTCATGTTGGGCATCCTTGACTAATAACGTGTTTCAGCTTCTGGAGAACTGGGTCTGAAGCTATGTGATCTCTTAGATCATCAAGCTGTGATGACAAAAAAATTCTAACTTCCACGACTTCAAAGACTGCTGTTTCATTTTCATGCTGTTCTGTCATTTATCTGGGTGCACATGACAAAGCATCAGCAACATACAGGTTTTTGCCCTTTTTGTAAAAAAAAAAAAAAAATGAAATTGTACTTTAGCAATTTTAACATCCTGTGCTGCAATTGTGCTGGTGTAGTATACATTGGCTTTTTCAAAACTGTCACTAGTGGTTGGTGACCAGTCTCAATTTGGATAGGTCTGCCATAAATATAATCATAGAACTTCGAACATGCAAACACTACTGCCAAAAGTTCTTTCTCTATTTTTGCATAATGCATCTCTGTTTGAGTTAAAGCTCTTGTCACATAAGCAACTGGTATGCCTTCTTGAAGACATGCTGCACCAAGGCCACACTTTGAAGCATTACAAGAAAGTGTTACAGGTTTATGAACATCATAATATCTACATGTGGGTGGATTGGCAATTGTCTTCTTCAGAATATCAAATGTTTTTTTGGTGTTGTTCCAACCAGGACCAGGTTACATTTTTACATGTCAACTCATGTAATGGTGCAGAAATCTCACTCAACTCTGGAATGAACTTTCCTAAATAGTTGACTATACCTAGAAAACATTGTAAAGGTGACATTATCTGCAACTGGCATCTCAAGAATTGCTGTTTGCTTAGATGGATCTGGTTGTAAGCCAGAACTGGTAAATACAAATCCCACATAAGTAGCTTATTTCAGTTTGAATTTACATTTCCGAGGATTCAGTTTAAGATTTGCCTCACCTGCATGATCTAGAACTTTCCTGAGGTTTCTATCATGTTTGTCTTCACATTGCCTTCAACAATGTCACCTACTATAATAGCACATGGATAACCAGAAAATATTTGCTCCATAGTATGTTGAAAGATTTTACTGGCAGAACTGATTCAAAATGGCAGTCTCAAAAATCTGGGTCTATATTAGAACACCGAACATTCAAAATGTCGAGTGTTCTAATATCGAACCCTATCAATAGAAAATTCAAAACATCGAACATTCAGAACAGTGAATTTTTTTCCTAAGGAAAAAATTTGCTGTTCCAAAACACATACACACAACACAAGCACACCAAACAAACAGCAATCCACACACATACACCTAAACTCTTACACTTAACCCTACACTAAACTATACATACACCACTAACTATCCACTTACCTTAACCCAAACCCTAACTCTAAGGTCCGTCACTATCGCACAGTCACCTCACCCGCGCCCTAACCCAAACTCACCTACCCCGCCCTAACCCTCACGTCCACACAATTGCACACTTACCTGACCTGCACCCTAACCCTAACTCACCTAACCCACCCTAACCCTCACGTCTGCACAATCGCACACTTACCTGAACCCGACTCGTAACTTTCCACCAGAGTGCTGAAAATACCGAAGCAACAGAAACGGACAACCAAATTCTTTCCCTAGGAAAATATTTGGTTTTCTGTTTCTTCGATATTTTCAGTGTTCGCTGAAAATGGGTTGATATTAGAACACTCGACATTTTGAATGTTCGGTGTTCTAATATAGACCCAAAAATCTGTATCTACCAAATGATGTGTTGAATCTAGTTAACAATGAAAATTTGCAAAAAATTAGCTTTTTGCATCTAAGACAGATAAAACAGTGGAATTTGGCATGAGACCAGTTACCTCTTCTACTGTAAGTATCAGATGATGAGGATGCTTAAGTGCTTTGTTTAAGTGTCTTTGATCAAAACATATTTGAATATCATCTGAGTTTTTTTTTTATGAGCTATGACCATGGATGATACCCATTCAGTCGGTTCTTCTACTTGAGTAAGGACACCTAAATTCACCATTTTGTCTAGTTTTGCTTTTACTTTAGTCTGCATTACTACTGGACTCTTCCATGCTGGTCTAACAGCCAGACTTACTTCATGGTTTAACTTCATGGAATATGTGACTGGAAGTTTACCAAGCTCATCTTTGAAAATATCAACATATTCACTAAAAATATTATGTGTAAAACTATCATTGTTGTTCATACTTATATAGTGAATGTCTTTATTAAATGAAATCAGTCCCATTCTCAGACTGTCCTTGAGGCCTAAAAGTGACTGAACCTGTCTTTTGACTGTGTAAAACTGCATGTCATAGCTCTTTCCAGCAGAATAACATGAAAGAACTACTGCACCATCAGTTTGAATCTCTTCACCACCATATGCAATTAGTTTTGCACACTTTGCTGAATCAAGTGTCTCACCAGTTTTTGTGCTGATATAACATTGCACTTAGATCCAGTGTCTACTTTAAGCTGTACAGGTTTCCCATTAATTTGTACAGGACAAAATAATTTGCTCTTTGCTGACAACTGATAGTCTACTATATTAACTGTTTCATCAATCACAAGACACCGCCGACACAGAGAGTTTGCTTACAGCTCTTGGAGTTTGCTACAGTCCTTATCTGATCTACATGCTTCTTCAGATACTCTCTTTTAACATAAATCTGCAACACTTTAGACTTGCAAAGCCTTTTGAAATGATTCCACTTTTTACATTTGTTACATTGCTGACCAAAAGCTAAACACTTTTCCCGTTTAGGTTCATAGCTGCCTCCACAATTGTGACATTCAACAATGATGTTGGGTGTGGCACTACCTCTCTGTTTATATTTCTTTTTCATCTTAACTTTCTGTTGCTGTACACTATCAACATTTGCATTAGCATATACTGCAAACATGCCTTTCTCATTAATAAGCATATTATATTTGTATGCTTTTCTGTAATCTCATGTATTTGGCAAATATTAATGGCTTCACTCAATGTTAATTCAATATCTTGAAAAAAAAGCTTTCTTACAGCATCATTATTAACACCACCTGCAAGATGGTCTTTCATCAACTCATCTTGTAGATCAAAAATATGCATGTTTTTGCTTTATTTCTTAAGTCAGTAATATATGCTGCAATAGCTTCACCATACAGGCATTTGATTTTTTGTGTAAAATGTGTGCCTCTCCATTGTGCTATTCATTTGAGGGTTACACATTTCTCTAAATTTATATTTTAAGCACTCAGGGTCTTCATGCATTTCAGCCTGTCTCACAGTATGGTGGTTTTCCCTGTGCCCTGCATAGACAGCAGGTGTATATACAAAAGAATGTTCACACCAATTGGCTTCTGAGACAGCTAAATTGAAGTATAAATGCTCTTGGACATGGCGTCTTAGGCAGAAAATGCAGGCTATATGAAAATATCATATTCTTGCTCAAACAGTCACCAGTTCTTGGCAATATTATTATCAAACACCACTGGTTTAGGTCTGCAAAACCCTTCTGCCAACTAAGTATAGACCTGGTACTTGTAATTTTGCACAAATACACAACAATCTCTCCAATAATGCTTTAATTTAACACTGCAAATACCCCAAACACTCAGGACACACTTCAAAAAGTTTAAGTTACTATGAAAAACTCATACACTGAGAAAATATTTGCACATTTTAGCCTTTTTGAACATTTTATACACATCAGAGATTATTTCAAATACTTTAATCATTGTGTCATTATTTTGGACATTTCAAATAACTCAGAAATTATTTTGAACACTTTGAATGCTATGCCACTTGTTTGGTGACTGAAGATCATTTGAAATGAATTTAAGTACCTCTGAATAACTGCTGACCTGTTTGCAAGTTCACTCGTGTATATTACCCCACTTCTAACTGTGTGCCTTATGTTTTGCGAACTGCTTCAACTCCTGATCCCATTCTGACACCATGTCACATGTCTCATGTTTTCAAATGAGACACTGAGGCACTGGATGGGTTCAAGTCATTTATTGTACATAAACATATCAGGATCTGTAACTGAAACATATACTTCAAACTCCATATGCTTACTGACTGACTCATTACTTCTAACACACTCACATGTGCACCTCCATTCAAGCTAGCACTCACACTGAATGACTATACAAAATGGCACTAATATTGCATGTGCTCAGTAACTTATATGCACATGCTCTCTGACTACAGTGGCTGACTAGGAACAATATACACACTGATCTACAGTGTGGATATCTCTGTTTCAGTTCTTGATAGTTTTTTGCATCAGTAACTTCAAGACCCCAGTATGGTTGAGTCCCAAGTAAAATGTGATGGCAGTATTCTGGCCCACTTACAATGGGAATATTTTTTTGTTAACCATGTATTTCTCAAATTCTGCCAATCAGGCTTTCGTGTTGCCTTCTCTTCTGAGATCTTTCAGTGGTATAATGGGTTTTTAGACCCCCCCTAGAAAGCTGAATACATGGCTTATTATAGAGGATATCACTTGTTGGATATTGATCGGGTTTTAATCAGTGTATTTTTTATTTTTTTTTCATTTTAATTTTAACATTTGTTGACCAGGAATGTCCGACTAGGTTCCACAGATCCTGTTTTCAGCGGAGGCCCGGGGAGAAATGCTCCAGAAGCATGTCTTTAGAATGTGGGAGGAAACCGGAGTGCCCAGAGGAAACCCATGCGAATGCAGGGAGAACATGCAAACTCCACACAGAAGGCACCCCAGCTGAGTATCGAACCGGAGAACCTCTTGCTGTGAGGCAACAGCATTAACCGCTGCACCACTGCGCCACCCACTCAGTTCTTGATAGTTTTTTGCATCAGTAACTTCAAGACCCCAGTATGGTTGAGTCCCAAGTAAAATATTGTAGAACTGTGTGGAGGTAGGACAGGGGTTGGACAATGGTTCCACATCTTTATATAACTGCTTGTATTACATTTTATGAAAGCATTCATTTTTGTCAGAACAAAATGTGCAACTACAATTTGTGTTAATTGCAGTTTGTAACTTGGCAGAAAATAACATAATTTCTTTCTCAAAGCAATCCTTCTTGCTACTACAAATATCTTATTTGACAGAACAAATCCCCACAATGGCATAAGGGTTTTAACAGTTCCTTAAAACAATTTTTTGCATGATCATGAGAATCTTCTTGTCAAGAACAAATACTCGTAAGGCAGTGGTGGCTGGTGACTTCAAATTAAAGGGGGGCTGCAGGAGACAGCTGAATGGGTAGGACCAATGGAAAGGGGTGTGGCCAACTAGAAAGGGATGGGGCTATGCTCAAAACCACAGCAACTGGAATTTTAATTAAATACACTGCCTTGGGTGCCAAACCATCATTACGAGAGTCCAATCAAGACAAAATGAAGTGTAGAAGAAAGAAAATATTTCAGTACATTGGCTACATGATAGCTTACTTAATATCTAGATGGAAACACAAAGGTTGTGAGGCATGAAAAAATAAATTACTTTTTAAACATTACTGGAATGCCAGTCAAAATCAAGTATAAGAAAAACAAGCAGCACTCAACTCAAACCACTTCTCCTTGCACTGCAGTTCTAATTATAATTTATATTCAGCTTTATTAAAGTACCAAGTAACATGCTGAAAGCAGAAATCTCTGTGATGCCCCCACTTGTAAAAATGTTTATTATCCAAAAAGACCTGCTGCCTGACAACTATCTACTTGTTTCATGGGGAAAACATGATCAAAGTAAAAAATGAAAAGCAAACAAGAAACAAGCTCAAGATACATTGCTTAAAGGATTACTGTACAGGTTATGGACCACACATGATTGACATTCTGTTTAGTTTATGGGTAAAACCTGCAGAAATGACTGGAAGTCTCCAACAAGTGTAATGAGCTTTTTAAAATAATGTAATCCTGTCCTTCAATACCCAAGGCTTATACATTATCTAGTTAAGTATTCTCTGCATGGCAACAACAGAAAGGCTTTCAATGTTGGCAATTCTTTAACAGTATGCTTATTAAAGCTTACTTGCATCTTACGATCTCAGACAAGCTTACTTGATTGTCATTAAAGCATTGCTATTTAAACACTGAGCAACAGGTACTTTCTGAGTAATAAGCATAAATCAACAGTACAAAAATATGACAGAAACCAGATCATTCTGCAAAATCAAGGACAGATGAAAAGCCACTGTAGTACTTGTGTCTACCTTGGATGGGGGGATACTCTGCACATTTACACTGCATAACTACTCCTTGCCTTGCTTGGACACATCCAGAGTCACTACATGGGGGAGTGGGGTGCAACAAGTATGTCACAATTTGAAATGTCTCTAGCTGACTGTGATGGCCCTGACACATTTGTTATACCTCTCAAACTCAGAGCAAGAAATCTGGACAAAGCCATACATAGAAGTGGGACAAAGGCCCAAAAATAATGACAATTTTTAAATATTGCTCTTATAAACTTAGAAAGATAATAGAATAGTAGGTCTTGCATTAGTATGAATTTTCTGAAGGGTATGAAATCTGAAACTCAAATGCTTGTCATTATTTTCTAACTTCAGTCTTTAATAATTTGTCACTAATTTGCCATAAAAAACCCACAATTGCATGAAAAATGGACCAAAAATGTGATGCAAAAATATAAAATAGACACACAATACAGCTGGGAACCTGTCAAAGAAGGGACACTTTAATATTAGTACTGCTTACTTGAGCAGCTGGCAAAATAAAAGAATCTACATGCATTTCTGAAATAAAAGTAATCTATAACTCTAATTATTACAGTTATTTCTTAATTGTAAACCCTCCATGTTTTCTTCCAAAATTGCTATTTTGCGGAGGGATTATTAGGGGAAGAGCAACATTTTGAGCCAAAATCGGGGACAGTTGAGAGGTTTGACTATGCCTAATTCTATAAATCAATTTATTTGCATGTACCTCTCAACCTATTAATGCAATAAATTTGGACAAGGCCAAATATATTGGGGGAACATATAAACAGTACTAAAAATTGCTCTTGTATAAACTGAAACAGTTGATAGAATAACAGGTTTTACTTTAGCATGCATTTTTCTGAAGGTTATGAAGTGTGAAACTCAGTGTGTCATTATTTAGTGACTAAATTCCTAAATGATTTGCCAGAAAACCACAAATTTTATGAGGAACAAACCAAAAATAAGAAACAAAAACCTATTCATTCTTTGTAAATCTGGACAGTTGGGGGGTATAGTTCAGCTGGGGCTGTCTTTGAGTTTGCCGCCCTTCCCCCTCACAAAATCATGGTCGATTAGAGCCTCCCCCCTGCAGCCATTCCAATGATCCATTACTTGGCTATTTCACTCCATTTACCATAAACACTAATGTGCATACTGCTTTACTTCTATGATGATTTGGACTTCATTTGAAAGTTTTATTTTGCATTTTACAGCACAAACACTAAGACATCTGCTAAACAAAGCAATGCAGTCTCACAATGAAAACAGACTTAGCATTAAAACTTCTCTGCCCTTGAAACTCACATTCATTGAAACAGCATTGAAACCCACATTCAAAGAAAATAAATTTTGCCAGTGGCAGATAAAGATTAATTTTGGGCTGTTTTCAAACCATAGGCCCCTTGCACATGAAACATACATGTGCTCTTTGATACACCTTCCTGATTGCAGTAAATTATATTCATTGTACAATACAGTACAGTACAGTTGTTAGAGGGTGTTTTAAATTTATTGTTTTGAACATTTTTCCAGTAAACAATGAAACAAAAGGCATGCACCAATAATGACAAAACTGCCCAATTCAGAACATTTTTCCAGTATACAATGAAACAAAATGCATGCACCCATAATGACAAAACTGCCCAGTTCAGAACATTTCCATCACAGAAGTCTACTCAAACTTCTACAGTCCACCATTATCAGTAAATATGCACAATTCTACAGTCCACCATTATCAGTAAATATGTACAATCTCTGAAGAAGTAAAAGTCACCTAAATAATTCCACATTAAAAAAATCTGTAACTAATGAAGAGGTTGCTGCTGGCAAACACCTTTATATTTCATGGTTTCATCAAAAAATAAAGTGTCTGTTGCTCCTGAGGAATAAATTGCCTATATTACATTAAAAAAATGATAAGCTAGTAATATTGCAATAGGAAATGGATGGCAAACTGATAACAGGTTCATAGTTAGTATCTTCGCCAAAGAGGACATTCTCAGTATGGAAGCATCCATCCCATTGTGGGAGTAGAGCCCACAGCCTTCTGCATTAAAAGCAAGTACACAACCTGTTGTGCTATTAACAATGCAATCAGACTCAGCATAAGCAACACTAAACTGTTCTTCCCCTGCAGCTCTCAGCTCCTTGTAAAATCTACTCAATACTCAACTGCATCTCAACTTTGCAGCAGAAGAAATCTGGAAAAAGCCAAAATTTATTGGGGGTTCAAAAGCCCAAAAACCAGGGACACATTAAACATTACTTGTATAATCTTGGAAAGTTGCTAGAATAAAATGCTGTGTTACCACCATACATTTTACTGTCAAGGTCCCTGTGCAAAACAGTCAGAGCAACATACCACTATGCCAAAGCAGCTGCTTTGTGAAAGAGAGGAAGACTGAAACTTAAATGGCTATCATTTAGAGAATTGAGTTGTCACCATAGCTGTCAACCTCTTAGCACAAAACACCTAGACAAACCCAGTAATGAGGGCATACAGCCCTCAAACATATTCAATGAATTCAGTTATTGTCATAGCTGTCAACCTTAGCACAAAAAAACCTGGACGAAGCCATTAATGGGGGAATACAGTCCCAAAAATAGGGACAACTTTCAAATATTCATCTTATAAACTTAGAAAATTGCTAGAATAAAAGGTTGTGTTACTATGTATTTTCTGAAGAATATGAAGTCTGAAATTCAAATGCCAGTCAATTTTACTTCTGATGGAACAAAAACAAATTTCAGCAGAGGCCCAGGGAGAAATACTGCAGACACATGCCTTTGTAAAATGGCAGGACACCAGAGAAAATCCACACAAACACAGGGAGGAGATGCAGACTCCACACAGAAGGCACCCCAGCCAAGAATCAAACCAGAAAACCTATAGCTGTGAGGCAACAATGCTAACACTGCACCATCAAATATTTAAGGAATTAAACATTCAGAAACCTGAAGTCTGAAATTCAAATGCCTGTCAATTTTATTTAACATTTGGTAACCGGGACAGTCTGACTTGGAACAAAAAAACAATTTTTAGCAGAGGCCTGGGAATAAATAATGCAGACATGTCTTTGTAATATGGGAGGACACAAAAGCAAACCCACACAAACACAGGATTAAGATGCAGACCTCACACAGAAGACACCCCAGCCAAAAATCAAACCTGAGAACCTGTTGCCATGAGGCAACAGTGCTACCACTGCACCATCAAATATCTAAGCATTTAAACATTTAGAAACCACAGATATTACGAGGAACAGAACAGATCAAATATGAGGCAAAAATCTGCAAATTTTTTACAAATGGTGGTGGGTAGGGAATTCAGGCCCTTAACACCTGCATACAAGGTACAGTGTTCAAGCCTGAGGTATTCCCTACCACACCACCATGAATTTGCTCTAGCCACCAGTAAATAGCAACTGGGGCATTACACACACACACACACACACACACACACACACACACACACACACACACACACACACACACACACACACACACCCCTACCTTGCCGATGAGCCAAATAACTGCTCCCTTTGCCGCCGATATCCAAACAGTCCCTTTGCCAGTATTCCTCACTTGATTGGTCCATCCTGAACAGTCCAAATCTGCGATTGGTCCAGCCTGCTGCTGCTGCAGTCCAGAGTGCCTCCATTTTGTGATGTCACTGCCGCACAGACTGCTGGGCATCTTGGGGCCGAGATGCCTTTCCCCTTATCTAGACTGCTGAGAAAGCAGTCTGAGAGTGTTCCCGTCTATTTTAGAACGTGCGCGCATGCGCACACTTCCGGAAATTTATGGTGTTTGTTTTTGTGTTTCTTGGTGTTATTTTTATTTGTTTTTTAGGTGGGAGGGCTGCAGTCCTGCAGTCCTATAGCATGAGCCGCACCTGTCGTAAGGAGAATAAAGGTTTTAACAGCTCCTCATTTGGATTATGACAGCATTCAGGAAAACTGACTTTAATTTGTACCTGCCACGCATTTTATCTTGTCCAAGTTTCACACAAGTTGACAGCATTCCCCAATCTAGGCCAATTTGTCACTTTAAAAGATGACATTTCACTCATGAAGGGTTGCATTCCTTTCTGGGGGGGGGGGATCTTGCAGAGTATTCTTTAAGGTAGGTGCAGACCCCCAGTGAATCACAAAGTATTCTTATGCTCTAGATTCTTCACCCTTGTAGTATTTCGGAGAAAATTAACTTGGCAACTTATTCTTCAAGCATTAAAGAAATTACAGTTTTTGGGTTCATTTCATACCAACAGATGGAAGTTTATTTCCTTAAAAATATTCTTAAAAGTGCCTTATTCAGACAGCATAAACTGCAATTATGAAAAACAAAACAATCTATTCTGGCTGAAGGAAGCACTTTTCAGTTCATTTTGTTAAAAAAATATAAAAATCTATCTGCTCGTATAAGATGAGCCCAAATCTGTTGCTCTTGGAGACTTACAAGTAAACTGCTCAGTC
Organism: Protopterus annectens; assembly: GCF_019279795.1. NCBI lineage: Eukaryota > Metazoa > Chordata > Ceratodontiformes > Protopteridae > Protopterus > Protopterus annectens. Next base: position 1,695,719,780 of record NC_056741.1, on the reverse strand, counting down.
AATTCTCCTTGAAATGCTATTCAGAACAAATGTAACACACTGTATTGTACAAAATAGTTAAATAGACAAATGCAGAGCAAAAAAAACACACCATCTATTAAGTACAGGCTAGGCAAGCAAGCAAATATAAATGGACTCTGTAATTTATTTGCAATGGGAAATACTATTGGGGGAATTCAATAAAGCCTACATGGATATTTTTACCATGCAGGCATAGTGGCATGAAGCTTAAACAGAAGTGAGCAGCCATGCGATCCAAAAACAGAATTGAGGGGCGTGCATGAGTGTGCAAACACATAAGTGTCCATGATATGCAAATCACTTCATAAGCAGGTAAATTGCATACAAATAAGAGTGTGGTATTAATCTAGCAAACAGATAGGCAGTCCTGCAGACCATGTGTTGGTGTCTGAAGTGTACACAGAAAAATTCTGCGTACATGAAATAAAAAAGTGAACAGGGGCTGTAAAAGCCCAGTTAGAATGACAAAAATAGTATTGCAGACACAGATATGTGCAAAACTGTGCCCTGTGTGTCCAAAAAGTAATAGAAAATAATTTAAAATAATTATTTTTTTAATACCCATATTATGTTTGCATGGCACACAGCAGTGCACAAACATGCCATTATGCAATATATATATATATATATATATATATATATATATATATATATATATATATATATATATATATATATATATTTTTTTTTTTTTTAAAGGTGTAAAAATGAATAAAAATAAAAATGTGACAATAATGCATTATAGGGCCTTGCATAGAGTATGTACAATGGTAGATTTCTGTGGTTGCTAAGGAGGCAGGTCCTGGAATAGTACAGTTTCATGTTTGTGTGCCTGGATCTGTATGCAAATGAGCTGGGGTTACTGAATAGCAAAAATGGGTATCCACACCTGCAGATCCCATCCGTGTAGCCCTAGAGCCTTGTTTGTATCCACAGAAGAGGTAGCTGACATTTAAAGGGGGTATGTCTCTATGTCTTTAAGCACATTGGAGCTCAGCAATGCCTGTGTGCATGCCGGACCACTGAGCTGAGCAGGGGGATGTCGTGTGTCCAGTGCTTGCTAAGCTTTGTTTACCTTCAGGGCATGCATTTAAATGGGTTTGAGCATGTTTGGATGGCACACCACTGTGCCGAGCATGCCTGTCTATGGGGGTGTGTCTAGAGTCTGCTGAGCATTGTTTATACCTGTGGCATGGGTTTGCATGCCACGCCACAGTGATTAGCAGGGAAGGCTGTTTAAAAAAAAAAAGAAAAAAAAAAATTGCCTGGGAAAGCCAATTATATATAAATTACTGATGGCCCCTGTACCACTTAAACTAGCCCATTAAAACACTTGTAATGATATACTTGGCAGGTGGAATGCATCACAGGTAGTCAAACACACAGGCTGCATCTTCAGCAGAGAAGTATAAAAGTTGCATAGACCCCGACCCTATAATATGATTTCACCCCCATATTCTGCACCAACAGAGTACAAATGTGAGATTTTTAACTAAACCAATGCTAGGGGCTGCTGCAGCTCTGCTACATCTGGATCTGCTAGATGCTGAGGTCAGTGCTGATGCTGATGCTGACAATAGGCCTAGACTGAGAAGGACAAGAGTGTTCAGGCCCAAGGTAACATTCCAGGAGCTACATGAGCTGGAGATTGTAGATCACTACAGGGTGGACAGGGACATACTAGAAAAGCTCACCAAGCTCTGCCACCCTCAACTCAGGCCCCAAGCCAAAAGAGGGGAACCCATCCCAGTGGAAACAAAGGCATGTGTAGCCCTTAGAATACTAGCTACCAGTACATTTCAAAGACCAACGGGGGACATGATGGGGGTCTCACTAGCATCAGCATCCAGGGTACTCCACCAGTTCCTGGATGCCATGCAAACATATGCCTGTGAGCACATTTATGTACCACACATCCCTGAAGAGTGGGCCAGCAGTATGTGTTTCTTCTACCATGTAGCACACTACTCTGAGGTACTGGGTACCACAGACTACACTCATGTGCACATCAAAGCACTGTCAGGAGAGGAGAATAGAATCTATGTCAACTGCAAGGGTTATCACTCCATCAACTGCCAGGTTGTGTGCAATGCCCAGGGCCTTATCATGAATGAGTGTGCTGGCAGCTCTTGTAGTTATCATGACTCCCATGTCTGGCATGCATCACAGCTGAACCAGATGTTTGTTAGGAGAACATCCCATACGGCCATCTACTGGGGGATGCTGGTTACACACTGGAACCGTGGGTGATGACACCCATCAGAAATGCACACACACCTACTGAAGAACACCATAAGGAGGCACACTCACAAACTAGGAACATCATAGAGTGTGTGTTTGGGCTGCTCAAGTTACGGTTCTGGTATCTTGATATATCTGGTGGAGCCCTGCAGTACTCTCCAGCCACATGTGCACAGATGTTCGCACTATGTGCCATGCTACACAATATGATCCTGTGGAAACAGCTGCAGCAAGATCATCAAAGGAAGGGATATACACCCCCCCCCCCCACCAGTGCCTAGGTCCCCACAGCCATACCCACAGGGTGACTCAGAGATCAAATCCCATGAAGCTGTCCCTGTAGGCCGACATAGGCATGCCCAGTATGCCCTGGCCATGGCCAAGAGACAACATATAGCACATGCACTGACAGCCTAGGGTCCTTGGGACTGACACCTTACTCTGACTCGCATGCATAGTAAAAAGGATGCCAGATAGGCCATACAACCTGTACCTAACCATGTATTGGCTGTGTACTGCATGCATCAGACAGAGTTAGCTCTGAAACACAAGTCACTCTCCTATACAACAAATGTAGAGTACTAGACTATGTTAGCATATGTAGAGACCTGTTGCGTGTTTGCAAGGGAATAGAGTGGGCTAATGCGCTTCTTGCAGAAAATTAACAGCTACTAGGGACAACAGCTACTCTGTCCAGTACTGGGTGCCCCATAATATTCATTAGGCCACATGGCTGGAAACCTGACTGCATTATGCAAGGGCAATGCCAAACAATGGGGTAATAGGACAAACGCATGACTGTCAATGCCAGAGTACCCACTCCAACACATCAGTGTTCCCATACAACTGTAGTAACAGTATATTTGCAAAGGTATATCAGCAGACCACACAATTCCAGAGTGTGTAAAGAACCTGGCCACAAGTTCTATTTTCCACAAAAGGCAGGGGTCACAGAAGGGGTCACAGTTTATGTCTGTATGCTGTTGATAGTGTGAGGAATTAAATTTCACTTTCTGGCAAGCTGGTGTGGATCATTGGGATAAGGACATTAGCATGGTTGATGGTGTAGATGGCGCAAAGCTGGCCACACCTACAACTGTTGCATGTGAGTTTCTCATATGGTAGGTGTCCCATAGACTGTCACAACACCACAATCTGTTACTGCAAGAAAGCTGGACAAAGCCAGAAAAAATAGGGGACAGAGGGCCAAACCTACAAACATTATACATGATCTGAGTAACCTAGAAGGTGGCTAGTATAACAGCAGGTTACAACAGATCTGATTAGCTGCAGGATCTAAAGGACATCACTTAACTATGTCAGTACATACAACAATTCAGAAGACTGCATTTAATAATATGTTACCAGAAAAACATAACTGTATGAGAAACAGAGCAGACATATGAGTCGGAATGCTGGACATTCTGTAAAAACTTGTACAGTGAGAGGTCTGAAGACTGTCACCTTGTGTGTAGTGTTACATCATGTACCCCAGTCACATCATACCTCTCAACCTCTTAGAGCAAGGAATCTGGACAAAGCCATGAACAACCATGGGACAACAGCTCCGAACATAAGCAGAAGGATTAACTACTGGCCAGACAAACGTGGAAAGTTCAGAGAATAACAGGTCATGCATTAACATGAATCTCCTGATATGTATAAAGTCACCAACTCAAATGTTTATCATTTCCTAATGTCAATCTAATGATTTGCCATTAATGTGCCAGAAAAGCTCAATGATGTACTAAAAATATGACTCAAAACTCTGGGCATTCTATTACAATCTGTACAGTTGATATGTATGTGTCACATATTACGTTCAGCAAACAGCCGGGGAATGCCTTGGGCAAAATATCAGGGAGGTGCTTGACTGGCTGAAACACACAAAATCCCAGACGGGAATACAGGTAAGTCTGGCCTGGAGTCACCTTCTAAGAACTGATAGTCACACTGCACATGCTCCTACAGTTAGCTAAGTTGAGCCCATATTTGTTGCCTCATCTGCCCAAAACACTGCTATGTGGAAATATGCCTGTGCATAGCATAAAGACAGATATGTATATGTATTTGTCTCTTCCTATCCCCCTCACACATGATTACCCTATCTATTAGTATGTGGCATAGATATCTAGATCTAGATCTATTTCTATCTATATATATATATATATATATATATATACCTATATATATATATATACCTATATAGGTATATATATATATATATATATATATAATATATATATATATATATATATAGGTCTACCTGATAACACCGACATGCCAAAACACCGACAATGAAATAACTGACACGAAAACACAGCAAAAAAAAAAGTTCAAAAACACAAAACTTCACATGCCCAACAAACCAAAATCCTGACAAACAACCAAACAAATATCTTTCCCGAAAAACACACACAACACAAGCATACCAAAAACCTTACAAACCTACACTAAACCTTACATACACAACTATCTATGCACTAACCTTAACCCAAACCCTAACCCTAAGGTCCATCACTATCACACACTTACCTTACCCGCACCTAACCCTAACTCACTTAATCCGTCCCTAACCCTCAAGTCCATCACTATCGCACAATTACCTTACTCGTACCCTAACCCTAACTCACTTAACCCACCCCTAAACCTAAACTCCGTCACTATCAAACATTTACCTTACCCACACTCTCACCCTAACGTCCGTCCCTATTGCACACTTACCTTAACATGTCAGTGTCCTCAGCGTTGGGATTCTCAACTGTCGGTCTTCTCTATTGTCGATCTTCCGGTGTCAGTGTTCTCATTGTTGGCATTCTGCGATGTTGGTCTTTTCAGGTAGACCTATACATATATATATATATCTATATATATAAATATATATACATATATATATATATATATATATATATATATATGTGTGTGTGTGTGTGTGTGTGTGTGTGTGTGTGTGTGTATATATATATATATATATATATATATATATATAAATGTACATATATGTATAAACACACACACACACACACACACACACACACATATATATATATATCTATATATATAAAATATATATGTACATATGCATATACATATCTACATATAGCTATATATTTATATATATATATATATATATATATATATATATATATATATATATATATAGCCACGTAAGTGTGTAGACTGATATAAACTCTCCACATACAGCTGCATAACACAGTTACATAATGTGCACACACAGCAACAGTTAAGATGACATTCCTGTTATTCCCTTATACTGTTATATATATATATAAATATATATATATATATATATATATATATATATATATATATATATATATATATTAGATATAGATATCATATATATATAAAAATGTGTATTTGAAGGGATGTATGAATGTCCCCACTTACTTGCAGAAAGCTAAAACCATAAAAGTCAATCAATAAAACTAATTTCAAGTAGATGACAAATACATTATCGATTGCAAAACCATATATATATATATATATATATATATATATATATATATATATATATATATATGTATATATATATATATATATATAGTACCTATTACTTCACTGACAAGTCAAAACAGTGACACTCACATGTTCGACTCCACATCATCGGCACTTCATAACATCGGCGTTTCAGGTAAGCGATCTTCCCCCTCACAGGACCCATGGTAGCACTCGTTTCACTATTAAGAAGGTAAGGACAACGCTGTCAGGGTACATTTTGAAAAAAGACCTAAACCTTACACTTAAAAAGACAAAACGGAGTGCTACCATGGGTCCTGTGAGGGGGAAGATCGCTTACCTGAAACGCCGATGTTATGAAGTGTCGATGATGTGAGTCGAACATGTGAGTGTCGCTGTTTTGACTTGTTGGTAAGTACCCATATATATATATATATATATATATATATATATATATATATATATATATATATATATATATTCTATATTGTCACTTTAAGAGACTTATATATATATATATATATATATATATATATATATATATATATATATATATGAGTATATGTGTGTATATATATATATATATATATATATATATATATATATATATATATATATATCATAAAATACACATGTAAATATAATACAATTATAATGTAATTTCCTGCATAATTGTTTGCATTTCAAGACTGGTTTAATTGATAGCATAGAGTTAATGCCTGGGGGATTGTCAGCTTGCAGCATAATAATCCAGTTATATTCTTTCATTTCATTGGTTCATAGGTAGGTACTAGGCTATCGGACCAAGGGCCTACGTAATCCTAGCCAACAAGGTTCCCTGGCTGTCGAGCAGAGACACAGAAGTGATCCCCAGGGTGTATTTCCTATTTGATGAATTTCAGGTAGTCATCCCATAGAGGCTGCCCAATTCAAAAATCTACAAGTCTCAGCCGTTCGCTTCAACAGTTTATTAAAAAACACACAGCACAAAAATTCGGATTAAGCGCTTTCATCTCTTGTTCAGAGACTTCATCAGCAATGAAGTGTCTGGACAAGAGATGAATGCACTTAATCCGAATTTTTGTGCTGTGTGTTTTTTAATAAACTGTTGAAGTGAACGGCTGAGACTTGTGGATTTTTGAATTGGACAGCCTCTATTGGATGACTACCTGAAATTCATCATTTGGTGCAGTGTGTGTTTTTTGTGTATATCCTATTTCCCATCCACTCATCAAGATTTTTCTTGAAGAGTGCTAAAGAAGAACTTTGCTTGACATATATGGGTAGCCTGTTCCAGAGTATGGGAAGTCTCTGGGATAGGAATCTATCCCTCCAGCATGTCCTGTTTATTGTGGCGACAAGGTTTAGGTCCCTAGAGCATGGAGCTTGAGGGATTGGGATTTCTTTAGGTGTAGCATGTCCAACAGCTCTGGGTTTGACACAGCTTTATATGTTAGGCAGAGATCACCTCGGGGTAGGTGATATGCTACGGAGTAAAGCTGGAGTTTTTTGAGGCGGTCAGTGTAGGGCATTTGTTTGAGTCCAGTAGTCCCCTTTGTGAGGTACTTCTGTGGCCTTTCCAGCTGCTACAGATGTCTTGTGAGGTACATTCCAAAAGTGGCGCTGTACTCTATAATGGGTCTAATGAGTGTCGAGTAGAGGGGAACAATGACCTCTTTTTTACTGGATGAGAACCCTTTTATGATGAGGTGTGCCACGTAGAAGGACTTCCTGACTACTGTGATGATGTGACTATCAAAGGAGAGACTACTGACCACCTGGGTCCCAAGGTCTCTTATCACGCATTCGGTGTTAAGTAGATTGCTGCCTGTGTGGTAGTTCATGGGTACAGGGTTTTTACCAAAGGGGATGACACTGCACTTTTTGGCATTGACCTTGAGGCCATGGCTCTGACACCAGGCATCTGCCTCAGAGAGGCCCTTTGGTAGGATGTTTACATCATTTGGGGACTTGACTATGGCTCCTAGTTTGCAGTCATCTGCGAACTTCGTTAGCCAGAGGCCTTCGATGTTAGCCTGTACTTCAGAGAAGTAGATACCAAACAAGAGCGGTCTCAGGACGGAACACTGTGGTACTCCACTTGTCACTGGTTTGAGGTCAGATTTGGAGTCTGCAACTTTTACAGTGTGAGTTCTGTCAGTGAGCCAGTTGGCAATCCATCTTGTGATGTAGGGATTTATGCCTAGTTTATTGAGTTTAGCTATAATGCCAGAATGGGGGATGGTGTCAAAAGCCTTGGCGAGGTCAAGATAGGCTGTGTGAACCACCTTACCCTCATCTACGGCTTTGGTGATTGCCTCAAAAAAGTCGATCAGGTTCAAGAGGCATGATCTACCTTTCACAAACCCGAACTGGGTGGCATCCAGAGTTTGGAGGTTACCAATGTCTTTGTTTATGAGTTCCATGATGATACGTTCCATGGCCTTGCAGAATTACTTCCAAGTAATTATTTCTGTCACCTCCTTTCATATTTGTAAAACAAATATCTGTCACTCTGAATGTAAAACTATGTAGGTTATTCGATTCTATGACATGTTTACCAATAGCATTTGTTAAAATTGGCAATACGTGTCTGATCTGTGCTCTATAATATGCTCACGCAATTTTCTTGATGATTTCCCTACATAGAATCTAGGTCATTTATCACAAACTGCAAGATAAACAATATTTGTAGTATTACAAGTGGCAGTACATGAGAAGGTGTATGACTTATGTGTAACTGGATGAACAAATATATTGCTCTTACATATAAGCTTGCATGCTGAACAGTTCATACAAGGGTACTTACCTTTTTTCTAGATTCAAATTTACCATTGCTCCTTTGGTTTAAATCTTTATAGCATAATCTATTTTTCAAATTCATGGAATTACGATATGCAAACATAGGACGCATTGGTATTATATTATTTAACTCAGGCAAAAATGATAATATTCCACAGTTATTATTGATTATTTGTCTGACATCAGCAGTACGCCAGTTATAGGTAGTAGTATATCTTAAAAATGCATTGTTATTAATACTACCAGAACTAACAGAATTACTAAATGGAGCAGAGAAATAGGATTTAGCTTTATTACCTCTTTTTTTCTAAAATTTTGGCCCTTTCTTCTGTTAGTAACCACGGGTCATAACCTCTTTGTTCAAATTCAAGAGTCATACCATTTAATTGTTCTGTGCATAGGTCATCACTGGTATTTAATCTACCTGCTCTATAATATTGGTATCTCACTATACCCTGAAATGTATGATTAGGGTACATACTTCTCCTATGTAAACACTTGTTTTTATGAGTAGCCTTTTTATAGATTTTAGTAGTAAAGATGTCATTCATTATCACTGTATTATTTTTACATGTGTATTTTATGGTATATATATATATATATATATATATATATATATATATATATATATATATATATATATATTAGTCTCTTGAAGTGACAATATATATATATATATATATATATATATATATATATATATATATATGGTTTTGCAAACGATAATATATTTGTCAACTACTTGAAATTAATTTTATTGATTGACTTTTATGGTTGGCTGTTTTTATCATGTGATGAAGTTGATTTTAGTATACATAATTGGATGTTTAATTGTTTTTTCTATTGCACTGAAGAAGGAGTAATCGAAAGGCTTTGTGTGTTTTATTAAAATATTTGGATGTAACTGTGCCAGTTTTATTTCATATCGTTGTTTTTCCTTTGCAGTCAAAAAGTGTGTTACAGGTTTTTGCTTTATGTTTGGACATTATCTGCAACTACACATGACAACAGTTGTCTGATGGTAACAGACCAAGGCCACAAAAGGACGTAATCCACTCATCCATAGAACCCTGTGGAATGTCACACTGTAGATAGACAATGGTGAGTAGGAGGTGTAATGTGCAATGGTTGCAACTCAGGACCATGTTGTCACTGGCCAATTGTCCACCTAGCAATTTGCAACAGGCCAGACATGGCAATACAATTAACTGTATACATATAGCAGGGGTATTAACAGGCATCCCACTCCTAGGGTACTAGATAAAATAATAGCATCAAGCAGGTTCACTCTACAGGCCACACATGCTGTGTAACAGAAGGCCACTTTGCGTAGTCCACAAGTCCTGTAGCTGCTTCCATATATACAACAGATATAAGCTGTGGCACATGCAATAAGTACTGTGAGCTATAGTGTGTAACAATAGGTAGGGAGAGGTTCTAATCTCATATAAGCCACTGTGTGTGTGTGTGTGTGTGTGTGTGTGTGTGTGTGTGTGTGTGTGTGTGTGTGTGTGTGTGTGTGTGTGTGAGCGTATGTCTGTGTGTGTAGATATTTCTCCTACAGGAGTACAGACATGTCCATTTGGCCTATGTCTGTGCAATGGTTATTCATTTTATGGCCCTGTGACTAGCGTCTTCCTCAAGATTGACCTCCCTTACAACACCTGCTGATGTTATCCATCTTAACAGCACTGTCTGACAAGCTAATCAAAGTTAAGCTACATGGCACATGCGACAAGTACTTTGTATTTTAGTGTATACTACTAGGTAGGTGGAGGTTCTAATCTTACAACAGCAATTTTGTGTGTGTGTTTGTGTGTGTGTGTGTGTGTGTGTGTGTGTGTGTGTGTGTGTGTGTGTGTGTGTGTGTGTGTGTGTGTGTGTGTGTAAATATATCCCCTTGCAGCATTAAAGACATGCCTGTATGGCTTACCTCTGTCCAATGGTTATATATTTTAAGGCCTTGTGACAACCTGCCAGCCTCTACAGTGGCCTCCTTTACAAGGCCTGCTGATGACATCTACCTTAACAGCACAGGCTGATGGTGCATATGATTACTTCCAGCTATAGTGTGCACTACTAGATAGGTAGGTGTTCTAATCTCAAAACAGGCAACTCTCGTGTGTTTGCATATCTATATATATCCCCTGCAGCACTGCAGGCATGCTCATAGGGTTATCTCTGTGCAATAGTAATGCATTTTAAGGCCCTAAGACTATGTGCTGGCCTCTTAATGCCCTCCTCTACAAGACCTGCTGATGTCATCCACCTTAAGAGCACTGGCCAAACATTCAATATCAGATAAACTCTGTAGCACACTCAATTAGTATTGTGAGCTATAGTGTGTAGTAGTACATAGGGTTTTAATCTTACAGCAGACAACTCACTGTGTGTATTTGTGTGTGTGTGTGTGTGTGTGTGTGTGTGTATATACAAATATATTCCCTTGCAGCAGTACGCACATGGCCATATGAGCTATTTGTGTGCAATAGTCATGCATTTTACTGCCCTGTGACTAGCTACTGGCCCTAAATATCCATCATCTACATAGGCATAACTGCTGTCCGCCACTACCTAGATTTATATGTGTAGAACACTCAATTGACATGTATCAAGGGTAGCAGACCTTGTCACTGAGTATGCATGCATAATTATGTTGACTGCCCCCATTGTCCCTGACACACTGTTCTACACATATACACCTAGGTAACCCCACATGTATACAGCCGTACCTTGCCGACGTCATATTTATGCTGTGCTGCCATGCCAGCCTGTGCCACTGTATTGTCACCAAGTCTCCATGGCTTAGCCACTCAGACCCCTGTAACAGAAACATACAAATGTCTGTCAGACACCTGTCAGTCTGTAACACTACCACCAATCTGACATCATGCAATAAACCTACACAAAGTTTGATGTGTAGTCATGACACATGCCAGCATACAGCACCTGCCATGGCCCACAATACCTGCCATTGCATAACAATACCGGACTACACAAGTACATGTAAAGTAATATAGTCACTCTGTGCATCAGACACATATTTGCATGTCCCTGCATCGATGGCATGGATGGCAGGGATGTGGCACAGGTATCATCAAATACACAGGGTGTGTAGACTGTGCCAAACAGTTGACAGCATGTGTGTGATTCAGCAAGGGGTGCTAGTTAGATGGGCCATGCAGAAATGCTGTGTGTGTGTGTGTGTGTGTGTGTGTGTGTGTGTGTGTGTGTGTGTGTGTGTGTGTGTGTGTGTGTGTGTGTGTCTGTTGTATCCTGCATATGACACTGAAGTTTGAGTGTGTGCGTGTACACAGTCAAGCCCAGTGCTAGCCCTACATGTGTGTATGTTAGACATCTGTGGACCATACATTGCAGAGTGGACAATTAACCATCTCCAGCCATGAACATGGGAACTGGCTCTGCCAGGATTTGCACAGACACCACCATGCCCAGGGTCAGATGTGGTGCTAGTAGCTTATGATGAATGCTGTCTGCTGGGCCTTTGTTCCCCACGGGAATGCCCAGGACCATGTGCTCATGGCCTGCCACATCATGGTGTGGACAGCACACTTTCTTCTGTCATGCTGGAGGTACTGCCACTATGGTAATATGAGTGTGCACAGCCATGTGGACTCTCAGCAGATGGTATTGCTGACCTATGTCCACATGTCCGATGCCCTACTCCAACCAGATGTTCCAGCACAGACAATGTACGGTGAAAGACTTTCACTGTCTCAGCCTATCATCTGTCCACTACATCAGTTAAATGATCCCTGGCATCACCAATGCATGGAAGCAGTCACAGATGTCAGACTGTGCTGCAACCACGATCCTGAGCATTTATCTGGTGTTGCATTCAGAACATGCCTGTGCCTCCATGATGGGCCAAAATATGAGGTGAGTGACCCATGATGTCACATCTGTGAGAGGTGATGGATGAGCAGCAGTTCTTCTTCGAGCACCCCTGTCAATCTGCCTGTGTGAGACCTCACCAGATCTCTGGCTATGGCCAGTGTTTACACTCACTGACACCATAGTTGCCACACTGTACTGTTCAATGTCGACACCCTCTGACTCTCTGATATCTGTAGCCTCAGGAGACTGGATATGTGTGAGCATACTGCCTGTGTGTGGAGACAATGAAGGAGGAGGAAGTGGGATATCAACTCCTGGAACAGATTCAGCCCCCAACAACCCCACCTGTGCCTCACTATGGCCACCATCATCATGAAAATCTGGTGAGACACTGGCATCAGATTGAAGGGGGACAGATTCCAACCCCCATGTTCACCTGTGAGAAGAAAGACAAAATCAGTATGTTACTTTCTGCACTATTATTCATGATAATCCACATAGACTTACACAGGTAAGGAGCCACAACTGCATTACACATCCCACATCTTATTTCTGATCCCATGCACAACACACAAACACACAACATACACAGACAAGAGAGGCCCTTTAAAACATGCATTACAGCTACATCATGTTAATATGTGCAATACACCTGTGAGGTAAGCAGTATGACAGTGTATCTGATAGACCTGCACCTAAAACTCAGTGCACTTTTCTTGAGCATAACATGCCAGTTGTAGTAACACTGCCTCAGGTATGTACCATCTCCCTATTGAGTGTAAACATACATCTTGGAGTGACTGCCTCCTCTATAGCAGACTGCATAGTCCTTCATAACAATAAGTGCAAACGTGTTAATGTTCCTGTAAATACACAACTGTGATTACTCATTCTATGCACTTCAGTTAGCTGCTCCGAAATGGAAAATGCAACTATACTACTCTGGCTAAGCATAACAGTTGTGCCTAGGGAACATGGCAGCACGTAACATTCTTTGGGTATTATATGATCTGTAAAACAACATTATCATACTTACCAGGTACAGGACCTTGGACTCCAGCTACACCTGTCGGACCTATAGAAATGTGAGGGAGAGGTATTGTCAGCAATACCAAATATTGCATTACAAGGTAATATGTGTGTATATACACATGTACAGTAGCTAATGTGTTACTGCCTACATTGCTGATGTTCTGAGTATGTGTGCACAACTGTGCATTAAGACCAACCCCCCCAATGCAGCTAGACCTGACACCCATGTACTGGTATGCAGAACCTACCACCTAAACACACTGTTCAACCTCAGCCTCTCCACAGGCTATGTGCCCATAGAATGGTGCACAGCAATGGTTATTCCACTCCACAATGGAGGGGCCACAACTGACCCTGGTAACTATCACCCCATAAGCCTGACTAGCCAGGTCTGCAAGGCTGTGAAGTGCATCATCATGGAACTCATTAACAAAGACATTGGGAACCTCCAAACACTTAACCCGACCCAGTTCGGCTTTGTTAAGAGCAGATCATGCCTACTAAACCTGGTTGACTTCTTTGAGACAGTCACCAAGGCCATAGATGAGGGAAAGGTGGTTCAAACAGCCTACCTTGACCTCAACAAGGCTTTTGACACCATTCCCCACTCAGGAATTATAGAAAAACTCATCAGCCTGAACATAAACCCCTACGTCACGAGATGAGTTGAAAACTGGCTTACAGACAGAACTCACATGGTAAGAATAGGGGGCTCCAGGTCTGACTCTAAACCAGTCACAAATGTTGTCCCAAAGGCTCGGTCATGGGATCCCTACTGTTCAGCATATACTTCTCAGAAGTACAGGGAAACACAGGACTATGGCTAACCAAGTTCGCTGATGACTGCAAACTGGGAGCCATAAATGACTCTCCGGCTGATATGGACATTCTCCAAAAGGGCCTTACTGAGATGGACACCTGGTGTCAAAGTCATGATCTCAACCTAAATGCCAAAAAATGCATAGTCATCTGATTTGGGAAAAAAAACCACCCATGAATTACCACATAGGTGGCAGCCCCCTTATTACAGAAGAGGTAATAAGAGATCTGGGGACCCAGGTAGATAGTAGTCTCACCTTTGACAATCATATTGCCAAGGAAGTTAGTAAATCCTTCTATGTAGCCCATCTAATTACTAAAGGGTTTGCATCAAGAAATAAAGAGGTTATAGTGCCCCTCTACTCGTCACTCATCAGACCCATCATAAAGTACAATGCCCCATTTGGGATATACCGCACAAGACACTTCCAACAGCTTTAAAGACCACAAAAGTACCTCACCAAGAGGATTACTGGCCTCAAACATATGTCCTATGCAGCCTAACTGGAAAAACTCTGGCTATACTCAGTGGCATATTGCTTACTCAGAGGTGACCTCTGCCTGACTTACAAAGCCATGTCCAACTCAGAACTGATGGACATGCTCCACCTAAAAAAATCCAAGTCACTGTGAGCCAGTCGCTCTAGGGAGCTAAACCTCACCACAACAATAAATAGAATATGCTGGAGGGATAGATTCCTGTCACAGAGACTCCCCATGCTTTGGAACAAAATTCCTAACTACATTAGGCAGAGCCCCTCATTAACACTCTTCAAGAGAAACCTTGATGAGTGGATTGGTAACAGAAAATACACCCCTGGGATCACTTCATTGGCTCTTCTTGACAGAGGCTCAGTTAATTAATCAATGGGGTGGCGAAAGCTGACACACTCTGGCTAGGCTTATAAATGCCCTCAGGCAGATAGCCTAGTACCTATCTATGAACCTATGAACAAAGACTGATACAGTATTACACTGATGAACACAGTAAGCTTACCTGGATGGTCCTCTGATGTGGACGCTGTGGTAGTCACCTACAGGATGTATGGGATGATGGATGTCTGGGATTGGTTTCACTTCATAATCATGAAATGCTGAAATATCGAATTTCAGTATTCCGAGACCATGAAGCCGAACCATTCACAATACTGAAACCCACAATCACAAACATACATACACTGTACACCACATAACACACACGCCATTCCACCCACAGCACACAAACCACACAATCCTACACTACATATAAGCAGGGGGGTAAGCCCCCCTGCACCTCCCCATGTGGGGGATTGTGCCTCCCACACCACCCCTACTTATATATACCAACTCCGAGATCACACTTAAAAAAAACAACTCACACCACGGTATTCTCCACTCGCTCACAAACAAATATACATCACACATACACAAACACCAACAAATCCAATACTCACACTCATACCTACACCTCTCTACCCTTACCCAGACATACAACGTATAAAAACACACACAAACACTCACTCACCTGCAATTTCAGGCACCATAACACTACTCGCAACGTACCGGAAATGCACAAGCGCGGATTCGAGATATTCAAATTCACTCTTATGCACCTTTGGCATTCTGAATTTTCGGCTTCATGGTCTCAGAATGCTGAAATTTGGTATTTCAGCATTTTGAGATTATGAAGTGAAACCCTGGGATCTGGTGGTTGATCCTAGGTTCACCAGAAATTCCTCTGTGGCCAAGAGTGGTTGTTCTGTTGTAGGCCCTCCACCAGTGGCAGCATGGTCCCTAGCCACAGCAGCTGCCCTTTGCCATGCAGCATTGACCATATCTGTGGCCTGGTGTTGGACCTACTTGTAGATCCTGTCATGTTGGCCAATTTGGTTCACTGCCGTAATGAGGTAAGCCCACAGTCCTGCATATTGTTCATGATTTTGGCAACTCTTGGACAGAATGTGATGATGCAGTCTGAGGCCATCCAGGATAACATTAATTTCTGCAGCTGTAAAGTGTGGATACTTCCTGCAATACATCATTCTTTAAAGACAACTAGAGGGGAACAAATCACAGGACCAGCTACGTTTACATCCACTATGTACAGCCCCTCACAACTAAAATAGGTTGCACTATCCACCATTCCCTCACACATCATATCCTGTATTCTGTCACCATACTACATGGGTGGCTATCACCAAGATAGGAGCAATACTGGTTATGCCCCTGTGTGTCATGACAGACTCTGCTGTATGTCTCTACATCCATCACTGCAGCCTATTATGGTGTGTCCCTCATAGACAAAGTCCCACTACTATGTCATACAGCCACTGTCAGACAAAAAGCTGTCTGCTATTACCACAACTATATGGGGACAGTCCAGAAACACCAGTGTGCCACAATGACAGACAACAATGCAAACCTGCTGTAGTATATCTTCCCTGTAGGCATCATACCTCTCCACTACACAGATGTTTGAAGAATGTGAAAGTGTGCCTCATAGATGTGATTCTTTTGGTACAAACATGTGGATGTCTGACAAACGGTTGGTCAATCGTTGATGGCTGTTGTCAGAAAATAGAGTATCTGGCTGTCACATGCCAGACTCCTCAGAAAACACTTACGTTACAGTAATATTTGTTAGTCTAGTCATAGTTTTACTTTGTATGGCCAATATGTATACTCTGTCACTGAGTTTGGACCTGTGTCCCCCAACTAATTATGGCTATGATCCGAATTCCTGCTGTAAGGGGTTGACAGGTATGTTAGCCATAGCTTTCAAGCAATGAGATACGAATGTCAACAAAATACTGACCTAGCCAGAGTACATCAGGGACTGTCAGGGACACCTTTAATCTCAGAACTATTTATGTGCAACATTGATAGACTGAGAGAAGGTGAGTTACAGTACATTATTTGATATTATAGCTGTGTATACCATTACTTAGTGTCAGTATGTCTAATTGATAATCCAATAGCTTTCATACAAGAACCAACCATTGTAGGAGGGGGTAACACGGGTAGAGTTGTGATTTGATTCAAAGCAGGGACTGTTGAGAGGCATTCCTGTAGCTGTCGGACAGCAGAGTATCACTGACATGTCAATACCATAGATGTACTACAGGCCTACTGTTGTAAACCCTATTCCTCATAACTCCATCCTCCCATCTGCATCCCATTAATTGGGGACATGTATTACATACCTGTTTGAGTGAAGTTATCCTTTCTTGACAAGAACCTCTGCAAACAACTTGCAAAACCCTTGTCTGTTTGATTAAAACGACATACAGACCACTTCCCAGTAAGCAGTTGCTTGCCTTTTGTAGGTAATGCTCATCAAAAGTTTTGCACCAGTCTGTGGCTCAGACGTGCTAATTGCATCAAAACAGCTGGGTTGCACTTTCATTAGCCAATGACATGGAATATTTAAGGCCTTCATCTAGGCCTTTGCCACTTTCTTAGTCTTTGAGATGGACGTTAGTGAGTTGTGGAGACTACAGCATCACCAAGAGTAGGTACAAATACTGTCCACTGTTAAGATTTATGAGGTATGTTCACAGTTTTGCCTGATATGTTTGGCCATCATCCGATGACATTGTGAATATCTGGCAGTTCAGTGTTAAACGTTGTGGGTTGAGGTCAGTAAGAAGAGAGAACATTGTAAATATCAGATGTCATACCCATCAGAATATGCATGCTAATGCAGTAGCTGCTGTTCTATCAGCTCACTATCATCTGAAACATGCCCCTGTCACAGGACCTTTGCCTAACCCCCCTTTATGTATAGTTTGGACAGGATCCCTTGTTCTAGGGGGTTGTGAGGTATGGTAGGTCTGTAGCAGCTAGCTTAACATACAGCTGTGTATGTTCCAGGCTGCAGCTAGGACACATAGAGGGCAGTATGAACACTTTGTAAGACAGCAGCTGTACATGTAACTGAGGCAGCAGTGTCAGCCCTGTCATTACAGCAGAGCCAAGGTAGGGGTACACTTTACAGTCCAATTGAGGCATGTGCTTAAGGTATATCTGTTATGCAACAGTGCCAATAAAAGAATAGTATGCGACATATAGTTAGGCTATATGAATATGTGCAGTGTGTCCCTATATACATGCCTTTGACTTGCAAACATGGATAGCAGTTATTTCAGTTGCAGCCACCTGTATGGGTTACAATTGCATGAATCAGTCATTACTTGCTGTGTTCACAATGATGTAATTGAAGTGCAATGCACTGGATTCGAACCTAGGACTTGGGGTGACAGAATGTACTGTATGCAAGGGCTTTAACAGACTGAACTACTGAGTGAGTGTTACAGCAAGTTATATTTGCAAGATATATGTGCATACATACAGTCTGTGACACGTGTTTTCTGCATCCATCAGTATTTGCATGGCTTTCAAAGGCAGTTGCTCTGCAGTAGGGTCCAAGTCCTACACAGGTACTTTGCTATTGTTGCCTTGGCAGGTGTGTTTA
The DNA here is from genome assembly GCF_019279795.1 of Protopterus annectens. Taxonomy (NCBI): domain Eukaryota; kingdom Metazoa; phylum Chordata; order Ceratodontiformes; family Protopteridae; genus Protopterus; species Protopterus annectens. The sequence continues at coordinate 1,695,701,074 of NC_056741.1, read as the reverse complement.
AAGATGTCGCTGATAAAAGGGAACAATTACCTGTTATCCCAGGCTTCATCGGTATCCATTATTATTTATTTGGCTATGCACTGGTGTAGTTTTTGCATCACAGTCACAGGTACACTCCCATTTTTTTCCATTATTTGTACTTATAGTCTGTCAGTGGCAATAAGTATATTTTGCTGGAAACAGCTGCTGCAATTAAGATGTCAGTGGCCTAGTGGACTAATGTGCTATGCTGTAGTCAACAGGGGTTTGAGTTTAAGATGAGGCAGGGGTGATTATTTTGTAGATGTGCCTAACACTGTGAGAAATGCATAAGATCATTAAGGCACTATAAAGCACATTTAAGTGAGTTTGCACCGTTTCGTACTGTGTGCCACTTACCTCCATGCAAACCTGTGTTAAAAAATTAAAAAGAAAAGAAAAAGGGGGTCATTGGACATGGTGAAATGGGGGAAAGCAGGGGGAAAAACATACTGAATGGAAGGTAGGGATGTGCAGGAAGGGTGTAGGAAAGGACCATAGTTTCCATTTCTTGTATAGCAATAGTTGTGCAGTTTTTAGAGTGAATTTGGACCCTCCAATCCCTGACAGGGAGTGAGGACAACATAAAAGTGTTGCCAAGCTGACTGGACCTAATTAGTTGTGTCCAGTGGAGATGTGTGAAATAGAGAGCTATGTATGGGGAGATATTTTTCTTTTGTGGGACAGGTGCCCATTTTCTTTTTTATAAGGAGACAGTGGAATGTTGGGTAAGGGATGTAGGAACATGTGAAGAGGTAAGTTGGGCAGGAGAGGATGGAATTGCAGACAAGATAGACAAAACAGTAGATGGGGCAGTACTGGACACATGAGGGAGGTAAACACCTTGGATGTGGAGGGTGTTGTGGAGTCCAAGGTGCTTGTACCTCCAGACAGCAGTAATGTGACTGAGATCCCTATTCATGGGCAGTTGATGCTGCTCTTTACTGCCCCAAAGGTGGCTGTGCTGGAGGTTGGAAACTGGGGCAGCAGGCATCACCAGGTTGTCCAGTCTGCCCTCAATCCAGCACAGGTGATGTTCATTGCCCCTATGAACAATCCTGTGCACTATGTCCGGTAGTTGATCTTGGGTGATGACCCCATATCCGCCCATGCTCCCAGAGGATGGAACCCGTCCCCTGAGGTGGTTCTACCCAAAGATAGGTCAGAGCCAGCAGAGGATGCACCACTGACTTGCGTCCCATATGAGCTGATACCTGGTGCCACGGTTGCTTGATATAGTTTAGTTGTGAACAAAATCATTGTTAGTAATAACAGCATGCCACTTCATTGGAAATAACTCCATTACATTTCAATTCATATTATGTGAAACACAACAATTAATAACTGAACAGTCAGTATATTAACAGCATGACAGTAACATTTGTCATAAGGGCAACAAAATAGGTAATTCAACAAAATATGTTAATATGCAGGCATTGTAATACATAACAGTAATAAAACACATGCCCCCCCAAAATAAAGTTTGTAGAACAACATATGTTAATAGGAAACCATAATCAATGAATAACAATAATGAATATATGAAGATAAGGGGTGGGAGAGAGAGAGAGAGAGAGAGAGAGAGATGCAGTTCATTCATACCATCATGGGCTATATAGTTCAAAACAGTAATGCTATCTACTCTACAGGTCTGTCCTTTCTTTATGTGTAAATGTGCTTTCTAGCTGCTGTAGCATGTACATACCTCTCAATCTATCTGCATGGGACAGCATGGGCCAAGCAGTAACACCTGCAGGTACACAGCTACAAAGAACACTTGCACATCAGGTGGACCTATATAATTACCAAGGTGTACTGTGGGTTGATGTACTGTTACTTTGTTATTGGCATACTCATGTCGATGATACATCTGTGACAGAGGGACTATGTAACAGTAATTACATTCCGTGACAGTATGACACTTGATAGACATGTATGTGTACAGTACAGAGAGTAAACAACTATCATACCTTGCTTGACAGGCATAGGGATATAACCCAGTGACTGCAGAGTGCATGTGTATCAGATGTATTAACTGACTGCTGTAACCTTTATAAGACACTCCAGGCATAAAGCCATACCAAGATTACACATTTTATTTCTTTTATTGTATTTTATTATTATTGAACTTATGTCTGTTATTTTATGCATTATTATCACATTCCTGGTAATTATTTTCACAGTTTGTGACATCTGAACACTCAGTTATTTGCACATAATATGGGCAACCTCACCCATTTACCAGTAGTTCCTGGGAAGAGAATATCTGTCATCATTACATATCTGATTCAATAATATGTATTAGCACATAACATTGAATTCAAACCCTGATCTATGTGTGGCAAAATGTACTTTATACACAGCACTTAACAAACCAAGCTACTGAGTCACTGCTAAGTTTTGACTGACTAATAGTTGCCTAGAGCACACCTGGAAGCAAAATATGATCTGGTAGTAGAAGCACAGTTTTATAGTAGACTGCACTGACAGTTAAACACACATATATGAAATGCAATCATGATAGAGATACTAGGTAACCTATACATTACTAAATGGAATGCAGGTATACACAATATATTGTTCGTGGGTTGAAATATCAGCTCTAATTCCACAATTATTGCACAACAGTTTATTAGAGATACCTTCATGCATTTACTGGTATAGCTCTGAGTTTTTCTTACACAAGTGTTGGCATTATGCAGCTCTGTAATTCCACAGTTATTGTACTACAACGTTTTTGCAGATAAATGGTTAATGCTCTAGTCTTTCTTTCTTATTTGACTATAGATAGCATAATACAGCTGTACTCACCACAGTCATCATGCAACCTGGCCAAGGCCCTGCATGTCCCTTGATGTTGTGAGCTCTCACCTTTGCAGCTGTTTGGAGAGAAGCACACCATTATGCATACCAGTTTAGCAGACATTCAAGATTAAATGTTGGTGAAACATAAGTAAACATACATACACATGTAGAACATCCCCCCTTGAATTCTTGGACCTAGGAGTCCAAGAAGACAAGAAGAGTCTCCTTTTCCTCTTTTCAGGTCATTATAGTGGTGATGACACTGCTCACCTGTGTGGGGATACCAGTTACACTGCTGAGGTCCCTTGCTAGCTGGTCCCAGGCATCTGCTTTGCACTCCAAGCACTGGTACTCTCCCTGCATGAGCCGGTCTTCATGGTTTTTAACATGGAGTCCAACTATGACCCTGGACTTGTCAATGCCCCACTACTGTGCCTGAAAGTGTGAACCCTCTCCAGTGCTTGCCATTGTATCCTTCAGAGACAGAACTCCAATGGATTATGGTGTATTCTCATCTATTGGGCTTAATATAGCCCATTTTTCCACCCTTACACACCCCACTGGGAAATTTTTAAAAATGTGGCAGGTTGCTTGGCACTGGGAATACCAGTTCAGCTGAGGAGAGCAGTGCTTAAACTGGCAATGCTTTGCAGTGCTTAGCAGCATGCAAACCAGCTAAGAACAGCCAGTGTCAAACACTTCCAAGCAGTGCATAAACAGAGATTGTTTAAGCAGTGCTTACCCTGGCTTAGCAGGGCTTAGCAGAGTTTAGCTGAGCACAGTAGACCATGATTTAAAAATAATTTGCATAATTTATATTTAGAAACTATTTGCTTAATTTCTCTTCCATCTATTCAAACTCTGCACCTACTGTACATAAAGCCATAACTCCATGGATATGTGGAATGCTGCCATACTTTTACATATACCTCTGAACTTAATTTAAGCACTGTTAAGCACCGTGCCATGCCACGCAAACCCACCAAGCTATGCTTAATTCTGACCTTTGAAGCAAAAATTAAATTCATCCGGTTTCTATTTTTAGATGCCTGGCACATGTCAGTTGTTGCGGTCTGTGCCACACTCCTCTAACTTGAAAAAACAAAAAATAAAAATAAAAAAAAAATTTAAAAATTAAATACATTGATTTAATGCACTTGGACAGTGCAGGGAGTGAGTTGCTCATCTGCAGACTCAGTTAGTAACACACTCCGTACACTGATTCAATAACCATGTTCCACAGCTCTCCCTCAGCAACATGCTATCATTAATATGCATGGAGCACTACTGAGGGGGAGCCGAGTACACAGACATGGTAACTTTTGTGCAGGCTCTACATTATGCCTACATGGATTTTATTAAATTTGGGTACGTATTTGCTTTTTTATTTGATTGTTTGTTTATTTATTTGTTTGTTTAGTTTTTTATTGTCTGGGTTAGTCTCACTAGGCTAGTGGCCTCTTTTCAGGAAAACCTGAAGTACTATTCGTACTACATGCAGTAATAATTCTATTGTCCAGCTGAAAATTCCAAAAATAAAGCAGGGATAATCAGTAGCAGAAATAATTATGCCAGAAGTATTTTTCTTATGATTTATCATGCAGGCTGACAACATTCTTCTCCAAATTGAAAAAATAGATGCTTGTACAAGGGTAACACAAGCAAGAGACACTGACCAGAAATCCATCTTTTGGATTAGCCAATGTTCTAAAACAAGCACCAAAACTGACAAACACAGTCCTTTTAATACTTGCTGAGTCAATATCTCTTTCAATTTTTTTCCATGACATTCTTCTTCATATCTGACCAGAGCTGCCCAAGTGGAAAACAACAGAAAATGAAAGGAAAACAACATTAAGCACCCTGTAGTATCTGTTTTGAAATTACCACAGTAGTGCAAAACATCAGAGCATTTGCTACTGTATCATTTTGATCATGATGAGTCCCAGGAAGTCAGTTAAGCTCTAGCTCTACAACTAAGATAACAAAAGATAGGAAATCATACCCATCCACGTGCAGTTTTGTGTGTTGAGTTATTTGTTCTGTGTGAAATGTAAGGCAGTTGAGACTTATAGTGACCATCCCCATTTTGAGATAACCATGAAGACGATGAAACTTCGCAACTAGAGCTGCAATGTTTTGCAATGGGCTTCATAGTTACAGAAAACAACACAAACTATTTTAAAATAACTTGAAACAATTTACATGATATACTTATATATGGATAAGTTCATGATTTGCTTTGTAGTTAAGTCATTTACTTTCTGTACTTGTCTGCAATGTCAGGTACCTGCAAAGATGGAGAGGAAAAGCTAGTAAAAAACTGATAAAACAAAACCGAACCACAGCTCCAGGGGAAAGCCAAAAGATAGCCAATAGATATCCAGTTGTTACCAAGTGGTAAAAAATACGCCTTGATATAAAAACCTTCCTTTATTAGCAACACAATTCCACCAAATAAACACGTTTTCGTTGCTGAATGCAACTTCATCAGATAAAACAGACAACTGAATGCATGGTTTAAATACATAAATAATTAACCACCTGTGATGTCAATTAGCAAGTTAAAGGACCAAGCCCTGAATATTCTGTGTACTAAACAGTATAACATTTTACAAATGTTAAATAGCTTGTATAATCTCCAGGAAGTTAATAAGTATAAAAATATAAACACGTTGTGTGAATCATAAATAATACCACAATGCATAAAATCTAACTTCTTTGATAGTTAGTCAGAGATATAAGTCATAAAAACAAATTAAAACTTACTATGGGGGATCTAGTCTATATTATGGTATGTTTATCTAAGCTATACTGGCCTTTAGTTTTAAAATAGGCTTAATAGAGATATAATCATTCAAGCCTGGTTTCTTGTTGGAGTCCAGGGATATTTGCCAATAAGTCTCCCTTTGCTCCAATTTAGCCTGCCATGGTCCTCCCCTAGGGTCCATATATATACTTTCCAAAACAAAAAATGTATATCTGGCTGTGGGACATGTCAATGTGTGTTTGTACAAAGCATTATTGATGTTAGTTTTTTGTACATCATACATGTGTTCGTAAATCCTACGCTTGAGACTTCGCTCCGTTTTGCCCACATAATATGCCGGGCATTGTGTGCATATAGCCAGATAAACAACCCTTTGACTGTTACAGTTGTGGTATTCCCTAGCTTTAATGACTCTGTTCAAAGCTGTAAGGGTAACTTGTTCATCCTGTATAATGTGAGAACATTGCGGACAAGTCCCACATTTATAAGTACCCTTACGTGTACGAGCAGTTTTGTTATGTGTGGGACCATGTTCCAACAGGCTTTTAATATTCTTCCCCCTACAGTAAACTGTCCTCATTTCTTTGCCTTGTAAGTTGGGCCGATCAGTGAATGCCATAAATGCATCCCACTCCTGGGAAATAATGTCCCTAATAAAACTTGAATTGGTGCTATACTGTGTAATGAAAGCATGTTGAAAATCCATGTTGTTTTCGTGTGTATCCTGACCCTGTGGGGTAATCCCTGTCCCTAAAACAGGAGTGTATTTGTCTTTTCTGCCAATCATAACTTGTTCTTTGATTTGGTTAATGAAATCCTCAGGATAACCCCTGTCCTGAAACATGGAGCTCAATTTATGACATTCCATTGAAAAGTCTTCGTCCTCTGATGTCATGCGTGATATTCTGACGAATTGCCCCTTGACAATACCTCTTTTTTGGTGCAATGGGTGTAGGCTTTTGAAGTGAATGTAGCTGTTGGAAAATGTGGGCTTTCTATATACATTTGATTTAAACCCTCCCTGGGCATTCACACTGAGCAGGACATCCAAAAATTCTACCCTGTCATCATATATATGATGCGTGAATGTGAGAAAGTCCATTGTAGAGGCTAGGTAGTCCATAAATTCCTGAATATCGCTGTTGGACCCTGTCCAAAAAATGCAGATGTCATCCAGGAACCTGTAGTAAGCTACCCAATGTTGTTTGAAAATACTATTGAATACAAATTTACTTTCCCAAATAGAGGGGATGATATCAGCATAGGTTGGGGCACAATTGGCCCCCATAGCGACCCCTTGAGAATTGCTTATAGTATTCACCACCAAAGTGGATGAAATTGTGATGTAATACCAATTTCATGAGATTCATAATCAAGAAATTGTCCCGGAGATCAGCTTTGGGGCAAGATGTAATAGCCTCATCCAACCATTGTAGACCTGTTTCATGTGGAATAACAGAAAACAGGTCCACAACATCGATGGTGAGAAATTTCAAATTCGGTACCTTTAGATCAGGGGTTATCTGCTTCAGAAATTCCCAGGAATCCTTGAGAAGATGTGTAGTTTTGGGCCGCAGTTTCTTGAACTTGTGGTCCAAATATTTCGAAATGGTAGAAATCTTGGAACCCTTGGCCGCTACTATAGGTCGTAAGGGAGGGTCATGTGGATTTTTGTGGACTTTAGGTACCCCAAAAGTAGAAGGTACCTTGGGTTCTGCATTGTATAAAAAGCATAGACACCCTGATCGATCACTCCAGTGTCCAATAACTGTTTGATAGCTAGATCTATTTTTTTATAAGCTATATTGATCTCGTTTAACGATACCGTAATGTATCTAGAAGAATTGTTAAGGATATTAGTCATTTTCCCTTCATATAGAACCTGGTCCATAATGGCCATCCCCCCTCCCTTGTCTGGTTCCATAATTCTAACAGTAAAATCTTGTCTCAAAGATTCCAAAAGCTGTCTCTCTGGTAAAGTTAAATTGGACACATATCTTTTCTGTATACCATGGTTCCTGATCTTTTGTTCTATTCTCATTTCCAGATTTTTTAGTTGCGGGTGGAGTGGCGGGTTGAAAGTACTAGTTCTGTGCAGAGTATCATCCCTAGTAAAATTAGTGTGACCCATAAGGTTCTCTAAATTGAGCTTCCTAATGAAGAGTTTCAGATCTACTATCACCTGGGTTACATCACTGTACCTACTAGGGATATATTTAAGTCCCTTAGTAAATAGCTGAAAAAAAGTATCAGTAATCTCTAAGTGGCTGTAGTTATAAATAGAAAAGCCACCTGCTTTACATATGATGGAAGAAAATTCAGCCTCATAAGGTGCACTACAATCCAAATCATTAGAACTTGTTATGTCATGTATAGTATTCCTTAGTACCTGTTCGTGTGGTTCCTCATGTTCCCCCTGTGTGGGGGACTTAGAGGCAAAAAAGACTGAGGTGTCTTTCTTTGATTACGAATCCTTTCGGATCTCCTCGGTAGTGGGTCGACTGCCCACTCATCAGACCTATCCAAACCCTGTTCATGCTCCTCCAGTGGCTGTCCGGAGAAGGATGCCATTCTGTGAAATTTAGAATAATTCGTAGGAAGAGAAGGTGGCATAGGGTAATGGTGACCCTCACTGTATTCCCTGATATCTCTCTGCAACTTTCTATATTTTCTTTTTGCAATAACATCACATTTACCATCAATGTCCTGTCTGATCTTATAGTACCTATTTTTAGTTTCTTCCACTTGAAACAAAAGATCAGAGGTTACTGCTTCATTGTATTTTAAAATGTCTTTATCAAGTAAAAGAATCTCCTTTTCGTTGTTTCTTATAATGGCCTGTACAATGGCAAGCCCACAATTATCAAAAGCATTTATAAGTTCTTTGTGAAATTCACTATCTTTCACAAAGAACTTATAAATGCTTTTGATAATTGTGGGCTTGCCATTGTACAGGCCATTATAAGAAACAACGAAAAGGAGATTCTTTTACTTGATAAAGACATTTTAAAATACAATGAAGCAGTAACCTCTGATCTTTTGTTTCAAGTGGAAGAAACTAAAAATAGGTACTATAAGATCAGACAGGACATTGATGGTAAATGTGATGTTATTGCAAAAGAAAATATAGAAAGTTGCAGAGATATCAGGGAATACAGTGAGGGTCACCATTACCCTATGCCACCTTCTTCCTACGAATTATTCTAAATTTCACAGAATGGCATCCTTCTCCGGACAGCCACTGGAGGAGCATGAACAGGGTTTGGATAGGTCTGATGAGTGGGCAGTCGACCCACTACCGAGGAGATCGAAGGATTCGTAATCAAAGAAAGACACCTCAGTCTTTTTGCCTCTAAGTCCCCACACAGGGGAACATGAGGAACACGAACAGGTACTAAGGAATACTATACATGACATAACAAGTTCTAATGATTTGGATTGTAGTGCACCTTATGAGGCTGAATTTTCTTCCATCATATGTAAAGCAGGTGGCTTTTCTATTTATAACTACAGCCACTTAGAGATTACTGATACTTTTTTCAGCTATTTACTAAGGGACTTAAATATATCCCTAGTACAGTGATGTAACCCAGGTGATAGTAGATCTGAAACTCTTCATTAGGAAGCTCAATTTAGAGAACCTTATGGGTCACACTAATTTTACTAGGGATGATACTCTGCACAGAACTAGTACTTTCAACCCGCCACTCCACCCGCAACTAAAAAATCTGGAAATGAGAATAGAACAAAAGATCAGGAACCATGGTATACAGAAATTTAACTTTACCAGAGAGACAGCTTTTGGAATCTTTGAGACAGGATTTTACTGTTAGAATTATGGAACCAGACAAGGGAGGGGGGATGGCCATTATGGACCAGGTTCTATATGAAGGGAAAATGACTAATATCCTTAACAATTCTTCTAGATACATTACGATATCGTTAAACGAGATCAATATAGCTTATAAAAAAATAGATCTAGCTATCAAACAGTTATTGGACACTGGAGTGATCGATCAGGGTGTCTATGCCTTTTTATACAATGCAGAACCCAAGGTACCTTCTATTTTTGGGGTACCTAAAGTCCACAAAAATCCACATGACCCTCCCTTACGACCTATAATAGCGGCCAAGGGTTCCAAGATTTCTACCATTTTGAAATATTTGGACCACAAGTTCAAGAAACTGTGGCCCAAAACTACACATCTTCTCAAGGATTCCTGGGAATTTCTGAAGCAGATAACCCCTGATCTAATGGTACCGAATTTGAAATTTCTCACCATCGATGTTGTGGACCTGTTTTCTGTTATTCCACACGAAACAGGTCTACAATGGTTGGATGAGGCTATTACATCTTGCCCCAAAGCTGATCTCCGGGACAATTTATTGATTATGAATCTCATGAAATTGGTATTACATCACAATTTCATCCACTTTGGTGGTGAATACTATAAGCAAATCTCAGGGGTCGCTATGGGGGCCAATTGTGCCCCAACCTATGCTGATATCATCCTCTCTATTTGGGAAAGTAAATTTGTATTCAATAGTATTTTCAAACAACATTGGGTAGCTTACTACAGGTTCCTGGATGACATCTGCATTTTTTGGACAGGGTCCAACAGCGATATTCAGGAATTTATGGACTACCTAGCCTCTACAATGGACTTTCTCACATTCACGCATCATATATATGATGACAGGGTAGAATTTTTGGATGTCCTGCTCAGTGTGAATGCCCAGGGAGGGTTTAAATCAAATGTATATAGAAAGCCCACATTTTCCAACAGCTACATTCACTTCAAAAGCCTACACCCATTGCACCAAAAAAGAGGTATTGTCAAGGGGCAATTCATCAGAATATCACGCATGACATCAGAGGACGAAGACTTTTCAATGGAATGTCATAAATTGAGCTCCATGTTTCAGGACAGGGGTTATCCTGAGGATTTCATTAACCAAATCAAAGAACAAGTTATGATTGGCAGAAAAGACAAATACACTCCTGTTTTAGGGACAGGGATTACCCCACAGGGTCAGGATACACACGAAAACAACATGGATTTTCAACATGCTTTCATTACACAGTATAGCACCAATTCAAGTTTTATTAGGGACATTATTTCCCAGGAGTGGGATGCATTTATGGCATTCACTGATCTGCCCAACTTACAAGGCAAAGAAATGAGGACAGTTTACTGTAGGGGGAAGAATATTAAAAGCCTGTTGGAACATGGTCCCACACATAACAAAACTGCTCATACACGTAAGGGTAGTTATAAATGTGGGACTTGTCCGCAATGTTCCCACATTATACAGGATGAACAAGTTACCCTTACAGCTTTGAACAGAGTCATTAAAGCTAGGGAATACCACAACTGTAACAGTCAAAGGGTTGTTTATCTGGCTATATGCACACAATGCCCGGCATATTATGTGGGCAAAACGGAGCGAAGTCTCAAGCGTAGGATTTACGAACACATGTATGATGTACAAAAAACTAACATCAATAATGCTTTGTACAAACACACATTGACATGTCCCACAGCCAGATATAATTTTTTTGTCTTGGAAAGTATATATATGGACCCTAGGGGAGGACCATGGCAGGCTAAATTGGAGCAAAGGGAGACTTATTGGCAAATATCCCTGGACTCCAACAAGAAACCAGGCTTGAATGATTATATCTCTATTAAGCCTATTTTAAAACTAAAGGCTAGTATAGCTTAGATAAACATACTATAATATACACTAGATCCCCCATAGTAAGTTTTAATTTGTTTTTATGACTTATATCTCTGACTAACTATCAAAGAAGTTAGATTTTATGCATTGTGGTACTATTTGTGATTCACACAACGTGTTTATATTTTTATATTTATTAACTTCCTGGAGATTATACAAGCTATTTAACATTTGTAAAATGTTATACTGTTTAGTATACAGAATATTCAGGGCTTGGTCCTTTAACTTGTTAATTGACACCACATGTGATTAATCATTTATGTATTTAAACCATGCATTCAGTTGTCTGTTTTATCTGATGAAGTTGCATCCAGCAACGAAAACGTGTTTATTTGGTGGAATTGTAAGCGTTAATAAAGGAAGGTTTTTACATCAAGGCGTATTTTTTACCACTTGGTAACAACTGGATATCTATTGGCTATCTTTTGGCTTTCCCCTGGAGCTGTGGTTCGGTTTTGTTTTACCTGCAAAGATGGCAAAGCCAAAAGTAGTATACAGGATGTCAAAGCAGCAATGCCAGTTAAAAGAAATGCGGGTAGCTGTATATATAGCACATAAGTACTACAAAAAAAAAGTATTTTTGAAAAAAAATATCTTAGAAACAAAACTTAAAATTGTCAGAGAGGTGATGGAAAGAGGTAGGTTATTGCAGGTGTGGACAGTGAAGAACAGGAGTGGGTAGTTGACCCAGTCTATGGACTAATTTCAAAATCCTCCATCTTTTTCAATTCTTTCTATGGTTTATGACAATAGTTATGGCCATAGTGTGAACATGAACTTACTCGGGAAGATTTTAATGTATTTGGCAATTAAAACATTAACAGAAAAGTTTGGTAGGAGACAGGGGAATATTAGGGCAAGAGATGTCTTAAGACTGTGATTGGAAGTTAAAGGATGTGTTGTCATTCGGAGACTATAACACTCTGATGTGCAGGAATATATCTTCCCTACAGTATTAGATACACAATCTATTTGCTTAGCTAGATTTATGATGAAAAGAACAGGAGTCTTTCAAGTGCAAGAAGAGCCAATAAGCAATTGATGGCTGTCTGACCATTCTCATTTATTAGTAAAAAATTACATAAAAAACCTAATAGTAGTAGCCAAAAATGGAAAAGTAAACCTTGGCAGTGCAAAGTGCAACAAAGATGTTTAGAGGGGCACAAAAGAACAGAGTTAGTCCTAGACTGTAATACGGAGTACATGGAGGATAAGCAGATGAAACAGACTTGGGGGGAATGTAATGAAATGAGCTATGAAAGGATATTTATTCAGTCTAGACTAATCAGTCTAGATTGTGTAAGATTGTGGGACAAAAATGCTATAAAAAGTGAGAAATGTCTGAAGCAGCTGCAATTGGAAACAGATAAAAATATTGACAGTGTTATTCAGGGGGGTGAAAGAGATGATGCTCAAGGACCTACAGCCCATATTAAGGATGTTGAAACAATGATGGAAGTTAGAGCCCTTATAAATAGACAGGACTTCAGGATGTGTGGGGAAGTCAGGCAAGTATATGGCTCAAAATGCCAAAGATAACAAATAGAAAGGACTTAAATAAATTAGGAGAAAGGAAGGAGAGATGGTGCAAATGGCAAAGATATTAAGATTATAATGTGGGATTTTTTTTTTAGAACACTGTGTGTCTCAAGCTATAGGAGTGTCACTAGGGAAAGGCAAGTACAGCAGCCCTCAAAGGCATGTCAGGAAAGGTTATATCACAAGTTTGACATGCTGTACTTAATAGGGAGATAGAAATATGTGAGAGTTCAAATTCTACATGTCAACAAAAAGGGAACAAAGCACAACGGAGTGATGGTATTCCAGCAAAATTTTGTAAAACATCTGGCTGTTCAGTGCTGGAGTATTTAAGCAAAGTATAAACAACGGGAGGGTAAAAAGACTGTACTTACAGAATCCTTTACTAAGGTGATTGTAGTTCTTACTCCTAAAAATGGTCAGAAGGTCAGGTTAAAAATTATCCAGAGAATTACACATCAATCTCTTTGATAAATCCAGATACAAAGATTCTGGCAGCTATCTTAGCCAAGACTTTAGAGACATTTATGGTGGGGAAGGCAGATTAAGGTCAATGGGGTTATCAAAGCCTGTACAGTAGAGGTAAATTGGTGGCAATTAACAGAAATTGTGGAGCAGGCAGAAATAGAGAAGTAGACCAAGAAGAAACAACTCTCTTTGCTGTAAAGAAACCCTTTGACTCAGTGGAATGTCTCTTTTTATTTAAAGTTTTACGAGTGGAAGACTTTGACCCCTAAGTTTCAAAACTATAGAGCTACTCCCTATGCTATCCTAAGGGTACAGCTAATGGTAAATGGGGAATTAGCCAAGGACATTGAGATTAGTTGAGGCAGAAAGCAATGTTGCTTGCTACCACCCTTTTTGTTCAACTTAGCAATAATGGTATTGGCTCAGCAGGTTAGACACTTTCTACCAGATATACAATGTAAAGGGAAGGTGATTTGACTTTTTGCTGATACTTTTTTGCTCACCACAGGCATGCTAGATGTGGTGATACCCTGGGCTCTGGAAATTTTTGAAAATAGTAACCACAAAGCAATGCCTCTGCTATGGTACCCAAAGATGTTACATGATACACAGAGGAAAAAGAAAATCAAAATTGTATTACAGTCATTAAAGGACAACCGCACCCACAGACTCAAAAAACATGTTTATTACATCATGATTTGGTGTTTCCTACATTTTAACACCACTCTGGGACTATTTAGACATTTTTAGATGCTTTTTAGATATTTTTATACACAATTTCTGACTCTGACCACAGGGTCTGGCATCTTGAAATAATTCTGACTGTTTAGTCTTTCTAAGTATCCCAGAATGCATTGTTTGTCTCCAAATAATTGCATCAGATCTGCCACGTTTTCTCTAAAGCCCGTGTCAGTGAACTGAGTTTACAGGCATTCTCTGCTGTGTTATAGTCACCTACTTTTGGTTAAAATGTTATCCTTTTTCAATGACTACTTCAAACTCAAGCAGTGCAAATGCTACAGAACATAATTGGAAAGTGCATTTTATTGCTCTTTCTTCTTAGAAATGCTAACTTGATTTCTTTTGTGAAGGCTAAAATCTAGTTCTTCGAAGTATCTCCCCTCCCCTTCACACCTACCTTCCCTAGCTGTCAAAGAGCTAAGGGTAATTTGACCCATTATCTGCATGTGATTGGCAGCTCACAACAGGTGACCAGACTAATGTACTGTTTTCTTGTCAGCCTTTCCTTCCTTACAGTGGGAAACTTTTTTTGTTGCACTCCTGTAAAATTTAGAACTAAGCTCCATAGCACTGGGAGTAATCACTGTTTTGCAAAGCATCAAACTCCCACTTATTTTTCCTTCCTGTTTGGTTAAATAGCTAACAAATGATGCACTATAAACACAACATATTTCACAGACTTGCATGACAGCACCCGCATGCTTTTTTTAAGTGGTAATTTAAGAAAATTATGGTATTGCATACTTCTTGTAATCTGATGTAGTGTTGGTGATTAATTGTGACAGACATCTGCTTGTTATGTAAAAACATGCAGTTAATGTCTACGCAAGATCATTGCAAATTTATGCTCTTAGTTTTTACAACTGTTACTGTGCTTCTGCCTGTACTTTGTCACATATCGGTAGGGCTCTTCAGAAAAGTGAGATTATAGTTTGACATTTTTGCTAGGTTAAGAGTGGGCTGAGCAAGGCAGCTCTGACATCACAATGTGGGAGGTCCACTGGCTCTTTTATACAGCATGCAAATCAGGCGGGGATTACATCACTTTGGGGAAGGAAACGAGTAGTAGCGAAAGTAAAACAGTACAGAAAGGTAGGAAGCCTAACAGGGAAAACAGTTGAGTGGATTAGTTTTTAAAGCTACATGGGTGACTTTTCATGGCTGTATCAATGAACAGGGACTAAAAGAGACAGCAGGTTGAGCAATCTGCTTTAATATCCTGTTGCTGTCCTTTAAGCACTTTTGTCTTAGAATGAGATTTCTTCTGAATAATAGATACACTTCTAAAACTAGCATTTATACAGATTCAAAGTATTTAATTAATGTAGAATGTTTACATCACTTCCTGTTACTTTCCCTGTAAAAAAAACTAAAGTGACAAACCACCATTTTCTATTGTATTAGATACAATTTACTACACGAGTTAAAGAATAAAGTTTAAGAATCCTACCTTATCCAAAATAGTCAAGCCCCAAGATTCAGTAAACTCAATGTAAAGTTTGTGTAGAGCCTAGACAGATTGTTATCCTGTACAGGAAGCAGTGCCTGTGGCAGTGGTCTGCAATCAATATTAATGAAGCTCCGCTGCTTAAACAAAGTTTTGTGGTGCGTACCAGTGCATCTGGATGCAAAACCTCTTTGTGAATGTAAATAGCACTTCTGTGTACCTCTCTACTGTACAGATTTTCACAGAATGTCCAGATGTCCACCTCATATTTTTGGCCTGTTACTCATAAAATTGTGGTTTACTGGCTAATTATTGCCAAAAATCTTTGAGGACTGATGTCAGAAAATAATGACAGATGTTGAGAGTCAGACTTCATACACCTTAGAAAATTCATGCTAATGCAAAATCTATTATTCTATCATCTTTCTAAGTTTGTAAGAGCAATATTTCAAAATTGTCTCAATTTATGGCCTTTGTTCCCCCATTATTTATGACTTGTGTACTTGTTCATTCTTCTCTCTCATTTTATTTTTATTTTCTTCTGATGTTTGAGTGATGCACCACTTGCCACAAACAGCTTTGGCTATGCTTACCTTATTTGTGCGACTAGACCACCCATGTATCAGACCACCCATGCATCAGACATGACCCAGATATCCAAAAATAGAAACTGGATGCATTCATTTAATAATGCTGGACATCAGGCAAAGCCAGTAAGTGAGACTGTGCTGCATTAATACCATGAAGTTAACAATAACTACTAATATAGGGGACCTCATTTAACTAATCGTGTATCAATGGGTATTAAGTCTAGGACTGGAATACAGATAGTCCTGGGTTCTAGTACAGGGTATGCAAACTTATTTTATACTGCTGTGACATTGCAGATTATAGAAATCAAGTGCTACATGGACAAGTGTTGTCTCAACCTTCATGTGACAAGAGCTTTAAGTTTAGAGCTACTGTACACATGGTCCTGGGTTCATATACTGCATATTCCATGTACATTTTACTTTATTTTATTTACTTTATTTTGTTCCACATCACATTATATTTACTCCCACTTATAATACCTGACATAGTTTTGCAGATCTGACAATGTTCATGAAAGTATTGTTCTGCTCTTCCAGTTGAATAACAGAGTTCCAGTTTGGAATTTCATTGCTTGAGAGTAAAAAAAAAAAAAAAAAAAAAGAAAAAGCTGTGCTCCACTTACCATCATGCAAACATGGTAAGCCAAGTGCATTTGTTTGTGTGATGATAAGCGGAGTGTAGCTTTTTCAAATGTATCAGAATGCAGACAGTGCATACTCTCATTAACTGCAATATGTGCAATGGGCTGGAAAACCTGATATTTAAAGTGGAATTGGTGGGAAATGCACATTAGACATTGAGCTTGCTCTTTTGTAGCCATGTCTGGTGTCATTGGAGAGGGTGTGTGCTTCTGAGCACAACACTGGGGTATTCAGGAGTCCAAGATCTTTGTTGAGCTGCTAGTTAAGGAGCATGGCCCTTGCCACTTGCAGGGTAACTTTACAGGCTCTTAGTACAAGTCCAAAGTCTGGACCAATTTGGCTAGGGCTTTGTCCAATGCAACAGGTATGTCAGGCACTGGAGAACAATGCCATCATCACAATGATGATTTCTGATGGAGTAAATGGGATAACCATGATTGTTGGATCAGGAAATGTCAGGCAGGGAGCACCCCACTGATATGTATGTATACATTTCATTGACTAATTGTAAATATTAATGCTGAATATAGTTGAGTGGTATTCATAATGACATTCTTTTCTTTTTTTTTTTATTTTTTTCACAGCTGCAGAAGAGTGGGCCTCAACTGTGGGGACTCATGCATAGAGACTGGCAAGGATGAGTGAAGCATGTGGTATGTAAGCGTAATTATTTAAAGTAGTGTTATTGTAGCCTTTAACAGTTAAAGACAGATTAGTTTTTATATCATATACGTACACATCAATTTATACGTACACCTCAACATGCATACCTCAGCTGTAAAAGCAAGTAGGTGTGCATTAATCTGTAGCATAGCTCTCAACAGCCCATATTTTTTATGAATACCTAGGGTTTTGACTCATTGTTTTGGTCTGTTCATCATAACATTTATGGTTTTCTGGCAAACTATTGAGATTGAAGTTACTAAATAAGGAGTGTCAAAATGGATATTAAAAGAATTCCTATGCAACTTTCCATGCTTGTAAGAGCAATATTTAAAATCTGTCCCTATTTTTGGCTCATTGGACCTCCATTATTTTATGATCTCTCCAGATATCTTGCTCTAGGAGGTTGACAGGTATGGTCTGTAACAAAAAGCAACAGTTGCACATTCACAGATAACACTGAGCATGAATCTATACAGTGTAAAATGAAAGTGTCCATACATTAAGCTGTAGTTATGGTTGCCACCCATCCCGTTGTCAGCGGGACACTCACGGTTTGAGTCCTCTCATCCTGCTTCCCGCGCTCACCAAGCGTGGGACTTTAAAAGTCCTGTTTTTTCCCCTTTGCGCTTTGCATTTTAAATTGCCGTGGAAAAGCTGAAAATACTTCCGGTTTTTCCACGGCAATGTGGCTACGTCACCACCCGGACCTGCAGTTAGAGGGATTCTCTGCTAGGTCCGGGTGGTAATGCAGCACAGTAATTGGCTGCAGCCATTGTAGGGGGTGGGAACTTCTTCTGAATAGCCCCATAAAGGTTGCAGCTGTAGAGCACTAAGCTCTATAGCAGCTGTGACAAAAGATCTGATTTTTTTCTCCAGCCAGCATTGAAGCCAGCCAGCCAGCCAACATTGAAGCCAGCCAGCCAGCCAACATTGAAGCCAGCCAGCCAGCCAGCATTGAAGCCAGCCAGCCAGCGTTGAAGCCAGCCAGCCAGCCAGCAGTGAAGCCAGCCAGCCAGCCAGCATTGAAGCCAGCCAGCCAGCCAGCATTGAAGCCAGCCAGCATTGAAGCCAGCCAGCCCAGCCAGCCAGGAAAGAAGCAGCAAGGGAGCCTGCCAGCCAGCCAGCCAGGAAAGAAGCAGCAAGGGAGCCTGCCAGCCAGCCCAGCCAGCCAGGAAAGAAGCCAGCAAGGGAGCCAGCCAGCCAGCCCAGCAATAACTGTGAGTGGTAAGTAGATAATTGCATTTTGTGGCTTTAGTTATTTAAAATTGGAATAGTGTGCTTTATTTAAGTTTTTAATGTTTAGAGGTAGATGGGGATGTAGTATGTAGTATTTAAATCTGTGCAGTGGTTATTTTGAGACTTTTGTACTAGTTTAAAATGGGAATATATTGTGGTTTAATTTTTTTAATGTTTAAAGGTAGATGGTGGGTGCAGTACGCAATATTTAAATCTGTGTAGTGGTTAGTTTGATATTTTGAGTAGTAGTTTTTAAAGATATAAAACCTGAATGTATATGTAATTGTTATTATTCTTGGGGTATGATTTGGAAGCATTACTTTTAAAAGGCTGAACTGTGTATAGAAGTTGTTTGTTTCTGTTGGGGGGGCAGTGAAATATAAACTTAGTGTGACGCATTTCTATTGTCGTAGCTTTTTCTGGGTATTGTCTGTTTGCAGATAGGAAATGTTTGAGCATAGTTTGCACTTTTTTTGTATGGAAATATGCACTATAATGCTGTTTTCAGGAAGTTACGATATACTGTTTAGGTAATTTTTCCTGTTCCTGCAAGTCCATGTCTATGTGGTACAAGTCTACCTTTTGAAGGGGAATGTTAACAGTTAATGTAATTCATTTATTATTCTAGTAGGTACACGTTGCCAATTTGCCAAAGCTGTTTCAAGATTGTTTTCATTTATACTTGTAAATGTGTGCATTTAATTTATTATGCATTTTAATAAGGTTAAAATGTACTGCTTTGCTTGTAATGTGAATATGGGTGTGTTACTTTTACTTGGGCCTGTTTATTGCATTGCTGTGCTGGATTAATTGCTATGTTTTGAGGTAAAAGGAGCCCATGGAGTCTGCTGTACATTGTAGTTTGTTACTTCTCTTGCAAGAAGTATTTTTAAAAGTTAAAATGTTCGGACTTTTTCCGTTTATTTTTTTTTTTGTGGATGGATGCTCAGAAGTTAATGCAATGTATTTGAGATTAGTGTGTGTGCAGTAATAGTTCACTTCATTTAAATGGTTTGAGTTTTCAGTATGCTGTAATGTCACAATGTTGCATCCATAACTAATACTGCATCTCCTTTAACAACTCTGGTGATGTCGTGGTGGGGGTGTGGCCAGTGCCATGTTGGCCACACCCCTATCCTGTTGACCACACCCCCATGTCCCACTTTGCCCTTGTTAAAAGGTGGCAACCCTGGCTGTAGTCCAAAAGAAAAGTGCATCATTACAGTATTCACTGGTTGTTGGCTCAAATACCACAGTTCCCAAATATAAAACATACTTGTTTACAATACTGTTTTAGGTTTTCATCATTAAATATACAATACTGTTATATTTTCATCATTATAGCATTTGAAGTTCAGACCTCTATACCTGTGGCTTGAATGGCCTGCTGTCAGATTTAATCGTAGTATACGGAACATGCATATGTGCAATATATGCACCCATGAATGATTGCTGAATGCAATAAGATACCTGCTATAGTGTGTACATGTGTTAAGTACAGTTTAGTATTTAAAGTAATAAAATAATTTCTTAGCAGCTCGTAGTGCTAAAAGTAAAATGTAGCAGAACAGAGTACAAATGAATTGTAGACAGCTTTGTATATTAACTGGGAAGTTACTAATGTTCTCCTTTTTTTCTCTCACCCCTCCCCTTCTCTCCCTTTTTTAATGGTTAATGTTCTTATTTCTTTTTTTATTATGCATATTTTGTATTACTTTGTTGTACATTTTCATTTATTTGTCATTATGTTTGTAATTATATTATTTATTTTTATAATAATTTATTGTATTATTTTATTTTAATTTTATTATTTCCATTTGTTTTGGTTTATGTTTTATTTCATTATTGCATGTTATTACAAATGCACAGCAGGTTAGTCAGTTCCTTGTGATTTGTCTATACTCTCTCCACTGGCTACAGCTCCAGAGCCAAGCACTTCTAGGTCACAGCCTGGCAGTACCCCCGGCTGACCCTGCTCTACCTGGACGCTCAAGTAGTTTTGCACCAGAGACTAGGCCGGTGGTCCCATCTGGGACCAGAGGTAGAGGGGGTACATTCATCACCCGAGTTGAGCTGCTATGTGTGGGGCATAGATACACACCATCGCTAACAGAGCCTTAAAAAAAAAGAAATGGGGGAGACAGGAAAGTGGTGAAAAGAGGAAAAAGTAGAAGGATAAACAAAGTGAACGGAAAACAGGAATGTGTAGGAAGGGTGTAGGAAAGAATCATAGCTATCCATTTCTTCAGTAGTAACAACTGATCAAATGTACAGAATCTTAGAATTGAATTTGGACTATCACCTCCAGAAAGAGAGGGGTGATAACACCATAATTATGTTGCGAAGCCAACTGAATCAAATTAATTGTGCCAAGTAGATATATATGTTAAATGGAGAGCCATGTATTGGACAATATTTGGGGGTGGGACTGGTGCCCCCCTTTTTTTCTTTTAAGGAGAGAGAGGAATGTTGGGGAAAGGACATAGGCATGTAGGCATGTCAGGGCCAGGCAAGTTGAGAAGGCAAGGAAGCATTTGTTGACAGACAGGACTTATGAGACAAGAGACAGGGCTGGCAAAGACACAATAGAGGGGTGAACACCATAGCTGGGGTGAGTGTGGAGAAATCACAAACTTATGCACGTCAAGTTTGATGACAATGAGAATTTAGTCCTCACTCACTGGATTGTCATCACTGACACCTCACTGCACCAATGGCTCTGGTGTGTTATGTCTTTGTGTCCTTGTGGTATTGAGGACAATGATGGATAGGAGTGTCTCCACTCAGCATAAGTGTGCACCGATTGTGCAGCACACAATCCTATGCACCATATGTGGCAGTTCAGCTTGGGTGATAAAATCACTCACTCTTCCTCTGCTCCCCAAGGGAACCAAAGGCCTATCCTCTGGGGCAGAACTACTTGAAGGTCCAGGTAGGGCAGGGGCAGCAGTGGGGCTTTGACCAGGCTGCAGCCCAGAAGTGCTGGGCCTTGGTGCTGTAGCTGGTAGAGTGAGTGTAGGCAGATCACAGGGAACTGGCCTACCCTACTGTGCTGTAATAATAAAATAAAACATTAAAATACAATAAGAAAATAAAACATAGCCGGAAAAATGTAAATAAAAAAAAATGATAACAAAGAAAAACAAATATTGTAAATAATTGTAAAAAAATACAAACACAATTAAAAACAATAACAAATAAATCATTGGTAACAGATACAAAATTTTACATAACATAAACATTAAGTAAAAAAAAAAAAAAAGAAGAAAAGGGGGGTGAGAGAGAAAAAAGAAGAAAATCACTAACATCATACATGACATACAATGCACATGTATACATTTCTATGACTTGATTCTGCTCATACCTCTCCACCTCTTAGTGCAAGAAATCTGGAAAAAACCCTTACAAAACAGGGTGACAAAGGCTCGAAGATAGGGACATATTTTAAATATTACTCCCATTAGTTGGGTTGCTAGAGTAACAGTGTTTGTTGGAACATACATTTTTTTAGGAATGTTTTGAACTCTGAAACTCAAATGTTTGTCATTAATTATTGTCTTCAGTCTTCAGATAATCCCAGTGATTTGTCAGAGAACTGCACATTTTATGAAGAACATACTAAAAATATAAAATACAAATCTGCACATTCTGCAAAAATCTGAACAGTTGAGAGGTATGATTCTGCTCCCTTTACTTTTAACACCTTCAGCTCTTAAAAAATAACTTTTACACTGTTAAGACAACTAGGATCATAAAAGATGCACAGTATATTACAGATTGCATCAAGCAATCATGGATATGTGCATATATTGTACATATATGTGTTCCAGTTATACTGATGACAGTGTTCAGCAGGCTATTGTTGTCCCTGGTTTATAGGTCTTACTTTACATTGCAATATTGATGTAAACTTTGTATATTTAGGAAGTTTGGTTTTCAAACCGATAAGCTTTGACTATGTTGTAACATCGGACTCTTGTTTTATCCTACATATTAATGCATGCATACATTTCCTTTACAACTGACAAATGCATACTCAGTGTAATGCAAGTGTTTAACCCAATAAGCTGTACTTATTCTTAATGCTGCAATAACAGTTCTGTTTGGATGCATGCATATCACTTGTTTCTCGCATCTGTGTCAGTCTTGCTTCATAATTTCATTGAGTCAGCAATCTATCTGCATGAGCTGTGGGAAAAGCAGAACACTTCAGAATACCATTAAGAATACAAATTCTGAGCAAATGTAGGTACTAACTCTTACAAGCAGTGCCTGTAAGCAATACTTACACATCTGTGGAATGTCACCACTCCAATATTCCTAGATCCAACATTTGAGGGTATACATCTTCCTCATCCTGAGGTCTCTGTAGTGATTTCTACACTGCTTACCAGTGTGGGGGATACTGGTAGCACTGAACAAATCCTGGGCCAAACTATTCCGTGCATCTGATTTGTAATCAGATCCATGGTAGCATTCCTGCAACAGCCAGGAACCATAGTCATTCACCAGGAGTAAAAGAAACACTTTGGACTCCTGCACACTCCACTTTTGAGATCAAAATTTGAAAATGTCTCCTCACACACCAGCCCTGTTTAATGCAGCTGAAGACTAATCTATAATGATGTTTCCCACCAATTCCAGTTATCACAGATACTGAGAATGCACACTTTTGAAATGTGCAACATTTGAAAATGGTGCATGTTGCTTACCATCGCACAAACACAGGCAACTTATTTGCACGATGGTAAACACTACAGAGATGGAAATCAATACAGACATTAATACATAAGTACGTAGCTGACACAATATTAGTGTGTCAGCCATCAGGAAAATAATTATGACAGAAGAAATACTAGGACAACTGCTATAATTGAGACTGAATATAATGTCAAGAGGGACACCATGAAAAAAGAAAGGAGTTTGCTGTATTTGAACCTGGACCTTATGCATGGTAGTCCTACACTTATAGCTGTAGTCACAAGGAAAACAAAAAAAAAAATACTTGTCTATGTTTAATTTCATTGCTATCTATTACAAGGTAACAACAGTAAAATAAAGGCTGCAATCCTTGTAGTCAAGCCCATGACCATTTGGACTTTAGCCTGACACTTAACATCTGCAGCCACAAGAGCAATTATACTATTATCTCCTAGATTAGTATTCATTTTGAGGTTCACACTGTTAAATGCAGTTTAACAGTGCTTTATAGGTTTGCATCGAGCACAATTACGTTAATAGAATGAAATCAATGTCTATTTTTAGATAGCTAAGTCCTGTCTGCTACCTGGGTGAGCCTATCATACAGTTTGTTCAATGCCACTGTGTACGCAAACTAGTTGAGTATAGGCAAAGCCATTTGTGCTAAGTGCAGTACTGTGCAAACAGTGATCCTAAAATTAAGAGAAACAAACAAGTAATAATAGGCAGAAACAGAAATCAGTGTATGACATTCACAGTACAATATGTTAGTACACATGAAATATACTTCATAGGTCTGGGATCCAAATCTCCATCCAATGCAGATTCAGAACACAGCATGGATGTCATGACCCTGCTTTCCAAACAAACATCTTTGTAGCAAGCAATAACACTCATTCAGCACACAAACAAATTAAATAGAATGTACATTTATATTAAGACATTACATGTTCATTGTATATTTAATGAAATGTTCATCACTGAAAATACTACACTTAGTAATTACGCATCCTGTTATGATTCTTCCTTGCAAATATACAGCACTGTCTTGCATTTCTGTGTTCCTTTGTCATCCAGCAGTACTCTGGGACATACAGTGTGTAAACCATTCTGTATCATTGCTCTTAACAATGTCAAAGAATATTAACTGGGAATAATATGATATGCAGTTGCCTACTAAGGAAAGCTACATTGGATGTCACAAACAAGCACTGACTGTTCTATTCGGGGTGGGGGAGCAAATGTTATGGCAATAACAAGACTGTGTTGGTCTGGTTGCTCTGCTTGTTTGGCATCCTACCTGTTGTCTGATATAGGGAGGGTAGAGATGTCAGAAACTGCAATATGTATCCTTACTGTTGAACTTCTATCTGTAATGCTTTCCCAGTACAAAAGTATGATGAAGTAGGAGGATGGTTTTAGGCTCCTAGGTGGTGAGTCAGTGTGCTATGGCTTGTATCCTAGCCAATGCAAGGACATACTGAGCACACCTATGTCTGCCTACAACTACACCAGCTGCTGGTTCCTCTGCTGACTCATCATCAGCCTGTGGCTATGGTGACCTTTGCACTGTTGGGAGGATGTGTTTCCTTTCCCCTTGCTGATCCTGCTATAGCTGTTACCACAATATTAACTTGAGTAGCATAGCACATACCATGAGCACTGTGGGTCTTGTCAGTGGATTGTAATGGAGGTCTTGGCCAGATGTATGTATGCACTAGCTATGTGACTGCAGTAGCTTAAAACCATGCTTTATTGCATTACAGATTGGACTGTATGCCTCATTAAGGTGTTCTTCTGTGTGTGTGTGTGTGTGTGTGTGTGTGTGTGTGTATTTCTAAAATGGGTTTCATTAGCCATGACTCCAGTGTATAGCATGCATCCACCCATAAATGAGCCTCTGAGATACCCCGCATAACACACGTCTGGTGCCATTGGGAGATGTGGCACATATGGGAGTCATGTTAACTGCCAGTTTTGCCAGCACACACAGTCCAGATGATTTCCACGCCATTGCACATGACTCGGCAGTTATCCGAGTGGTAGACCTTATGGTTAGTGTAGACCCAACCCTGTTATCCAGGTATTGTTTTCATGTGTACATGACTGCGCTGTATGACACGCATTACTTCAGGGGGTAATGTGATACATATTACAACTGTAGCATTCTTTTGACCCTCTCTCTAGAACTAATGGTAAAACATGTGCTTTCTTCCATGTTGTAGCATAGCATGCTGGAATGTTTGGAAGATCCTGGATGCTGATGCCTATGACATACCAAGCATGTCACCTGGTAGTCTGTGAAAGGTATCTGTGCCTAAGAATCTAAGTTCAACACATACCTTATCTTCACTGGGATGGGTTCCATGCATTTGGCTCTGGCTATGAGTCAAGGCTGCCAGAGGTCGCATAGTTTGTGTACTGTGTCCTTGGCCTGCAAAGTCTTCACCTTCTCTATCTATGGCTATTGACACCAACAGCAACATTGGATTCAGCCTTTAGCACAGACAAATGTATTAAAAAAGCAGTAGCTACTAACAATCCATCTGTAATTACTTTGTGTCTGTACGTCACTATTTTTCCAATCCACATAAAAAGACAGCATGGATATGGATATATAGATGCTTTATATCTTGTTGACTAGCTCCAGGACTGGTTGAGTAGCATGCAGTTGACATTTGAGTTACTGCAGATATAGATGAGTAAAGGTATTCCCCCGTATTATACTGTTAAATGTGGTGCTGTTGCCATTACCTCTTTCTTTACTTGTTTCAGGACCATCAGGAATTCAGACGCATAGATCTCCTGCAGTTGGTAAGCATATTACATTTATATCAGTACTGCAGATATATTCCAAGATATCTAATAATGTGTACTGTCAGGCCTGGTATATGTATTGCTGTACTTTCTGCAAACCTGTCAACTGTACAAATTTTTAGGTTCATAGGTTCATACTAGGCTATCTGCCCTAGGGCATTTATAAGCCTAGCCAGAGTGTGTTTGGCTTTTGCCACCCATTTTAAATTAATTTTGCTATGCCCTTTTTCGAGGTTAGTATACTATGCCTCTGTCTAACAGTGACACAGAAGTGATACCTGGGGTAAACCTACGATCTCCCATCCACTCATCAAGATTCCTCTTGCAGAGAGTCAATGGGGTCTCTGCCTCACCTGGACTGGGATTTTATTCCAGAGTGAAGGGAGCCTCTGGGTTATGAATCTGTCCCTCCAGCATGTTCTATTTATTTCAGTCCTGAGGTTCAAGTCTCTCGAGCACGTAGCTCGATGGGATTTGGATTTTCTGAAGTGCAGCATGTCCATTAATTCCGGGTTGGACATGGCTTTATACGTCAAGCACAGATCGCCTCTGAGCAGGCGGTATGCCACTGAGTAGAGCTGGAGTTTCTTTAACCAGGCAGCATATGGCATCTGTTTGAGCCCTTTGATCCTCTTGGTGAGGTACTTTTGGGGTCTTTCCAGTTGCTGCAGGTGTCTGGTAAGGTACATCCCAAAAGGGGCATTGTACTCAATTAAGGGCCTGATGAGGGATGAGTAAAGAGGCACAATGACCTCCCCTGATCTAGATGTGAATCCCTACATGATTAGGTGGGCTATATAAAATGTTTTTCTAACCACTTTGGCCACGTGGTTGTCAAATGAGAGATTGCTATCAACTTGGGTCCCCAGGGCCCTAATTACTTCTTCTGTACTTAATGGATTACCACCTATGTGGTAATTTGTGGGCACTTTGTTTTTGCCAAAGGGGATGACTATACACTTTTTGGCATTTAACTTGAGGCCATGGCTCTGGCACCAGTTGTCTGTTTCTATGAGGCCCTTTTGGAGGATGCTTGTGTCGACTGGAGAGTCGATTATGGCACCCAGTTTGCAGTCATCTGCGAACTTGGTCAGCCACAGTCCTTCCGTGTTGAACTGTACCTCCAAGAGATATATACCGAACAAGAGAGGTCCCAGGACTGAGCCTTGTGGGACGCCACTTGTAACTGGTTTGGAGTCTGACATGGCTCCAGCAATTCTAACCATGTGGGTTCTGTCCTTGAGCCAGTTTGCAACCCATCTAGTGACATAGGGGTTTATATTTAAGCTGGTGAGCTTATCTATAATGCCCGAGTGGGGTATTGTATCAAAGGCTTTTGCGAGGTCCAGATAGGCTGTGTGGACCACCTTCCCTTCATCAATGGCCTTGGTGACTGTTTCAAAGAAGTCAACCAGGTTTAAGAGGCAGGATCTGCCCTTAACAAAGCCGAACTGGGTAGGATCCAGTGTCTGTAGGTCCCCAATATCTTTATTTATGAGGTCCATGATGATCCTTTCCATAGCTTTGCAGAGCAAGCTAGTCAGGTTTATGGGACGATAGTTTCCAGGGTCCGTTGAGGAACCACCTTTGTGGAGAGGGACCACTGTTGCTGTACGCCATTCTTTGGGTACATATCCTGTAGTAAGGCTGAGATTGAACAGTAGTTTTATGTTTGGGTTTAGCTCTTCTTGGAGTTCATGTAGGACGCAGCCTGGGACACCGTCTGGTCCCATTGATGCTGTGTTTTTTGCTTTGGAGAGGGTGGCTCCCACCTGAGCCTCTGAGATGTCAGTGGGGCAGCTCTCTGCTGGGATAGATTTTTGCCCTTTTAGTGGGGGGGGGGGAGAAGTTTGCGTTGAACCTGTCAGCTAGGATGTTGGCAATGTCTGTGGGATCAGTGTATTTTTTGTCATTTTGGACTAATTCTGAGCATATCTGGGAATTCCCACCCAGGTTCCTAACATAACTAAAGAAAGCCTTGTGATTATCCTTAGTGTCCTGTGCAATTTTTCTCTCGAAGCTGGCCTTTGATGATTTTATGAGTGCCCTTAGTTTTTTGCTAATACTGATCAGAGATGCCTTCCCTTTTTGGGATTTTGCTCGATCATGTAGTAGCTTCCTCCTTCTATTGTATAGTTTGTTTATGGCTGGGGTTCACCAGACAGGTCGTCTGCCTTTGGAGGATTGGGTCTTGGTTTTATTTGGGATTGCATGATCCATGCATTCCTGAAGGTGTTCATAGAATGCATTTATAAAGGATTCTGCGGTCTGGGCCGTATTTTCCAGAGGCCCGGGGGCTTTGAAGGATTCCACCTAAGTTTTGAGGAGTGTGAAATTTGCTTTAGAGAAGTTTTTCACTGTGGTTTTCTGGGCAGGGGGCGGGGTCGGGATGTGAATATCCAGTGAGATCAGTTTATGGTCTGATCTTACCAGTGAAGGATACACTTCTGGTCGGGAGCATAGAGTCCCCATGTTGGTGATGATCAGGTCCAGTATGTTTTCCCCTCTTGTGGGAGTGGTAACAAGTTGTTCCATAGCATTTGAGTTTATGAATTCTAGGAACCTTTGGGCAAGGGTGTTGGAGTTAGAGTAAGGCTCCCAATCTATGTTTGGGTAGTTGAAGTCGCCCAATATAATGGTGTTCGGAGTGACCTTCATATTTTCCAGTGTTCTCAGGAAGGCCGAGTGGGGTTCCTGGGTTTGGGAGGGTGGTCTGTAGCAGGCTATAAACTGGAAGGCAGTTTTACCCACTGTTAGTTGCACATGGATAGTCTCTGATGCTTTCTGCTTTGCCACCAACCTGGAGGTGTGGGTATCTTTGATGAATATCGATACTCCCCCTCCTTTTGTGGTTCGGTCCAAGTTTTGGGGCCGAAAAGCATGGTATGAGGTATAACCTGGTAGTGCTGGGGTGCTCTCGGGAGTCATGAACCAGGTTTCTGTTACTGCACAGATATCGATGTTCTCCATGCTAAGGAGAGTTTCGAAAAGTGCATCTTGAGGTTTAGACTTCTGGCGTTGAGTAGCATTACTCTTACTTTCTTATCCCTTGTGATACCTATGGAGGTGGGTTTGTCTTTTGAGCCTTGCCTAAAAAAGGCACTATGGGGGTAGCAAGAGCCTTTGCCAATATCTGAAAGCCCAGGGGTGACAGGTGCAAGCAGTCCCTAGCAAAGCATCGTGGCTTGTCGTGCATATCATCCCAAGCTGACAGGTATTTGATCCCCTTTGAATGACACCAATACTTAAGCCAATTGTTGAAATTTATCATCTTATCTTCATATTGTGGCATCATTCTTGGTGAGGGTAAGATGCTACTCAGGGTCAGGGTCATAGCAGCCTGGGCTACATGCTCAGAGAGCTTCTCTATGTCTCTTTTCATGTAGTCCAGTGAGGTACGTCTCAGGTCCTTCACACCAGCATGGACAATGACTGAGTCATATTTGTATTTGCCTTGGAGTGACCTGAGTGCTTGTGTTATGTGGTGGATTCTAGCGCCAGACATGCTGCGCACCGTGACCTTCTCCTTGTTCAGCCTGGTGAGCGGGACGTCAGTGTTCCTGACGATAGAGTCACCTATTACAAGTGTATCAGGTGTGTTGTTTAGCCTTAAGGGCTGTGACTGTTCGGCACACTGGCTTTGTGAGATATGTGTTGCACGTGTTTTGTTTTGGGGTAGCGGTTGCTTGGGTGTCTGCTTTGGAGGTCTCTGCTGCTTAGGCAGATCTTTATTTAGAGCCTCCAAGTATGTTTTTGTGTGATTATGTGTTTGGTTTGCTGTCGTGGTAGGTCTATGTGAGACTGGAATTGTAGTGAGTGCGGTTTCCTTCTCCTCCTGACTGGTTATGCCAGTACTGAGTTGAGAGAGCTTAGCCTCCAGTTTGGCTATATGGTTGCATCTCTCACATGTGTTGGAATTTGTTGGGAGGAGGAGAGGGTTGTCTGTGTACATGAGGCAGTTGTAACATTGCCTCAAGATTCCCATATTCACCAGCTGGACCGGAGAAGAGATTGACAACTGACCTTTGGACATGCTAGAATAATATTGGGAATTCCTTTATAATTGAAAACAAGGGCCAATGGAGAGCGAGGGTGTAGTGCTTTTAATTTTTAGTGCTGACTTATAATTGCTTTAGTGAGCAAGTGCCAGGTAACAAGTGTAATGTGTTACAGGTAACTTAAATGCAAAAATGACAAACAGTAAGTTTCATTCAAGTGAAGCAAGGAAATAAGTACAGTAAGCAATGCAGATATCACTAGGGATATACAGAAGCGCTGAGAAGCCGCGTTTTAGGTGGAATTAGCATTCCAGGGAAATAACAAGCATACAAACTAAGCTAGATTCAGCAGGCCTGGATCTAGTCTATGTTACAGCAAACAAGGTGTACCAATTTCAGTATGATACAGTTCAAATATTCAGGCACTATAAACCTTTAACCAGAAAGGCATTTTGTACTTTTCCTTATATTTATCTGTATGTCTTCTAAGTTTTTCTACCTGTGCTGTTATCTTTAATGAATTAATAGTGTGCTATAGATCCTGGTGTGTACTGTGTATTACTTTTATCACATCTATCTATGTATTTTTGTTGATCTTTACTCTCTTCTGTACTCTTTTAACAGTGACACTTCTTGTCAAAATTGCTTTATAGTTTTCTCTGTTCAGCACTTTAATGGGATTTGATTACTTCCCTTCCTTTCCCTTATTGTCCTGTAATTTTGTGGTAAACTTTTATCTGTTTTTAATTTATTTATATATCCTATTTACTTATGTTATATCACATGAACTTCTGTTACTAGTCTTGACTACTGTGTTCATTTGTTTTATTAAATTTCTAACATTTTGGGTATTATTGACTTTCTGTAATCTATTTCTTTTATTGATATTAACATGTCTATCCATCTCTATTAAATCAAGCTAATCTTCCCTTAGTCCTTTTTCTTCTAAACTGAGGGTATATTCTTTATTCTCCATTTCCTGTGGGCATTCTACAGAAAGTTCCAGAACATCTTCCTGTGACATACTCTCTTCTTCTGCATCCTGTGTCATCTATTCCTCTTTCATATGGGAACTCAAAGGCCTATCACTCCAGGACATTAACAAGATTGGAGTTACCCACATTTCCTGCTTCTTCCCTTGCTGTGTGACTCCAAATTAACTTTTGTACTGGTTTTCCACTGAAGGCATTGGAGCATCTTCATATGGCAACTGATCAGCTGCTTCCTGTTTGACCTGTTTCCCCTTAATTTGGGGTCTCATTTTTCATTATGCTACAATGTTACCACAGTTGGATTTTCTACTCTCCTCCATTACTAATCTTCTTTACTACTTCCCCCTTTGTTTTTTTTTTATTTTTTGTATTCCAAAATTTTCTATATTTGGGATGCATTGCCTTCGTTTCCCTTCAAATAATTCTGGTGCTGCTTTTTTTATTGATTAGTTTTGCTTTGTCCCTTGCAAAAATATTGAACAATATTAAATCTCTTTTTTCTTTCTCATGTCCATATTTCTTCTTCAGATGTTTCCTGCACCTTTTCTCTTTGCTTCGGGGACTCATTTTTCTATCATGCTGTGATATAACCTGTGTTTGATTAAAAATTCACTTTGTAGGTATTCCATAACTTTATCTTTTATTTGTTTAACTTCTGCTATACTAATCTTCTTTTCTAAATTTCCCATTTGTGATCTCATTTTTTGTATACTGAATTTTTCCTATGTCTAAATGATTTTGATTGTATTTCTCTTCAAATATCTTTAGAACTAATTTTTGTATTGGTTAGTTTGTTTTTTTTCTATTGCATAAATATTGCACTATATCAGATCTCTCTTTCTTTCCCATTCCCATGTCCACATGCTTTTTTTCATACCTTTTAAAAATCTCTATGTTTTGTTTCTTATACTTTCACACTTCCTCAATCACTTCTTTTTCCAAATGGCCCAAGAT
This sequence comes from Protopterus annectens, assembly GCF_019279795.1. NCBI lineage: Eukaryota > Metazoa > Chordata > Ceratodontiformes > Protopteridae > Protopterus > Protopterus annectens. The sequence goes on along the minus strand of NC_056741.1, from coordinate 1,695,668,945 downwards.
TTTTTTGTCTATATAATGCTTTTTTGTTTTTTTTTTTTTTGGTTTGGGTTTGTTTTATTTTGTTTTTATGAATTTGTTGTATTAATGAACACAAATTTGCATTTCTAGCTTTTCATATTTTTTCTTGTGAAAGTATTTTCTTTGCTCTGATTTCTCTCAATTTTTTGAATATCTTCTACCAAGAAATTCTGGGCGCAATTTTTGGGGTATTTTTGTAGACTGCTACTTCCTTCTGCAACAGGTGGCCATCCAGTGTTACATATCCAGAGTAAGAAGATGTCTGTGATTGAAGACATATCATTTTTCTCTTCACTTTTAAGTGACTGGAAAGTACTACATGCAATATTATAAAATGACTCTGGAAAGCAACTTTGCCTGAATAAAAAAAAAATGCATATATTACTGAAAAATCACAGCCATTTTGCCTTCAACTGTAAAATCCAACAACTGATACTGTTAATTTACACGTATAATTAATGAATGCATCAAAAGTAAACTCAAACAAAATAGGTACTCTATGCCTATATCTAACTAGATAAACACACCTATATGTGTGTATATATATATATATATATATATATATATATATATATAGAGAGAGAGAGAGAGAGAGAGAGTGAGAGAGATGTAGCTAATATATGTGTATATATCTGTATGTGTATGTGTGTGTTGGTGTATATATATATATATATATATATATATATATATCTAAAATTAACCGCACTCAAAAAAAATTGAACGAAGAGAAGAAATTTTAACTAAGAAATGAACTTCGTGACAATAAAAGCATTCAATAAAATAGTAAATAACACCAACAACTCTTGTAGAACTTTAGCGCTTTCGTCTTATTTATTATCAAGACTTCTTCAGAAAGACATGTTTCATAAGTATGAGCAACCATTTTCACTTCCTTTATATACATTAGTTCTAGCAGGCCATTTAAATTAACAACAGTTCCTATCCAATAGAAAAGTGTGAACAAGCAGGGTGCTGTGTGCATTTTCATTAACATTACAATTGCAGTTACATAAGGCAAATTGGTCAGACAGTAATAGCCTTGTGGTGCCGTGTGCATACTAAAAGGGATAGTGTGCAAAAAGGGATCGTGTGCAAAAAAGGGATCGTGTGCAAAAAGGGATCGTGTGCAAAAAGGGATTGTGTGCAAAAAGGGACTGTGTGCAAAAAGGGACTGTGTGCAAAAAAAAAAAAACAAAAAGGTGGGGGGGGGGCAGGAAAGATGACAGTCATGCTGTGATGATTCTAATATAAACACGTAACTTATGAGTGTTTGCCTCCAAAGGTAAGTAAAGAAGGGAACCGAGGAAGGTGGAGGAGTCAGGTAGAGAGTCCTACTATGCTTTGGCATCGGTGTGTGTAGAGAAATGTGTGGGTATGCCACCTGATGGGGTAGTGGGAGGAATGCAGAGTGGACTTGAGGGGGGGCTGTTAGGGGGCCGCCCATGACAAGGAGCCTATGAATAACAGTGTCCCCCAGAAGACTGTCAGTACAGATGGTACCACCCGTGGGCTGGTTTGGATGGTATCACCCCTTGAATGGCTGCGTGAAAATGTGAGACCGGGAGGTATAGTTGGTGGGGTCAGCGGGGGCTAGCCTGGTGATTGGGAGCATGTGTGTAGGGGGTATGGGGGAGTCAAAAGTCAGAGAGAGAGTGGGAGCATATGTGCAGGGGTATGGGGAGACAAAAGTCAGAGAGAGAGAGAGAGAGAGAGAGAGAGAGAGGAAACACATTATATTCACTTGCACAGTTGTAAATCCATAAACACATTAAATCTACTTGCACAATTCTTCAAACCCTCTTGCACAGTTCTTCAAACCCTATCACATTTCAATCTCTATACCATTTAAGTGCACATTTAATGTTCAGTTCATAGGTTCATAGGTTCATACTAGGCTATCTGCCCGAGGGCATTTACAAGCCTAGCCCATAGTTTTGTGGCTTACGCCACCCCTTTAGTATGGGGAACTATACCCATTATTTTGCTGTGCCTCTGTTGAGCAGTGACACTGAGGTAATCCCTGGGGTATATCTGCGATCTCCCATCCATTGGTCAAGATTTCTCTTGAACAAGGCCAGCGAGGTGCTCTGCCTCACATATACCGGGATTTTATTCCACAGCATAGGGAGTCTTTGGGTGATGAATCTATCCTCCAGCACGTCCTATTAATAGCCGTGTCGAGGTTTAAGTCTCCCGCCTTGTGGCTCTGATGGATCTAGATTTTTGAGGTGAAGCATATTCATCAAATCTGGGTTTGACATGGCCTTGTATGTTAGGCAAAGGTCACCTCTGAGCAAGCGGTGTTACTGAATAGAGCTGGAGTTCTTTCAGTCGGGCAGCATAGGACAGATGTTTGAGACCCTTTATCCTTTTGGTGAGGAACTTTTGTGGCCTCTCCAGCTGCTGCAAGTGTCGGGTCAGATACATTCCGAATGGGGCATTGTACTCAATCATTGGTCTGATGAGTGATGAGTATAGGGAGACTATGACCTCCCTTGATCTAGATGAGAATCCCTTCATGATAAGGTGGGCAATGTAGAAGGTCTTCCTAACTACTTTCAGTGTCTCGTTGAGACCTGGATAGACATCAGCTCTCAGTTCTATCTGCCATTTTAATTCCCGGACTTGCAGGAATGTGTCCATGTCCCCTACAAATTCTGTTATTTTTTCCAGCACTGTGAATTTGAATCCTGTGAAGTTTGGGCAAATAGTACTGTGTTTAGCCAAGGCATTCAAACTGTCCTGTTTGTGTATTGCTGCAGTGTGTTCTTTAATACAGCTACTCAGCTTCCTGTTCATTTTGCCGATATAGAAATTCCCACAGTGTTCGCAGAAAGCACAGTAGACTACATTTTTTTGTGTTGCAGTCATAGTGGTCATGTAGACCGACAGTTCTGTTGCAGTGCGGGAAGGTGACATTGTTGTTTTTTCATATGTGTACACAATCCCTTTTTTGCACACAATCCCTTTTTTGCACACGATCCCTTTTTGCACACGATCCCTTTTTTGCACACGATCCCTTTTTGCACACTATCCCTTTTAGTATGCACACGGCACCACAAGGCTATTACTGTCTGACCAATTTGCCTTATGTAACTGCAATTGTAATGTTAATGAAAATGCACACAGCACCCTGCTTGTTCACACTTTTCTATTGGAAAGGAACTGTTGTTAATTTAAATGGCCTGCTAGAACTAATGTATATAAAGGAAGTGAAAATGGTTGCTCATACTTATGAAACATGTCTTTCTGAAGAAGTCTTGATAATAAATAAGAAAAGCTAAAGTTCTACAAGAGTTGTTGGTGTTATTTACTATTTTATTGAATGCTTTTATTGTCACGAAGTTCATTTCTTAGTTTATATATATATATATATATATATATATATATATATATTCATATATATATATATATATATATATATATATATATATATATATATATATATATATATATACAGAGAGCGAGATACACATACATTGTGCATATCTAGAGGCACTATCCCATTGCCCATGCATATGTTGAATTGTAAGTTGCTACATGGAAGTGCTGCAGGGATACACAGTGACAATTCACAAAAAAAAAATGCTACTTCAATAAAAGTCTGTTTAATGAACTCCACCACAAATCAACCATAACTTCATAACTAAGGAACCTAAAAGACAAATTTAAAACACCCAGCAATCAAAGTAAAATAGGTTAAAATAAATAAATATAATCTATGTGGACTGCACCTGAAAAACTAAGAAATTAGAATGGCAAAAGACAAAAGTCACCTTCTACTTATTTTCACATATTTCATAAGTATATACATAAAAATAATCTATGCGGACTCTACCTGCAAAAACTAGGAAATGAGAAAGGCAACAAACAAATGCCCATTGCCTACTTATTTCTAAGCCCTTCTTACCCTAGTATTAAATAACCATGAAATAGCTACTAATACAAAACAAAAAACTCTGAATAATGAAAAAAATACAAGAAATTACATACTTTGCACATGTTGCATCCAATAAAGCTACAGCATGATACATGTTTATTTTAAGGACCTCTAACTAACCAAACAACTAAATGAATTTAAAAAGAAAGAAGCCAAAGAAAAACTACCACCAACTTCCCAGAGCATCAGAGTCCAACAAAAATAAAAGCAAATAATCCAAGAGCACTGATGGACCCAAGGAAGGTGTGACTCTCCAAGTTAAAAACTTAATTTATTGTAGGTCATAAGCGCTTTTGCAGCTACTGCTGCTTCATCAGATAACAAACACATTATACCAAACTAGCTTTTAAACAGAGAAGTGAAACAGTAAACAGTGTTGAGTCACATGACCACCAAATTTAAAGAAACACAGCTAAAATATATGCTGTTTAAACAGCTCATAAAACATGCACATATAAATGCAACATAAAAACTATATAAAAAACTGTATAAAACTTCCTGTAAGCAAATCAAAATGCTAATTTAGCTAACAAGAAAACAATCATAGATAATTCCAGGTTCAAAGACAAATACTCTCATTTGTCTAGTGGTCTTGACTTCAACTTGGGTTTAATGGGTACAAACTCATTTAACCCATGCCCAAAATCTCCACTGAGCCTGATAATCCATTCACCTTCTATCTGTTCTGTTTGATTTCTTATATCTCCACCCCATATATATGTTTGTTTTCTTGTAAACCTAATTAGTATTTTTATTTGCTTATAGGAAGTTTTATACAATTTTTTATATAGTTTATATATTTTTTATGTTGCATTTATATGTACATGTTTTATGTGCTGTTTAAACAGCATATATTTTAGCTGTGTTTCTTTAAAATCTGTGGTCATGTGACTCAACATTGTTTCACTTGTCTGTTTAAAAGCTAGTTTGGTATAATGTGTTTGTTATCTGATGAAGCAATAGTAGCTGTGAAAGTGCTTATGACCTACAATAAATTAAGCTTTTAACCTGGAGAGTCGTGCTTTCCCTGGGTCCATCACTGTTCTTGGATGAATTAAAAAAGAACTACAAAAGACCTGAACACTGATAACCATGGTAGATTACCAATCTAAAAATAGGGCACCCACTGAAACAGCTTAGTATATAATTGTAAAGGTTCTTCAGTTTTTCTCTACCTTGCTCTGTTTGTGAAGTAAACAGTGGCAATAGCACTACTTTGCACAATGGAGAATACAAGAAATATGGAGATTTTACAGTACCTTCTTGCATAACAAACACTAAATGTAGCAAGGTTTTGTTCATTGCATATTGCAGTATGCTATACGGAAAAATAGTTTGTCAAATCTGTGGCATTTTATTTTCTATATTATGTCAGGAAAGCAAAAAAATATACATATATATATATATATATATATATATATATATATGCACATTGCAGCATTCACTATTTTCAAATGATTCCAGAAAATAACATTTAGCATTGTAATATTTAACTTAAAATTCATATACTTTGCCAGTGAAAAAGAAAATGGTGGAGGGTGTGGCCAAGATGGCTAACTGAAAAAGCAACTGGTGAAAGCTCTGTGACTGAAACTTTTCTCTGACAGAAAATATAATCAAAACATTTAAATTTGAAGATACTTGTTAGTTAATTTTATTCATAAGTAGTCGGAAACAAGACTTAGACCTTCAGGTTCTTCAAAAGATTAAGTTTTTCTGTCAGAATTTCAACTGAGAGAAAATAATTCAACATGAGTCACTCAAGAAACAGTACTCCAGATTCTTGTGTTAAAAAAGACATCAAATCAATACTATCTTGTGTTACGGATGTATTACTTAAAATAGATAAACTGGAAACAAGTCTAGAAAGTTTTAAAGAAGAGACAAGAAAGAGGATGGAACATTTTGAAATTCTTAGGAAACAACAAGGGGCACAAATCAGCAGTATGGAACAGACTTTGAATGATCGCAAGGCAGAATAACTGAAGGTGAGTCTCAGACTGAATTTCTTTTAAAACAAAACATAAATAAACTACTTGATAATTTGGAAAATATATACCTGAGAAATATGAGAGACATAATATAATAAATGTTTTAACTACCTGGCTACATAAAACATTAAATCTACCTGAAACTCTATCTTTTGGAACTGAAAGAGCACATAGATCCCTGAGAGCCCCTTCTAAGAAGAAAAAACTCACCACCATGTTCAATTATAGTTAAGTTCATGTCTAGATTACAAAAAGATCAAATATTAAAAGTAGCATGGTCCAGCCCACCTATTAAAATAGGTGAAAATGTTATCAGATTTGATAATGATTATTTCAATAAAGTAATGACTAAAAGAAAATCATGTTTACCAATGATCAAGGAACTTAAAAAGAACAATATTAAAGCTACTTTGGTGTTTGCCGCAAAGATGAAATTATTCCTTTCTGAAGAAACCAAAATATTTAGCACTTTGGAGGAGTCATCCACTTTTGTTAGTGCCAACAAAACCTTTAATAATAATGAAGAAATGTAGTGGAACAGTATATCCCTCAAGAGACAGAGTGAGCTGATTTCTTGGAACACTGCTTCTAAAACTAGAATCTAAAAACAAGTGACTCTTATTCTCTAATTGCAGGACTATTATTTCTGAAACAGTACATTTGTATCTTAAGTAAAAGGTTTGTACTGGACATTAAGGCACAAACATATGAAAGTATGTATTCATATTTTGAGCTAAAACATGTTTTCATGATGAGGAACATAAAGGGTTAGTTTTACTATTTTACTATATTTACAGTGAAAGATGCAATATATTTCATATAACTAAACCTATAAGTGTGTTTCTAAATGTTAAACAAATACTTCATGTTAGAGAATGTAATTATATAAGCAATGGAATTGGTAACTTAAATCTATATAAGTTAAGAATTGTATTTTATTTGCTCAACATTGCTTAGTATGTGCATTGCTGGTATAACTGGATGTCAGAGCTAAGTAAAATGCTAAATAAAAATGTTAAAGTGCTGGTGGTTTTGTTTTTTTTTTTCCTGTGTAACATATTCCTATCACAGATAGGAAAAAGAAACAATAGACATCAGAGTAAAGCTTGAGAACAAAAGAATATTTGATCTCTTCATAATATTGTTTCCCACCTTGAGCTGTCCTGAAAAAAAATCTAGGTTAAAGTTCATCACTGATGTCTATGAAAAAGATAAAGAACTTTCTATTTTTTTTTCTTTTCTCAACTATATATGTGAAAAAAATTTACTCAAAATGACACCTCCTTTCTTTTCTTAGAAGTGAAGAATTGGTAAGACAAAAGCTAGAGTATTGTTTTACACATAGATGTTGCAACATATGATTTGCTTATGTTACATGTTAATAGCTTGTGCTGTAGTGTTATTAACTTTAACTATGCATACCAACTGTACATATTAATTGAAAGAAGTAAAGTCGGATTTTTATTACTGATTAGAACATCTTGAACTGAGAAAAGTGAGAAATGTACAGAGGAAATTAGTAGCTGCTGTGTGCTGTCAGCTGTCATTTTTACATTCTGTAGTCAACTTCTGATGTCAGCATGTAAAGCTTACACTATAACAGCGATTCACAATTGCTAAACACATGTAGTCAACTTAAATAAGCAGGGATTTTTTATATATCATCTAGATTGCTCGTAATATTAAATTAATAAAAGCAAAGATCTTATGAATAATATTCATATACAGAAGGAATGCAATATCTACTGTGTAAGATTAATAAAAGAACAATATCAGTAAATTAAGAAATATATACACATATTATAATCTCTAATAGACAGCTGATGATTAAATAGCTCTTCTATGGGAGACTTTATAAATGCAAGATATATATAATAAGGTAGAAATGTTAAAGTGCTGGGAATTTTCTTTTCTTTGTTCCTGTGTAACATCTTCCTTTCATAGGTCATTTATGAAACAAAAAACACTCAGAGTGAAGCTTGAGAAAAGGAGAATGTACATTTGCTCAGAATGCTATTTTTCTGATCTTGTGCTATCCTGAAGAAAACCTATCAAAGTTCATCACTGATGTCTATGAAAGAAGAAAATAACTTTCCATTTTTTTTCTCATCTCAAGTGTGTATGTGGAAAATCTATTCAAAATAACACCTCCTTTATTTTCTTAGAAGTGAAGAATTGGTAAGACAATAGCTATAGTAATGTTTTTCACAGAAATGTAATAACATAATTTGCTTACATGTTACTTGTTAATAGATTATGCTATAGCGCTATTCACTTTAACTATATATATCATCTGTACATATTAGTTGAAAGAAGTGAAGTAAGATGTTTGTTACTGATTAGAACATCTTAAAATAACTAAGAAAAATGAGAAACTTACAGAAGAAACTAGCAGCTACTGTATGCTGTGAGTTGTCATTTTCACATATTATTTATTATTTATTTTACATTTGTTGACCGGGCTAGTCTAACTGGATATATGTCCATTTTCAGTAGAGGCCCAGGGAGAAAAGCTCCAAGCAGTAGCAGTGACCAAGAATACAATATTTAGTAAATAGTCAAGTTACAGTACATTGTCTGTGTTGGTAAGAACAAAAATAGTAATAAGTCATTTAGTAGGTTGAAGTTAATATCAATAACAGAGAGATAAACAAAGACAATAATATATATATATTTTTTATATAGATTACAAAGTAAGCATCAAATAATAGTATGGAAGAGAAGTGTAGAGAGAGAGCAAGAAGGGGAATAAGATGTAAGTCAGGGTTAGAGCATGGACAAAGCCTGTGAGATTTATAGCCAAATCCTGATGTCAGCATGTAAAGCTT
>NC_056741.1:1695605168-1695657668 GCF_019279795.1 Protopterus annectens | reverse complement strand
AAGCAGAAGTGTGTGAGAAATCTCTGCAAGTCCGTTTTACATTTTATATAAATCGCTGGTGTGTGTGTGGTTTAGATTAGAAATTTTGCAGCTCCATTTAAATGCGTGTTGGAGAAATCTCTGCAGGTCAGATTTATCTGTGTAAGCAGCTCCGGTTTATATTAGAAAATAGAAATATTTGTAGCAGCTCCATTTTGAAGAAATGTGTGTGTGTAAGCATCTCTGGTTTATGTTAGAAATCTTTGTAGCAGCTCTATTTTAATGTGTGGTTTACATTAGAAATCTTTGTAGCAGCTCCATTTACATTTTACAGAAATCTTTGTACTAACTAAGCAAGCAGCGCAGGTCTGTTTTACTGTGTGTGTGAGAAATCCCTGCAATAGCAGCTCCGTTTACATTTTACAGAAATCAGTGCAGGTCCATTTTACATTTTAGCAAGCTGTGCAGTAACTCTGACTGTAGTGCATAGGGACCAGGGCTCAAGACTTGCTAGTGAAATGCATGGTTACTCTGACTGTAGCGCATAGGGACCAGGGCTCAAGACTTGCTAGTGAAATGCATGGTGGTAACACAACATTTTATTCTAACAACTTTACAAAATTATACAAGCAATGTTTAAAATGTGTCCCTGGTTTTTGACCTTTTGCCCCCCCCCCCCAAAAAAAAAGAAATTGAAAATAAGAATTAGAAGCTATGTAAGATGCCTATGGCTTATACTACTGTCATTCTATGTATAGTGTGGATGTGGAAGTAGACTTTTATGATGGAATTGTTCTGAATTGGGCAACTTTGTCATTATTTGTTCATGCATTTTGTTTCACTGCCTACAGTACAGCCTACTGTAAAAATGTTAAAATAATTTAAAATGCGCTATAAAAAGTGTGTTGTATTGTACAAGGAATATAACTGAATAAAGTCAGGAAGGTGTATCAAAGAAAAGAGCACATGTATGTTTCTTGTTTTGTGTGCAAGAGGCCAATGATATGAAAACAGCCCAAAGGTGATCTTTATCCATGACTGACCAAATGCATTTTCTTTGGATGTGGTGTGGGTTTCAATGAATGTGAGTTTCAAGGGCAGGGAAGTTTTAATGCCAAGTCTATTTTCATTGTGAGACAGTATTGGTTTGTTTAACAGATGTTTATTAGTGTTTGGGCATTGTTGTGCTGTAAAATGTAAAAATAATATCCAAATAATCATTGTAGAAGTAAAGCAGTATGCACACATTAGTGTTTATGGTAAATGGGGCGAAATAGCCAGGTGACAGGACATTGGAATGGCTGCAGGGGCTCTGGGGCCATATCTTGGTCATCTGTTCTTCAGTTTACATTTGAAAGTTGGTATCCCACAATTCCATTGGAGTGGGTGGGGTTACGTAACTATCTATGCAAATTAGATGTTAATCAGCGTACAGATTTGTACCTATTTTTCATGGGCCTTGTCCAGATTTTTGATGTTTCCAGGTTGAGAGGTATGGCACAGACTGCTCTATTTTTTTCAGAGGCTCTATAAGTAGCTAGTGACGTTACTGAATTTCTGTGGTAATATTTATGTTTAAACTGAACCTGTACCTAGAGAAAGTGTATAATCAGAGCGCCTACTTGCCGCATGTGTTTTTAATGTTTAAATTGCACACATACATTGAAGAAGTGCTTTTATGACTTGAATAACTTGGGATAGCTATACCTGAAGTGCTTTTACTGGCAATTTTCCAGTTGTACAATTGTGAACAATTGATTTAGTTTTTCTGGTATATCTTTAAAATCAGGCAAGTGTTTATTTACTGCATTGCTCTCTTGCTTACGTTTCTTAGCTATAAATCTTAGTTCATTCTGAAGTATGCTACTTTACCTCCCCACCAAACCTTTCTGAATGCATTATTATATAATAACTGCCTGTTGTTGCCTTCATGCTTACCCTAGAATCTCTCCTTTTCTCTTTTCCTAGTTGAACTCTATAGTTCCCTACAAAACGGTGTCTACAGGACTGCAATCAGTTTCTCTCAGCATTTAAACAGAGTAGGTTGCACAAAAAAAGCATTTGTTAAGCTTTCACTTACAGTGCTTTGTAATTAAGCAGGTCACCATATTGGCTAGCCATAGGGATCTTTTTTCTCTGCTTGAGTATTTGCCTCCTTCCCCAGTAACTTAAGTACATTGACCCTTACATTAAGAGCTATATAATACTTACCTTATAGCTTTAGGCACCTTAGGAAACCTTGTAACCTGCAATAGCCCTGCTATGTTTGCCATCGCTACGCTCAGGCTCTCTTCACTCCCCTCCCTGCCCCCAATTTCCTCCCGCCCCCAGTACCTCTAAATTTATAGTACTATAGCCACTCCCCCACTTTCTAGATCCTATCTGCTTTCATCTGGGATAATTCCACCCACCCCCATTCTTCTACTTACATTTTAATAGCACCTATTAGCTTTCATCTGGCATTCTCCCATCCTCCTTCCAGTACCTTTACCTCACCAGTCTATCTTCTGCTGTTGCATCACCAGGTAAAACAGTTCCTTAACTCACTAGCTGAATCACAGATAATTATATACTCCTCTTTACTACGCCTCTTGTTCGCACCATACCTCCTTACCTTGTATGAAAAACAGTTTCTCACTGGATTGCGGGTCCCAAAAGGCCATACTAACACCCCAGCTGTAAATCCTTCCACCTTCAACCATACTTACAGTACCAGATGCTATCCAACATCTTGTTCAGTCTATCAACATCTCAACCCCAGGCACATTAGCTCTAGATCCAAACACTACCACAAACTAATAAACAAATTCCTGAAGTTCATCACTAAGTATAGACTCAACCTAAGACTTGGTGGTGATATTCACCCCAACCCTGGCCCACCCACTTCAGATACACATACCCCCTCTACTTGCAATCTAAGCTACAAACCTACAATTAATAGGCCAACTAACTCATCTCAATATTAGAAGCATTAATAACAAGGTACATGAATTGCATGCACTTCTGGATGTCCACTCCCCTGAGATTCTCTGTTTATCTGAAACCTGGTTAAAACCTAACACTAAAGACAATGAAGTGTTACCACCTGGGTACAACATACACAGGCTGGATCATGCTTCGAGGAAGGGGGATGGGGTAGCTGTACTCTATAAATCTGAGTTGAATGTCACCATAGATGTAATACAACCACCTTAGATTAATAACTCAGAGATTCTTGCCACCAAATTGCAACTTAATAAAAATAAATACATTAATATCATCTGAATGTACATTCCCCCAGGTAACAATATATCTACACTTGAAGATATCCTGCACTGGTTATCATGTCACTACCCCCAAAAAACCCTACTACTTGGAGACTTTAACATAGACTGGGGCACCTGTTCCTCAGAATCCCCAACCACCCATATTAACCTGCATGCATTTACACAAATTATATCCACCCCTACCAGGATAGGTAAACCCAACCAAAAAGAAAGCATACTTGACTGGGTACTCATAAATAGTCACCCCCAACTGTACACCTCTGGTACCCTCCTTGATGGCCTAAGCGATCACCTTCTCACATATGTAATTAAGTACAAAACCATTAATTCCCAACAACCCTTACTCAGAAAGGTTAGAAACAATACAAGCTTTGACCCTGCCAAATTCCAACAAGAACTAAACTCATGTAATTGGTATATTCTAAAACACCTCCCCTTAGAGGAAGCAGTAGCATACTTTAACAACAAATTCCTTTAGATCCTTGATTTGCATGCACCTGTTCGTTCAAAAAGATCCAAGGCAAAAACTGCGCCGTGGCTTTCTAAAGAGTCTAAACTCAAAATTACTCTTAAAAACAAAGCGTGGGCTTTATGGCATTCTTCTAAAGACCCTCAAGATCACATTAAATACAGGCAATCCAGGAACGCAACCAAAAAATCAATTTTACAAGACAAAAAACAATACTACTGTAATTTGCAGACAGTAAATCAAAATAACCCCCAGAAGTTTTGGGCAGGTTTAAATAATCTACTACATCCTGGACAAACTTCAACCCCAATCCCTGCTGCTACTATTGATAAAACCACTGAAGATGTTTCTGACAGTTTTAACCAATTCTTTACTGAGACGATTCAAGCCCTAGCTAGCCAACTACCTCCTAGCTCCCCTGGTTCTGAAAGTAGAACCCCTAGAAACCTACTCGCATTCAGCTTCCAACCAGTCGCCACTTCACTTATCCGTACCTTGATCAAAAAATTAAAACCCACTACACTTTCTGCTGATCAACTCCCTGCCGAGTACCTACAAAAATCAGCTTATGCTATTGCTTACCCCATCTCAATACTAATCAATCAAACCATAGTAGAAGCTAAAATTCCCACCATCTGGAAAATATCCTATGTAATCCCACTTCACAAAGGAGGCAGCTCTACTGAATTCTCCAATTATAAGCCAATAGCTATACTCTCTCCACTTGCAAAGATTATGGAAAAATGTATTCATAGACAACTCATGCACCACCTAATCCAGAATCACCTTATGGCAGACACTCAGCATGGTTTCCGTCCTCATCACAGCACTACTTCAGCCCTCCTAGTCTTTACCAACACCATAAACCATAATCGCAACAATAATTATATATCCTCAGCCTTCTTCTTGGATCTTTCCAAGGCATTCGATATGGTTGATCACCAACTTTTAATCTACACCCTGCAAACATTCTGTCTAGATACTAGAGCCCTTCAATGGTTTCAATCCTACCTGAATGGTCAGCAGCATGCTGTCCTCTGGCAGAACAAACTCTCTAACTTTCTACCTAACACCCTTTCTATACTAGGGCCCTTGCTGTTCTCCATCTTCATTAACGACCTTTATACTGTCATCCCAAAAGTCAGCTGTATCCAATATGCTGATGACTTTACTCTGATTTGCTCAGGCACATCTCCAGTAGAGTTATGGTCAGCTACCCAGACCACCTTTAATACAATAGAAAACTGGCTTTCTGAACATTGTCTGATCCTAAATCCCAAAAAAAACTAAAATGCTGTTATTTTCACCAACACTTAGGTCTACCTCTTTCACCGTTACCATAAATTCAAATGATGGCACAATAATCTCCCCTGACCCCTCTACAAAACTATTAGGTGTCATCATAAACAATAATCTAAAATTCAACCTACATGTTAAGCAAACTATCAAAACCATCAATAAAAAACTAAGGTCACTGTACAGAATAAAAGCCTTCCTAACCCCTCCAGCTAAAATTGCCATAGCTTGTTCTCACCTTCTTTCAGCCCTTCTGTATGCATCCCCTCTACTCTCAAATTTAAACAAGACTGTCCTTAACAAACTCTCAATTTGCTACAACCACATTGCCAGGTTTGCCAATGGGCTGCCTTTTAGGACACATCATTGCATCAATCTAAATCAGCTTGGGTGGCTTGAATTACCCAGCCTAATCCAGTATAACCAATTGATTATGACCTATAAAATCCTCTATAATACGGACAATACTCCTGCACTTAAAAATATTATCACCCCCTTTAACAATCCTAAACCACTTCGATCCTCTAACAAACTACTAATTCAGACTAGCAAAATTAATAACACAGCCGGTGACTCTCTCTTTGCAAACTCTGTAAGTAGATCCTGGAACTCTCTTCCAGCTGATATTACCTTACTTTCCACCTTAGGTCAATTTAAAACTAGACTCAAACAACATTTGTCACTTAACTGGCTATGTCAATGTATCAAGCCTGGCTAACTCTCTCTAGAATGTGTAAAATTCTGTTAATCAGTTTACTGTGTAATTTAATTTAATCCTGACTTGTGCTCAGGATTAACTGTAACCTGTGGAACTTGTTTAACATGCTTACTTATGTAATCTCCATAAATAGTCTGTTTGTAATATGTAATGCTGGTATTATGTAATGCTGTATCTGCTTACCCTTGGAGCTTTTCTCCCCGGGCCTCCGCTGAAAATGGACATGCATCCAGTCGGACTATCCCGGTCAACAAATGTAAAATAAAATAAAAATAAAAATAAAAATAGAAAGGAAGAATTCAAAAAATCTGGAATGTTAAGATTGTGTCAGAGGAAGGCATTAGGGTGCATTAGGGTCTTGTATATAATTCAATTAATATAGTTGATAAATGTGTCATATCTTTTAAAAGAAATCTTTCTAAATACACATTATGAATAGTTTTAATCTGTTATCTATTAATGTAAATGGACTAAATAATGGGAAGAAGAGGAAATCATTAGTGAGACATCTAAAATTAAATAGATGAAATTATTTTCTTGGAAGAGACTCACTTGATGGATAAAGATATACAACATTTAAAAAATTAGGTTATGAAATGTTATCATCTGCTTCTTTTTAACAAACAGAAGAGAAGAACTGCTATACTTTGGGAAATTCCACTGTAATGGTTAAGGTCATGGAATCTTTTAAAGCGAAGGGTAGTTTAATTTTAGCAGTGGAATTCAACTGCATATCTACTATAGAAGATACAAGCAAACAGAAGAAAGTAAGAAAACTGGCATCAGCTAACACTAAATATATAGATTAACAATAATAATTTAGTTGATTTACTAATAAAAACAGAGTATAAGTCATTGTTCTGCAGTCATTATTCTTATACACGTGAGGCACAAACTAGAATTGATTTGATTTATACCTCTATACATTTGCTTCATAAACAAATTATTTTCAAATAATTCCTTGTACTTTATCTGATCATAATGTACTAAGTATTAATTTAGTGATAGATATAAGGAAAGTTCAGATTAGTTAAAGAATCCAAGTATATATTATGAAATTAAAAGAGTTTAAGACTTACCTTAAGGAACAAATCAAGAAGTTTTACCTTTGAATGATAACAGTCAGGTTATTAGATTCATACTATGGGACTCCTTAAAAATGCATATTAAAGACAGAGTGAGAGGATGGGGCAGCAATAAAATGAAATATGGGATAAAGAGTTGTTAGAAATACAAGGTGAAATACACAAATTGAAATTTAAACAACAAGCAAAGAAATAAGATTTATTTATTTTATTTTACATTTGTTAACCGGGATGGTAAAAAGATAATACTGAAATCATTAAAACATTAATGACATGTCAAATATTTTAATGCATAAGGTAAAGATAGGTTTAGAAAAAATAAAATTGCATAGTTATGAGGTGATTTCAAAAAGTCTATATAGATTAGCTAATAGAAGTAAGATGTTAACCAAAAAGGCACAAATCAATAATATCCAAAATCCTCAGACTAATAAGCTTTCTTCAGAAGTAAAGGAAATGGTTAATATTTAAAAAACATGAATATCTTAATAAAGATAAAAATAATAATCATGATTATTACAAAATGGACAATTATTTAATAAAAATGATTAGCAAATTTACTGACCAACAAATATCTCAGTTGAATAAGCCTATTACCCTGATAGAAGTTACAGAAGCTATAAAAATGATAAAATGGTAAATCCCCAAGGTTAGATGGTTTGAGTATGTAAATATATAATCTGTTTCCATTAAATATTTTAGAATTATTGAATGACATTTTAGGATAATTCAGAGTGACAAAATAATTCCTACCTCATGGAAACATTCTGTAATCTCACCTATACTTAAAAGAGGAAAGGATAATAAACTAGTCTCCTCATAGACCTATTTCATTATTCTATGTAGACTGTATAATATTTATTTCAATTTTTGCCACAAGATTAAGAGATATGGTAAATAAATTAATTAATAAAGACCAAACAGGCTTTAGAGTCAGTACATTAATGTATGATAAAATAAAAAGGTTACTATCTTAGATTTATTATTTATTTATTTATTTATTTGCATTTGTTTACCGGGTAGTGTCCGACTGGGCTAGATAGCCCGTTTTCAGCGGAGACCCCGGGGAGAAAAGCTCCATTAATGTACAATATTAGACATTTGATTAGCACTAAAAATAGTTACATACAACACAGAGAATCAACAGGGTAGTACATCCTTAGACATTTGATTACACTAGAATAGTTACATAACAAAGATCAGAGAATCAATGTAGGTAGTACATCTTCAGGATATTAGCTTACACAGTTGTAAGAAGTTGTACAGGGTTAATTGGTAAGTTGCATATTTTTATGGGAGGTACAACACAGAGAATCAACAGGGTAGTACATCCTTAGACATTTGATTACACTAGAATAGTTACATAACAAAGATCAGAGAATCAATGTAGGTAGTACATCTTCAGGATATTAGCTTACACAGTTGTAAGAAGTTGTACAGGGTTAATTGGTAAGTTGCATATTTTTATGGGAGGTGAGCAGAAGGGAGAGGATTAGGCAGAAAGGAGGGGTGAATATAGCGCTTAGGAGGTAAAGAGCTATAAGTAGGTAGGTAAAAGAGGTAGTGCGTGGGAGAGATGTAGTGGGAAATGTAGAAAGAAAGAGGGAGTAGAAGTATTTTGAGAAGAGGTTAGGAAAAATAAAATGTGAGTGGAGGTAAAGGACACTATCTAGGAGAGCAATATGGGCATAACTAGTTCTTATTGAGGTGTTCTTTTAGCATGTGTTTGAAATCAGGATAGGATGGGGTACTTTGTAAGCTTAAGGGGAGGGAATTCCAGAACTTAGCAATTTTGTTTGAATAGAGAGAGTCTCCATGGGAGTTTCGGGACTGAGTAACCTTTAGCAGTGGTTTGTTGGAGGATCGGAGGTCTCTGTTACATGTCTGAGGCTGAATAAGAGAGGAGATGGCAGGGCAAGTGAGAGGGTTTTGAATAATTTTATGGGTGAGGACAAGTTGATTTAAAGTTAAGTTGTGAGGCAGTTCTAGCCAGTTCAATTGCTTTAAAGCAGTACAGTGATGAGCCTTATGAGGGAAATTGGTTGCAAATTTAGCTAGTTTGTTGTAGCAGGATTCTAGGTTTTGAAGGTCATTTTTACATAAGTTGGTGAAAAATTGTGAGCAGTATAGCAGAGTAGACATAAGCTGAGATCTAGCAGTGGCTAGTCTTGCTTGAGGTGTTAAGAATGGTTTTGCTCTGTAGAGAGCACAAAGTTATGCATGAACCTTTTTGATTGTTTGGGATATATGAATGTCACATTTTAGGTGGCTGTCTATGATGACACCTCGTAGTCTGGCCTGGTTAGTAGGTTCAATTGTTGTGCCATTTGTGGATAGAATAGGGGTGTGGGGAGAGGTGTACTTTTTAGCTTTGTTTGTAAAGTTTATTATCTTAGTTTTCTTTGGGATGAGAATCAGTTGATGGCTAGTAAGAAAAGATTCTGTTACCTGGAATGCTTTTTGTGTCCTTTCTTGAGTTCTAATGGGGATGGGGCAGATATGATGAGAGTAGTGTCATCTGTGTACTGTATTATTGTGGCTAATGTGGTAGCTAATATGAGGTCATTAGTGAAAATGATAATTAGAAGGAGGCCTAAAATTGACCCTTGAGGAACACCTGTGTTGACGGGCAGTAAGGGAGAGAGGTTTTGGTCCCATTTGGTGGCTTGCTGTTGGTTTGATAGGTAACTGTGTAACCAAGATAGGGTTGATTGACTGAGATTGAAAGTGGCAAGTTTGTTTAGGAAAAGTTGGGGGGATATGGTGTCAAAAGCTTTTGACATATCAAGGAATATAGCTGAGACAAATTCACCATTGTTCATAAGGTGGTGAATGGTGTTTGAGAAAGCAATAAGGGCAGTATTAGTACTATGCTTGGGGCAGAAACCATGTTGTGAGTTAGCTAGAAGGTTATTTGATGTAAGGTGCTCCAGGAGTTGTTGGTGAATACATTTTTTAAGGATTTTGGCTATAGGTGGGAATATTGCTATGGGGCAGTAATTTGCAATCTCTGTGGAGGGGCCTCCCTTTTGGAGAGGGGGGTGATGTGGGCTATTTTCCAGAGGTTGGGCACAAACTGTTCAGAGATAGATTGATGAGTATTGAGATAGGGCAGGTGATAGATGGGGCTGCGAGCTTTAGGAATTTGTTTGGTAGGTGGTCAGCAGCTAGGCTACAAGGTTTTAGCTTGCTAAAAAGCTTTTTTATAAAGGATGTTTGAATAGGTTTAAATGTGAGGGAGTCTGTTGAATTAGATGTAGGAGAGGGGGTAGTGAGTAGAGAGTTTTGCTGGCATTGTAGCAGGCTGGAAATAGAGTTTATGAAGTAAGAGTTGATCACCCCTGGGATTCCGGATATTGGCAAAGGCTCTTGCCACCCCCATAGTGCCTTTTTTAGGCAAGGCTCAAATTCTAAACCTACCACCCTAGAACACAAAAAAGGAAAAAAACTAAGGGTAATGCTGCTCAATGCCAGAAGTCTAAATCTCAAAATGCACGCACTCGAGGCCCTTCTCAGTATGGAGAACATCGATGTCTGTGCAGTGACAGAAACCTGGTTCAAGGCTCCTGAGAGCACCCCAGCACTATCAGGTTTTACCTCTTATCATGCGTTCCGGCCCCAAAATCCGGACAATACCAAGAAAGGAGGGGGGGTATCTATATTCATCAAAGACACCCACACCTCAAGACTGGTGGCAACGCACGATGCATCGGAGACCATCCAGGTGCAATTAACCATAGGCAAGACTGCTCTGCAAATTGTAGCATGTTACAGGCCACCCTCACAAACTCAGGAACCTCACATGGCCTTCCTGAAAACACTAGAGGGATAAATGTATCACCAAACACCATCATACTAGGTGACTTCAATTACCCTAATATAGACTGGGAACACTACTCAAGCCCAAACACCCTAGCCCAAAAGTTCCTGGAATTCATAAACTCAAATGCCATGGAACAACTAGTCACCATCCCCACAAGAGGAGAAAACATACTTGATCTCATCATCACGAACATGGGAGCACAATGTTCAACACCGAAGTATACCCTCACTGGTGAGATCAGATCACAAACTAATCTCGCTGGAGGTCCTCATCCCACCCCACCTGAAATAAAAAGACCACAGTAAAGAACTTCTCGAAAGCCGACTTCACACTTCTAAAGACTAGTGTGGTCTCCTTTAAGGCCCCGAGCCGACGGAAAACAGTACTCAAGCCGCTGAATCACTTACAAATGCCTTCTACCAGCACCTGCAGGACTGCATGGATAAGGCAATCCCAAGCAAAACAAAGACTCTTTGTACCAAAGGCAAGCGTCCACTCTGGTGGACCCCAGCCATAAACAAACTCTACAACAAAAGGAGGAAGCTACTACAAGATAGAGCAAAATCCTTAAAAGGTAAGACACCCTTGATCACTATAAGTAAAAACTAAGAGCTCTCATAAAATCATCCAAAGCAAATTTTGAGAGAAAAATAGCTAAAGACTCAAAAGACAATCATAAGGCCTTCTTTAGCTATGTTAGAAACCTGGGAGGAAACTCCCAGATATGCTCAGAACTAGTTCAAAATGATGTGAAGATTACTGATCCTACAGACATTGCCAACATACTGGCTGACAGGTTCAGTGCAAACTTCTTCCCTCCCCAAAAGGAGAGATATCTATACCAAGCGATTGCAGCCCCCAAACATCTCCAACGCCCAAGTGAGAACTGCTCTCTCCAAAGCAAAAACACAGCATGCATGGGACCTGATGGTGTCCCCGGCTGTGTGCTCCACGAACTCAACGAGGAATTAAACCCACAGCTAGGACAGCTGTTTAATCATAGTCTTACCTCTGGATACGCACCCAGGAGTGGCGCACTGCAACTGTGGTCCCACTTCACAAAGGCGGTGCCTCCACCGACCCTGGAAATTACCGCCCATTAGCTTGACAAGCCTTATCTGCAAAGCCATGGAGAGGATCATAATGGACCTCATAAATAAAGACATAGGAATTTGCAGACTTTGGATCCATCCCAGTTTGGCTTTGTCAAAGGCAGATCATGCCTTCTAAACTTGGTTGACTTTTTCAAACAGTCACCAAAGCCATTGATGAGGGAAAGGCAGTCCATACAGCCTACCTCGATCTGGCGAAGGCCTTTGATACAATACCCCACTCGGTATCATTGAAAAACTCATCAGCTTAAATGTTAACCCATACACCACAAGATGGGTTGCAAACTGGCTGAGTGACAGAACCCACAGGGTCAGAGTTGCTGGCGCCATGTCAGACTCAAAGCCTGTCACAAGTGGTGTACCACAGGGCTCAGTCCTGGGCCCACTCTTGTTTGGCATCTACTTTTCCGAAGTACAAGCAAACACAGGAGGGTTATGGCTGACAAAGTTTGCAGATGACTGCAAACTGGGCGCCATAGTAGAAAACACATCTGACACAGATATCCTTCAGAAGGGTCTCACAGAAACGGATAACTGGTGCCAGAGCCATGGCCTAAAGTTAAATGCCAAATAATGCATAGTCATACCCTTCGGGAAAAACAAGGTTACCCCTAGCTACCAAATAGGTGGCAATCCACTGAGTACAGAAGAAGTTATCAGGGACCTGGGGACCCAGGTTGATAGTAGTCTGTCATTCGACACCCATGTAGCTAAAGTAGTTAGGAAGACCTTCTACATTGCCCACCTTATCATGAAGGGATTCTCATCTAGATCAAGGGTGGTCATAGTCTCCCTATACTCATCACTCATCAGACCAATGATTGAGTACAATGCCCCATTCGGAATGTATCTGACCCGACACTTGCAGCAGCTGGAGAGGCCACAAAGTTCCTCACCAAAAGGATAAAGGGTCTCAAACATCTGTACTTTGTTGTCCGACTGAAAGAACTCCAGCACGATTCATTCTCCTATCGCTTGCCCAGAGGTGACCTTTGCCTAACATACAAGGCCATGTCAAACCCAGATTTGATGAATATGCTTCACCTCAAAAAATCTAGATCCATCAGAGCCACAAGGGCGGAGACTTAAACCTCGACACGGCTATTAATAGGACGTGCTGGAGGGATAGATTCATCACCCAAAGACTCCCTATGCTGTGGAATAAAATCCCGGTATATGTGAGGCAGAGCACCTCGCTGGCCTTGTTCAAGAGAAATCTTGACCAATGGATGGGAGATTGCAGATATACCCCAGGGATTACCTCAGTGTCACTGCTCAACAGAGGCACAGCAAAATAATGGGTATAGTTCCCCATACTAAAGGGGTGGCGTAAGCCACAAAACTATGGGCTAGGCTTGTAAATGCCCTCGGGCAGATAGCCTAGTATGAACCTATGAACCTATGAACCTATGAGAGGCTAGAGGTTCAGAGGTATTTGAAGTGGAAGGAGAGGGATGGGTGTCTGCCAGGGTTGAGGAGGAGACTTGATATTCTGCCAGAATTTTGAGGGTTATGTAGCTGTTTTTCTTGGGAGGATTGGAAGTAATATCTTTTGTCCTGGTTGATTTTTGCTTTAGTTTGATTTCTAAGTTGCTGGTAATGTATAAGCGTACAATTGTCTTTGGAGGAGAGGTAGAGGGCTCTTGCTTTGTCTCTTTGTTTAATTAGTAGTTTTGTTCTGGGGGATAACCAAGGCAGTTGTTTTGCTTTGATGCAAATCTTTCTTGTTAGGGCTAGACTATTTAGGATTTCAAGGAAAGTGTGGTTAAAGAAGTCTACTGCATGATCTAGTTGTAGGTATGTAAGAGGTGTCCAGTCACAGTTGAGAACTAGTTGATTAAATACGGTGGGGGAGAAATGTTTTTTGCTATGTATGTATTTATATGGACTGTGAGGTTTGATACATAGTTTTTTGTGTAGCAGAGATGTGGGGGTGTGGTCACTTATGCTTATGGGAAGACAGCCAGATTGGTGGTTGAAGTTTGGCTTATTAGTTAGTATCCAGTCTAGTGGTGATTGCTTTTTACTGTGTTTATCGGTGCGGGTGGGGGAGTTTATGATTTGGGTGAAATTAAAGAGGTTGATGAAGACTGATGGGTTGTCAGAGGAGCAGGAGAACCAATCTAGGTTGAAGTCTCCTAGGATGATAGTCTTTTGTGAAAAATAGGAGGAAGACCAGGAGAGAAGTTCAATGTTTTGAAGATTATTTCCAGGAGGCATATAGGTAGCAATGATTATTATTGACTTTTGGGCATTTATATTCAGGCGGTAGATGAGGATTTCTGCATTGGGGATGTTGGAGATGAGCAGTTTGGTTTGTCTAGTATTTGGGAGTGTTTATACATGATTGCAACACCTCCTTCTTTCTTTTTTAGTCTATCATATTATAGCTGTTGTATGAGATTTCTGAGTCTTTGATATGTGTTTTTAGCCATGTTTCTGTGATGATTACTGTATCTGGAAAGTATGTGACAAGGATAGCATGGAATTCAGAGGTTTTGTTTGCAATGCTCCTTAGATTAAGGTTACTAATAAATAGATCTGAATTTGAAACTTTAGGTAAGGGAGAGTTGTGATGAGGTTTGGGTTGGGTTGTGGCTGAAAAGTGGGTAATGTATAATTTGGGCCTGGGTTGGGGTGGATGTCTGCCTGTAGTTTTATGTGTGTAAGACTGTGGAGTAAAAGGTCATTTCATTTGGAGATAAGTAGATGGAATCTGATGTTGGGAAGCTGAGGTTGAGAGGGCTCAGCATGTTTGAGGGAAAATAGATGGAAGTTTGAAGTTTGAAACAGTCTGGGACTTATATTGCTGTAGTGCCAGTATGACTGTTGATAAGCTGTGCTAGTATGTGAGGGGGTGCTGGTGGTGAAAGTTATTTATGTAGATGTTTGAGGCAGTACAGGTTAGGTAGTGTAGGCATACTAGAGTAGAGATGAATGGGATTGTGAGATGTAGTTACATGTTAGATTGGGGAAGTGAGAAGGGTGAGATAGGTAGGTGAAGAGTAGTAGGTTCTCTAGGGTAGAAAGTATAGGGTGTGGAAATGTTAGTGAGAGTAATGGTGTAGGTGTGGCTGAAGTGGTATTGGAGTGATTCAGAGAGAAGATGTTGAGGGAGAAGATCTAAAAGGGGGTGTTGCTGGAGAGTGGAGAAATGTGTGAGGGGGTAGGGAGTAGGGAGGAGGAGGTGTTTGTGACAGGAAATGGAGTGGCTATGTGGCTATAAAGTTAGGGAGAGTGGGGGTGGATGGGAATGGGGGTAGGGTAGGGGAGCAGAGAGATCCCGAGTGTAGCAAGGGCGAACGGAGTGGGGCTAAACCCGCTGGGATGTGCAGTAACAAAAAAAAAACTATCAGTGAGCAGATGTAGTAGACTAACAGGTTAGTTCAGCACAAGTTACAATGTAATGTCTAATGGGGTAAGGAAGTAGATGGGATTACAGTGTAGTGTAGGTGGGGTGCATGTGAAAGAACCTGGGGCAAGGTATCTACCATGTTGTAGTTAGAGTAGGCTAGAAGGGGAGAACAGAGATGCTTGTAAAAGGAGGTATTGTTAAGTGGGAAAAGAAACAAAATACAGTTTTTGTTAAGCGGGAAAAGAAATACAGTAAAAGTAAAGATAGAATAAGAGCAAGGTAAAACTAGGGGCAATAGTTAAAAAGCAAGCACAGAAATGGAGGTGAAACTCTATATGAAAAAGCATCTACACCACTGAGAGAAAGCTACTTGTGAGCCTTTGTTCAGGTGTGGCAGCCAGGACAGTATACTTTATAGCTTCAAATACAATTAAAAACAATGTACGTTTAAGTTTAAGTAGCAAACAGTGCAGTTTCATTTAGAAGATATTACTAACATACATAATATCGGCTGCAGAATATGGCTCAAAGCAATGGTTAAGGCCAGTTGCTGTTTGGGCTGGTGATTCGTCCTTCACTGGTGGGTGTTCAGAAAAGCCACAAATAGTAGAGCCACTATGAGGAAGACAGATAATTAATATAAAATCAACCTCAGAGGATGAGCTACTAGAGGAGCACAGTAGTTCAATTACAAAAATTGGATAAACAATTATTTGGGATAGAGCACAGTAATTATAGTAAGAGCCATGTGGAGGTGGTGGTTAGTAGAGGTGGGAGTTTAGAGGCAAAATAACAGCAGAAGGTAGTGGGAAAACAAGAGCGAGATTAGTATTGTAGGAGAAAAAATCTGTAACAGAGGACTAAAGAGTATAGCAGCAAGGCAGAAAGTCAGAAGCAGAAATAAAATACCATAAACAGTATAAGTGACCCCGTACAAGCAGATTACAACAAGTGAAACCAAACAGTGCTATTTGCTCTACACAGTGTAATACGTAGTATAGCTATATTGTTCATACAAAGCAAACCATGTCTCACAAATACTATTAAATAACAGAAACTGTTTTAAAGACCTAATAGTCTTTCAACAAAGTGCTGTAGCTTTCTTAGATATGCATATTGTGTAATTTAAATACAAGTATAACACAGTGTGCATATTCTCTGCATAAAACAGCATGCTAAGCCAATAACAGTATCTAGGTTAAAGCTTAGCTACACATTTGATAGAACAGATGACTGTTGTGTATATATAACACACTCAATTCAAAAATGCAGGCTAAACAGATATAAACAGCAAGAATACAGGCTATCTGTGTATACTTACAAGGCAGGCATGCTAAGGAGGGGAACCGGACTCGCTAGTAAGGTTAGAGGAGCGTAGTGAGTTTTGAAAACAATGGTGCCGATATCTCAGGTGCCTATTGTAAACTCCCACAGCTGATGTAGTGGGCAGTGGTTGGGCTGCGGTGATTACACAGACTATGACTGTGAAGGTAGGTTGCCGTCACTAGCAAAAAACCCCGCTGGGATGTGCAGTAACAAAAAAAAACTATCAGTGAGCCGATGTAGTAGACTAACAGGTTAGTTCACCACAGGTTACAATGTAATGTCTAATGGGGTAAGGAAGTAGAAGGTATTACAGTGTAGTGTAGGTGGGGTGTATGTGAAAGACCCTGGGGCAAGGTATCTACCATGGAGTAGTTAGAAGTAGGCTAGAAGGGGAGAACAGAGATGCTTGTGAGTAAGATGAGGTTTTGTTAAGCAGGAAAAGAAAAGAAATAACAAAGGATTAGAACAAAGTAGCTTAGATATTGACAGAGCTTTTGATTCTGTACATTTCACCTACTTGTTTAAAACTTTAGAAACATTTGCATTTCCAGAACAGTTTATTGGAATATTATGAAACTGTATAGAGACTCCAAGGCATATGTTAAACTTGGATTTTACATTTCTCAAGGACTCAGTTTAAACAAAGGCACACAACAGAGATGGTCCTTGTCCCTACTATTATTTACATTAGTTATTGAACCCTTAATTAATAGTATAAGAAGGAATAAAAAACTGAGGTTCTCAATTAATAGAGACTGTCAATGTAAAATGAGCTTTTTTGCAGATTATATTTTATTAACTACAGGAGATTTAAATTATTCAATTGAAGAAATAGATGAGGAAATTAAAACATTTCAAGAAGTATCAATGATGAAATTTAATAATAGTAAATCTGAAAATTTAGTGTTAAATAAATTACTAGATCGTAAGTATAAAGATACATATAAATAGAGAAAACAAAGTAGCGCACTCTAAAGGGCAAGCATAGTACTGCTCAAAGAGAGATAAGTAAAACCAACAAGTACTAACAGAGCAGTACACGAACCATGCAATCCACAAAGAAAATAAACCATAAAGTAATAAGAAACTGTTTTTATTCAAAATAGGTAAGCGCTTTTGCATAAAAGCTTCTTCAGACCATCAAAAGAAACAGTTGTCAAAACTCATTTAAATACTAG
Organism: Protopterus annectens; assembly: GCF_019279795.1. Classification (NCBI taxonomy): domain Eukaryota; kingdom Metazoa; phylum Chordata; order Ceratodontiformes; family Protopteridae; genus Protopterus; species Protopterus annectens. Next base: position 1,695,640,061 of record NC_056741.1, on the reverse strand, counting down.
GCATCTACCAATCAGCTTATACCAAAGTAGAAATACATTAATTTAAAGTAGAATTGACAAAATGAATGCCATATATATCCAAATCAAACATGTAACAGTAGAACCAAGATAAGAACAATGTATATAAAAATACATGCATTGCATGAAAAATTATATATAAAAAATCTCAAAAGACACAATTATCATGATTACTTAATCGAAAGTTTCCTGGATTTTAGTGTGGGCTTAATGGAAGCTCTCTCATTTAAACCCTAGCCTCTATTAGCCCTAAGCCTTAGTATCCATTTCACCTCCTTATTCTATTATAGATATGTTCCCTAACTCTATCTCTAAGTAGCCTATCCATTTTTGCAACATAAAATGACCTACAGGTCACGCACTTAGCAAGGTAAACTACATGTGATGTTCTACAATCTGCAACAATCTCAATATTAAGGTATTGGCCTGTATCAGGATGTACAAAGACCTTTGTAGTATCCAAATAGCCACAAAAGTTGCAACTTCCACATGGATGGGTACCACTCATATCTTCAGTGTGTCTATCCCTATATCTGCGATGACATAGCAACCTCTTCAGGTTGCGCTTGTTCTTAAACAAAAATGTAGGATTCTCCCCCGCTATCCTCTTGACTGTTGGATCAGTGGTTAGAACTCCCCAGTTCTTCCTAATGATATCCATAATGGGTTTAAAGTCCATTGTATAAAACAGCAAAATCTTCACACCATTGGATATGGGTGTTCTCACAAAATTATCCATAGTATCAATGGTAGAAGAATAATAAGGTCTGTCTCTATCCTGTCTCAAATCACCAAGTCTCTGAAGGTTCCAGTCTATCTCAATGGGGCCATAGCCCCTATCAACCAACCTTCCTTTCAGTTCAATCAACTCTTGATCATACCGTTCGTCCAATGCATTCAACCTCGAGGCCCTCATCCCTTGTCCCCTAACGACATTTTTAAAGATGTATTGAGGGTGCATGCTACCTCTATGTAATAGGGTGTTCCTGTAGCAATGTTCCCTGTATTAATTAAACCATTACTCAGTCTTTCCACAAACACATCTAGATACTCAATCCTAACATGGGAATATTTCATAGTGAATTTCAAATAGTCATTCACATCATTAAGTTGCATCAATAATCTTTCCAAGTCCCATAATGTACCTACCCATACAAGGAAGAGGTCATTGATGAAACGATAAAATGTAACATGACTTACATAATATGGCCAACACTTTAATTTTGAGATTGGTGCAGATTGTAGAATATCACATATAGTTTACCTTGCTAAGTGTGTGACCTGTAGGTCATTTTATGCTGGAAAAACAGATAGGCTACTTAGAGATATAGTTAAGGAACATAGCTATAACATCAGAGTTAGGTCACAAACCAATGCCCTAAATAAACATATTATGGCACAGGGAGATGATCATACCTTAAGATTTATGGTTACAGACTTGGTTAGAACTACCATACATGAAGGTGATATTCGCAATTCAACTGAGAATAAGGAGGTGAAATGGATACTGAGGCTTAGAGCCAATAGAGGCAAGGGTTTAAATGAGAAAGCCTCCATTAAGCCCACACTAAAATCCAGGAAACTTTCGACTAAGTAATTATGATGATAATTGTGTCTTTTGAGTATTTTTTATATATAATTTTTCATGCACATATTTTTATATGCATTGTTTTTAGCTTGGTTCTACTGTTACATGTTTTATTTGGATATATGGCATTAATTTTGTCAATTCCACTTTAAATTAATGCATTTGTACTTTGGTGTAAGCTGATTGGTAGATGCCTAGTATTTAAATGAGTTTTGACCACTGTTTCTTTTGATGGTCTAAAGAAGCTTTTATGTGAAAGCGCTTACCTATTTTAAATAAAAACAGTTTCTTATTACTTTATGGTTTATTTTCTTCATGGACTGCATGGTTCATGGACTGCTCTATTATTAATTGTTGGTTTTACATATATATAAATATAATTGGGAGGGAAAAGAATTGAAGTATTTGGGAATAAAAATCTATCAAGATGTGAGTAATATTATTAATAATAATCTTGAAAATGCAATTGAAGAAGAGTTAAAAATGGAATAAAGGTTTCTTTACATATGAGGATAAGGTATTACTTATTAAAATGATTATATTACCCACTGAGATACATATATATATATATATATATATATATGGTTCCCATTCAGAAGCCTGAAACATCATAAGCCTGAAAATCAAAATCCTGAAACCAAAAGCCTGAAAATTCAGAATCCTGAAAACTCAAAATCCTGAAAGCCCAAAATCCTGAAAGACCAAAATCCTGAAACTCAAAATCCTGAAAACACAAATAATGCTAATATGTCACTATAAAGACACTAATATCTACCAACTGACCCTGACCCTAACCCTAACCCTAAGGTCCGTCACTATCGCACACTCACCTGACCCGCCCTAAACCTAACTCACTTAAACCGCCCTAACCCCAATATTTGTCACTATTGCATACATGCCTAACCTGCGCCCTAACCCTAACTCACTTAAACTGCCCCTAACCCTAAAATAAAACCAACTGCACACTTACCTGGCCCCAACGCATGACCTAACACCACAGGGCTAACAATAGCAAAGCCACAATGACATCAGTATGTCTATTTTGTGTTTTCAGGATTTTGAGTTTCAGGATTTTGGTCTTTCAGGATTTTGGGCTTTCAGGATTTTGAGTTTTCAGGATTCTGAATTTTCAGGCTTTTGGTTTCAGGATTTTGATTTTCAGGCTTATGATGTTTCAGGCTTCTGAATGGGAACCATATATATATATATATATATATGTATATATAATGTCTACTTTTTCTTATTGAAAGTTCAACCTTTCAAAAGGAAAAGGTACAAACCCATTTGCAATGACCCGATGATATTAAAAAAAAGCATCACACTACAGTGGGGATAAGGGAATATACCCGTTTATCCACTGTAGTGTGATCTCAGAGTTACTTTATATAAAGTAGTGGGGGTGTGAAGGGTGCAGGGGGGCTTGCCCCCTCCAAAAATGACTTTGTAGTTTTTTGTTTTTTTTAATTTTACTTGATCATTGAACCAGTAGTCACGAAAGTGCACTTTCGTTTATGTGCATTTTCATGTAACTGGGCTTGCACTTTTTCTTTTCAAAAGGATGAGCTTTTTGACTCACACACACACACACATACACACACACACACACACACACACACACACACACACACACACACACACACACACACACACACACACACCACCTGACTAAAAACTTTTAAAGAAAATGGAAAAAATGTTAATTTCATTCTTATGGTGTCCTAAATAGCTGATAGTTGCTTATAGAAATCGCATACGATTATGGGAGTATGGTGGGATCAACTTCCCAGATGTAGAATCTTACTCTATTGCAGCAAGATTTAACCATATTATCTTCTGGCTAGGCTCATCTTGCATTAGTCAATGTAAAACCATCCAGGAGCAGGTTATACTAAATTTTTATAAGTTCATTAAAGATAATAAACTATAAACCTGTACTGATACTTTCTTCTGCTTAACAAAATTTACTTTAGAAGAAAATTAATTTTAGTCTTTAGACTCAGCATATATGAAATCATTCTTAAAACAGTCAATAAATATGTATTTAAAACTCCATTAATAGCAAAATGGAAGTTGTGCTTTCCCATTGCACATACCTCTAAATTTAAGGAAACATAGAACAATGTTAAAATGAATTTACTAAAAAGGAATAGATCATTATTATGGTATGATTGTTTTGGAAAATCAAATGCCAAGTACCTACAATATTTAATGAAAGAATGTAAGTTATATGAATCTACTAACCTGTTAATATTATCTGCCAGTAAGAATTTAAACAAATTTGTGCTTAGTATGAGTGAAGAGGAACAGAACACTATTTCCCCATTATATGAACATATGAATGCAATTATAAAAGGCAGATTGACATATAAAAGAAGCTTGTTAATGTTATATAAGTTAACTTTAAATAATAATAATAATGCATAATTTTGGAAGTTTTTAGATAGTAGTGGATTGAGTGACTCAACAGATGGTAAGAATAAAACTTTGTTACTTAGATCAGTTAGTCCAACTTCTTCACGTTTAGACTGAAAAGCTTTTATGTGGAAATATATACATAACATATTTGTTAACCCCTATAAAATCTCTATGTTTAGTAAAATGACTTCTTCAGTTTGTTGGTGTTGTAATAAAGATAAAAGCTGACTGAACAGACATGTTTACGGATTGCAAAAAAATTAAATATATATCAGGAAGAGGTTAATATGTTTTTTAAGGGGTTGTGGTCTGATAATTGTTCTTTAATTAGATCAATAATACTAATGGATATCCCACCTCCTGTATCTGTAAAAGCCAAATAGGAAGAATGTTTTGGGCTCTTTTGGCAGTTGCTAGAAAACTTATTACAAAAATGTGGAAATCAAACTCAGTTCCTGTGTTCAAAGAATTTTTAAATATAATAGCAATACTATGTAAAGTTGAAGAAAGTGATCAAAATAAGATGTATAAATCATACTATGACTTTTAGTGGTTGGAGTAGCCTTGAAATGTTGTTATTGAAATACCAAGACTCTTAATGTGTTAACTGTATAACATTAACTTGATGATTCCATGTATTCCGATCATTGTACAACAGTTTATGATGTTGAATTTCTTCTTTTCTGTGTCATATTGCAAATATGTTAAATTAATAAAAACTTTTCTAAAAAGAAATGGTGGCAACCTTACTTTGACTTAAAGTAATACATATGCTCCTTATTAATTCATTAGAATTGAGTGTGCTTCCAGACATTTCTGCAGTTACCCCCTTCTGCACCTCTAGGCATCAAATATTGCTTGCTCATATTTTCATTGATAATTCCAAAAATTTCTATATACAGGGTATCAGAATATTTTATCTTGAAGCATGCATGTTGGAAAACACATGCGCATTGATATTTGACCTCTGTCAATGAGTATTTGTTAGACCTGTAAGGTGGTAACTTCATTTTTTTTTTAAGTCTAAAGTCACACACCCTGGGAGTTAAAAGTACACACTCAAAAGAGCTCTACTGGTTGGAATGAGTTAATTTCAGTGATAAAATAATTGGAAACATATTGCGCTAGTACTGCTTAGTGCAAATACCAAATCCATTGACTTTATCTATGTTGAAATATCTGTTTAAAGTTACCATTGCAGCTTTGTTATGCTGTGCCATTTTAAACGTAACTTTCAATTTCAATAGTATTTATTTGTCAATGATTTATTTAAAGTTTTGATTTATTTCTATGGTGCACACAACAGAAGCTCCACTGGAGTAGCATAAGTAATGTAAATCAAAATGTTAATTGCAAGATTTTCACATCAGATTTTTCATTCTGTGGCATCCATTCACTCTGGTACACATAATAATGTTATATAGATTAATATTATTGGTCCCTTTAACTTCTAGCCTTTCAGTCACAAAATCTACAGTGAGTGTACAGTCACATAACTCAATGAAAATTTTTGGTAAAGCAGAAAAACATATGTGCCAGAAATCATAATGAACATTTTACATAGTCTACTAGATATAAAACTACAGTAAAAATTAGTATCACAGATGCCTAGAAAATGATGCAGTATTTCTCTAAAGCTAAGCCTCGCAGTGACATTTATTTTTTATCTTAACGAATTTCAAGGCTGCATATGCACAGTCCAGTTTCTTGTTCTAACTTTCCAGACAGATATGTATAATTGCATTCAATATGCTATGACAGCAGCGAAATGATGTATTTTCTAATTTATGTTTAATAGCCTAATGGTATTACATCGCCCATGTGTTTCTATGAAATTGTCACTCTGAATAAGTGTACCAAACAAAATATCACTGCAGCACATGCACTATACTCCAATGTTATTATGGTTATACCCAGACTGACATGATGCAAATGTAGATGCACAGAAGTCAGACTAAATCATGTAAACACAGCCATTCCATAATATTACTTTATTTGTTATGGAATAAAGCCAAACAATAACATGCCACACAAAGATGGTGACATTGATGAATTGATTCTGAATTGTGTGATATGCTCTAGAATCCCATGTGTCTCATGCCTTAAGAAAATGCTGTTTATACATATCAAGAGACCTCAGGTATTTCTTTCATAAAACTGGACATTTTGTTGTACTGTGTATTAAAGTACAGCAAGCAAATTTTATAAGAAACTTTTTTACCTCTCCTTGCATCTGTACAATGGAATTTCTGGCTATGATGGGTTCCTCCAGTGGGAAAACATTCTGATTAATTTTATAAAAATATAAATGTATAGTTAAAATAAATTTTAGGGCAGTACAGCAGAAGAGTGATTAACACGGCTGCCTCACAACACTTAATTCACCAGTTCATTTCCTGGCAGGAGTGTCTTCTCTGTTAAATCTGCACATAGGCCCACTGTCTACTAATCCTGCATGTTTGTGTATATGTATCTGTGCATACCTGACCCCTTCAATTGGATTAATCGAGTTGCAGCACAATGAATGAATGAATGAGTGAATAAGAGTATCCATTTTGTAGTGTTTGTTCCCCTGAATTCCTTACTTGTATTACAAAATAGACTCAGTGCTGTACCAGTTATGCTATTAAAGCATTCTGGGTTAACCAAAAAAAGTCCTTTACACAGAAGTACAGTGATATTTCTGTGGTTTAATTACAGGCATTCTACTTGAAACACTTTCCTTAAAAGAAAATACACAAAGCTTTTGTTGTATGAAAAACAGAAGTGTAATATTATGCATTTTTAGAAGGTAGGGCATTATTAACAGGAAACAGATACCTTTATTAGGTCTGAAGGTTGTTTGCCAGAGTATCCAAGCTGAACACCATGTTTCTAAAAATAATAGGGAAAATGTTATTAAATGAAATACTCTACAAAGTACAGTAATATAATTGCACTTTCTAACATAGTTAATTTTAACAAACAGCAGGTGATTTATTCAGATATATTAATACATAGAATATATTTTGCAAAAACTGTGACTTAAGTCAGAGTGCTCCACAATATAGAAATTAAAAAGAGTATATGGGAATGTTAGGTTCACATAGTGCAGCATATGTGGCAGGACATTCTCCATTTTCTGCTTAACTGTCATTAGAAGAAGCTGATGCACTTCCAGAGTTGAAAACTTTAGCCTGAATCAACTGTCTACTGAAAACTCACTGTGCCTAGGATATAACATCTTGTAACTAGGATGGGGTGAAGCAGATAACTGCCCTGGGCAGAAGCTGTTAGGGGGTGAGATCAGTAGCTACCAGTGGTGTGGGAATGCAGTTCTGAGGATATGTTGACACTGCACTTGCCTTCACAGTTGAAGTATTAAATTGCTCATCATGTTTTGGTTTAACTGTAGTAAGCTGATTGTTAAATATCCTGCTCCACAGATTTGAGATGGATGAATACAAGTTTGGGGGTGGGAGGGGTTAATGAGCTGAAATGAAAAAAAAAACACAAATTCTAAACACAGTGCTTATATCTGGTATCACAATTTGTGCCATAAAAGGCATTTTACTAATGCAAATACTTTTGCTGTAAACTATTCCCAGTCTCATAACCACCTACCAACAAGGAGGACTGAAAAGGCAGTGGCAACTAATAAGTAGTTATCTAAATAAGAGAAGATTTGGATCTTGCATCTACTTCTTGGCTACAAATCCAGGGCATTGTCATATTTCATAGATTAATTATGCTTGTTTGAATCAGACTGGATTTTATAAAAACATAACTGCCAGTAATGCACATTTTTTACCTTCTCCCTTTGGTATAGTGATGTTGTCAAGAACTGTGCATGGTAATGGAGGAAATTTCATTCTTATTCTGACATTCTTATCAGAAAGATGTTTCCTAACTTTGCCCTTGGCACATATAAATATCTAAACTGGTTAACTATTTATATGTAGAGCTGATTTACTTAGAATTCATTTCTCATAAATTTGTACATGATGTTTATTGCAGTAGATGTAACAGGAAATTATTGCCATAGTATCAACTCTAATTTCAGGCTATGCTATTTATTGCAACAGTACATAAAAAAATATTTTGAATACTAATTGCAGCTATAAGCAATAAAGAATTGTGTTTTAAGTATTTCATTTGTTTTTATTTTAAAATGTTTACAATTATTATACATTCCAGAAAATGTAAATTAGATCTTATATTTTTCCTAGACTAGGTGGCTAAGTACTCCCCAAAGAACTGCAGTGTCTACTATTATGATTCACTACACTTCTTTTGGATTAATCCAAAATTAGACATTTATTATAAATGCAAAAAAAAAATAAATAAATAATGAAGCTGTAAATGTATGCTTCTCTCATGTCACTTGTGAACTATATTTGACTCATTTACAGACCTTCAAACAACAATTCTAGTAAAAGTGTCTCATATTTTCATTCAGTAAAAAGGATGTACATGATCAATATTGCCCCTTACCATTGAAGAAATCGCTGCTTGTATCACCTATACAGCTCCACAGATCACTGCAGTAAAGATAATTGAATACATCTGAAATAACAAATAAGAGCTGAGCAGTTATATATATATATACATATATATGCATGTGTGAGTGAGCACTGCTAAATGTCAAGGGAGCTAAATCACAATAGATTGCTTGGTATGTGCAGTCAACAACAATTGCCCTTTTGAGTATAATAAAAAATGGAATCACATGCTTTTAAAACTGTGCATCTCAGTTTACTCATTATTGTAATTTAAAACCATTATTAATTTCCATACAAATCACTGCTTTGTGATGCAATAAATGTGTTTTTGTCAATTTGAAGAGCACAGATAACTCTGCATACAGTATCTATCTGACTTTCTATGTATGGAAATGTTTGATTAGATACACGTGCTTACATATTGTGTATGTGATACTACAAACACACAGATGCACACACATACTCATATACACACACACACGCACACACTCACACTCACACACACAGCTTAACAGTATTCTTGTTCTGAAAGTCTGTCTTTGAGCTTACCTGAATATATGTGTGCATGTGTTGTGTGCGTGTGTGTGTGTTCATGTATGTGTGTGTGTGTGTGTGTGTGTGTGTGTGTGTGTGTGTGTGTGTGTGTGTTTGTTTAGGTACCTATGCAACTACTTTCTGTAGGATGGTAAATGGAGCACTCGCATAGTTACCTGTAACTGTGCAGTTTTTGATTCAATGACATGATAATGAAGCACTAGTGACATTTTACACACCATGACTTGATTATGTCTGAATGACAGATTCAAACTTAGATACTTATGTAGGGGATAACACTTTTAATTCATGTCTCTCATAGTGACCCCCTCTTATTAGCTCTGAGGCCTAAATACTGGACCATCAGACATATGAAGTTATGAGCTATCAACATTCTATCAGTATCAAGTTGCACATATTGCACTGGCAGCAATATATGTTGTGATTCCCAGCCTTTGTTTCTACTGTATTTAACACATGTAATTTCTTCTACACAAAATAAATTATTATAGCTGTTATCATAGCATGAGAAAAACATTGTGCAGTTCTCTTTGTGCATACTTTCAGTGTATTGAATGTATATATGGCCTGACACATCAGTATAAGCAGGCAGTCTCAAAACTTTTATGTGCATGTAAAGAATATTTTTTACCATAGTTCTTAGTTTCATAAATACATGCATTCAGTCATATTTACCCTCATCCTTACCATAAGAACAGCCATGTTTATCTGTTTTGGTATATGCTCAAAACTTTACATGGGCAAGATTTGTTTACGCCTACACTAAATGTACACTAAGTGTACACAATATGTACTCAATAAAATTCTTATCACATTTTTTAAGCCTTCTAGTCACTCAGAAAGATTACACTAAGTGGACATGTAGTCTTTACTCTGTGGTAACTTTTATGAATCCCTGTTAATGTTTAAAGCTGCAATAATATAATTAGGAAAACTAAAATTATGAGGAAGAAGGTATGAGTTATGTCTGTGTTATCTGTTCATTCAGGACAGTGTACACTTAGTTTAGGTGTTATTGAATCCCAGTATCATCAAATTATTAAATTAAAGTCATTAAATAAAGATAGGTATTTCAGTTTCAGACTTCATACCCTTCAGAAAAATGCATGATAGTCATACCTCTCAACTTCTTAGGGCAAGAAATCTGGCAGAAAGTCAGAAATAAAACTGAGACAAAGTCCTCAAAATAAGGACAATGTTTAAATATTGCTCTTACAAACTTAGAATGTTGATAGAGTAACAGGTTTTGCATTAGCATGACTTTTCTGAAGGGTAGAAAGTCTGAAACTCAAATGTCTTTCCTTATTTTCTGACTTCAATCTTTAATGATTTGCCACTAATGTGCCAAAAAAACAGTTTTATGAAAAATGGATCAAAAATATAAAGCATAAATCTGGACATTCTGCGAAAATCTGTACAGTTGAGAGGTATGCTGTGGGTTCTTCCAACCTATAAAAAACATGATGAGGTTTCCATCTCAGTCTTACCAAAAGTGGAGCTGTCGGCAGCAGCACAGACTCTACCTGGTTCTGTATAGGGGTAAGAGTTGTATGAAACCAACAGCTTTTGGAATATATGTGGTGCACAGTATCTCCATGATACGAGAACATGAATCACAGATTGTATGCTGTGACAAGGATAGCCACTAAACCATGTAATACATATGGGTCTAGGTGATACAATCCTGTTGACTAATGTCACCAAATGGGCATGGGCATTTTTCAGTGTTAAGTGGGTTGAGGTCCAGGCCTACTCTGACCTATGCCAGGGACCCATGCTAATGCAGGGGGTGTATGTGTCCCTACTGACCAGTGTGTGCCCACCATAAAGCCCAGCAACCATGGGCAAATAAGCCACTGGCTGGCTGGTGTCTCATTGCCCATTTTAGGTTATCTGAGATAGCTCTGTTGAGCGAAAGCTGGACGTAAAACCAATCAACCTGCTAAACATGAACTAAGAATATTGCTGCACTTGATGTAGGTTTTCTGTCAGGATGCAGCTTAGAAGTAGATGACATGATAGTAAGGAGGAGGCTGGACATCCTATGTATCCAGGAGACCAGATGGAAGGACAGTGCAGTAAAGTCAGTTGGCTTGGGATCCAGAGTCTACTACTCAGGAGGATGGCAAGCTAGAAATTGTGTGGTAATTATTGTGAGGGAGAAGCTTCACAAGACAGTGAAAGATGTCATCAGAATTAGTGACAGACATATGGCAATTAGACTCCAGCCTAATGAAAGAGGAATATTTATAATCTCAGCCTATGTCCCACAACAGGATTGTGATGGTGAAGAAGAGTGCATTCTGACAATAGATGCAGGACCTAATATTTAACGCAGGGCAACATGAATTGGTGTTGATAATGGGTGACCTGAATGCACATATTAGGACAGACCGAACAGGGAATGAGGACTACCTGGGCACTCATGGGTAGAGTAATAGGAATAAAGAAGGAATGCCCCTTCTAGACTTCTGTCTGGCAAATAACTTGATAGTGGCCAACACATGGTCCACAAAGAGAAACAGTCACAGGAACACATAAAAGAGTGGCCAACATGCAACTCAGCTAGAATTTCTCCTTGTAAGGAAAGGGCACTGGGTGGAATCAGTGATTGCAAAGTCATCCTCAGTGAAAAAGTTGCCCCACAGCATAAACCACTGTTTGCCTCAATCAGCTGCAAGCAGTGGTCAGAGAAGCCTCTAAGGTCAAAAGAGACCAGGCGGAAGACCTGGATGCTGACTGCTGAAAAAGCACAACAGTATAAGGAATTTTCAGGGCTCTAACACATAAAGAAAAAGACAAGAAAGGTGGAGTTGAAGAAGAACGGCAGTGCCTCAAACCAGCATGTGTGAGGACTACAGAACAGCACAGATATGGGGCTGAGTCAGGTATGAAAATAAGGCACATATGGAAAGCTGGTTGTGGAATGCAGAAATCCAGAAGTCATCAAAAGAAAGAAGGAGTGCAGGACAAAAATAGGAGATGGAAAAGATGAACCAGGGTAGGAAGGAATACTGGTTGGCTAACAAAGAATTTTGAAAGGAATTGCAGTAGCAAAGAATAAGGCATTAGGGGCACTCTACCAACTTCTGGAAAGTAAGTCAGTAGGTGGCACAAAGAACTATATCAGGTTGGAAGGCAAAGGCAGAAAGATAAAGAGGATAGTCAGACACCCTTCTTAAGGGATGCCAAAAACTACCTGCATGCCAGTTAACAGTACATTAAAGGAAGATGGAAGGAGTACTTCCAGCAGCTTCTAAATGAAGAAAACCCCACATAAGCTGTACTGACCTAGACACATGTTACAATAAGAGAAAAGGAGAAGCTGTCATAGAACAAGCAAGAACAGCACTAAGAAAAATGAAGGCAAGGAAAGCAGCAGTCTCAGATGAGATCACAGGAGAAATGATAAACATGCTTGGTGAGATGGGGAAGAAATGGCTCCTAAGGGTACTCATAGCAGTGTGGAAAGAAATTTGTATCCCACATGACTTGTGAAAAAACATATTCAAGAACAAATGGGACATTCACAACTGTGGGCAGTACAGAGGTATCAAACTCCTGTCACATTGCTTAAAAGTTCTGGACTGGGTGATTGATAGACGAATATGCAGAGTACTGGAAAGTAATATTAGAGATGAGCCGTTTGGATTCAGATCAGGATGCAGCACAACTGACCCCATGTTTGTAGTGAGGCAAATAGCTGACAGAACCTAGATGTGAGGAAAAAGCCCAACTAGACATTCCTAGACTTGAAGAAAGCATATGACAGTGCCCCCAGAAAGTTGGTTTGGGCAATTCTGTGGTGGCTTAATGTCCCAAAACCATTAGTAAAATTAGTTCAAGATATGCACAATAACCCAGTGACTCAAGTATCAACAGTGTTTTGTCTCACAGAGGGGTTTTCAGTGGATGTATGTGTGCACCAGGGTTCAGCTCTAAGCCCACTGCTGTTCATACTGGTGATGGACTACATTAGCAAACAGGCTGGACAGAACAGATCAACAAAGTTGCTGTATGTAGATGATGTGGTATTACATGCAGACTCTAAGCAAGAACTTCAGCAAAGGCTAGAGGATTTAAATGGTATTCTGAAGGCACATGGGATGAAAATGAGTACACAAAAGGCAGTTATAATGGCAGCAAATGGTGGAGTTCAGATGTAGTTAAGAAATGAGATAGAAGGGACAATAGTGGTAAATGTTAACTTCAAGTATCTGGGAGGGGTGATTCAGAAGAAGGGAAGTCTGAATGAGGACATCAAAGTTAGAATCAAAGGGGCAGCAGCAAACTGGCATGGAGAGTCAGCTGTAGTATATGAGAGAAGAATGCCAAAGAATCTGAAAAATAATGTGTGAAAATCAGTGGTGTGACAAATTCTACTATATAGTACAGAATCCTGAGCAGTAAAGGCAGAGCAGCTGAGGAAGCTAGAGTTGATGGAAATGATGTGCAGGCGATGGATGGTAGGTTGCACACTGTGGGACATGCAAAGAAATGAGGACATAAGAGCACAGACCAAAGTAGCTCCAATTGCAGAAAATGTCAAATAGAAGAGATTACGGTTGTTTGGACACATGCAGAAAAGCAGAAGACAAACTGGTGAAGATGATTTGGAACAGAGAGGAAGAAGGCAAGTGGAAACAAGGATGCCCAGCAAAGAAATGGATGGATTGCGTGAGAGAAGATCTGCAACAAACAGGTAGGAGTGCAAAGAAAGCAGGTGTGTGGCATTGAATCAAGAGAGGTGTTGACAGTTAACGCAACACCTCGACCCCATGTAGAAAAATGGAAAAAGGCGGTAGACGATGATGATGATGATAGCACAGTGGGGCTCCACAGTCTCAGTTTGCTGTCGATGAGTCAGAACAGTTGGCATTTACTGTACCTCTCAATCTGATATTACAAGAATTCTGCAGAAATCCAAAAATATTGGGGGGGGGGGCAAAGACCTCTAATTATGAAGATAGAGCTAAGGGGACTGAGCTTCTGGAAGTAATGGGTCAGCTACAGAATCAGCAACAATGCACAGGCTGAGCTATGGAGGTAGCAGCACAAAGACAATTTAAACAAATGCAGGCTCAGCCCAGGGAGGTTGTGATATATGAGCTAGGTTTAGGGGATTGAGCTGGTAACACATTTAGTAAGCTAGGAGCCTGAGATTTTTACAGAACTTCTATCTGTGCATCCTCACTCAAATAATTGAGAACCAGAGTAGTCTTAACCTCAAAGGGAAGAATTGTGCCATCAACGTACAGTACAGCACAGTATTTCTGTTTAGCGGATTGGGAATCTTCAGTATCTTGTCAGTAATTAAGGAGAATATCTGATGTGGGAGAATGACAATGCCTTTGACTGGATCTACTTCATAAGGATGACTTTTCAAAACATCAAACTTCATATGGTAGAGACCATATAAAGAGTATTTTAAAAAGGTGTAAAACAAACTAGCATCAGAAACAATGTTTTTTGCAAGGGAGTATTCTCCACTTCATCCTACATTCCTCTGCCTATTATATACACCAACTCTGACATCAGACTACAGTGGGAAAAAAGGGCAACTCCAATTCCCACTGTATGATCTGAGTACAAACAGTTTGAACTATTAAAATGTCAATTATATGAAGTTCGACATTTTGAAAAGTTTATCTTTTTAAGTAGACCAATTTGATTTACTAGATTGGGGCCATACCTCTTAACTGTTCAGCATTTTGGAGAATGTCTAGATTTCTGCTTCATATTTTTGGTTTGTCCCTCATGAAATTTATGGTTCTCTGGCAAATCATTGAGGATTACTTTCACTAGATAATGACAGACATTTGAGTTTCAGACTTTGTGTTGTTCAGAAAATGCATGCTGACACAAAACTTTTTATTCTAGCAATGTCTCTATTTGTAAGAGCAATATTTAAAATCTGTCTGTGATTCTGAGCATTTGTCTCACATTATTTTTGTCTTTGTCCAGAATTCTTCCACTAAAAGTTTAAGAGGTAGGACTGGGACACAGCAAGGAAGTTTACTGAGGAAGATATTTCAGAATCAGAAGACCTTACAGCAACCTGAGGAAGAGAAAACCAAGTAGTTTCAGAGCCAGAATCTGGAATACCTGAGTTATGGGCTTTATTTGTTTATTGACAGTAACAATAGGGAAGGAGCCAAATAAAACAATATCTATTTTGGCTTATTTTCTTTGACTGACTGGAAGGCGAACACTTTGGGGGGAGGGGCTAGCTAAGAAATGGTTATGGCTAAATATTTCTGAAGCTAAAGATAATTGACAAATCTTTGATGTAGGAGTAGAGGCATGCTAATACCAGGGATGATGACAGAACATGTCCCAGCAGTTTGGCAGTCAGGAGTTGAGGAGATAAAGATGATAACCAAGCTGAGTTGGGCACTGAATGCCAGTATATGATCAAGGTAGGTTTGTAAGTCCTTGAATTTTTGATGACATGGAGGTAGTAAGGATTGTGCTACACAACCATGTGTTGAAATATGATGCACAAGCATGTACACACACACACACACACACACACACACACACACACACACACACACACACACACACACACACAATGACACACACACACACAATGACACACACACACACACACACACACACACACACACACACACACACACACACACACACACACACACACACACATACATGCATATACACAGAAGCACATTCTTGCAAAGACACACACACACACACACACACACACACACACACACACACACACACACACACACACACACACACATTTGCAATGACATTTTTTTTTTTTTTTATTTATTTACTCTTGTTGATGAAGATTGTCCGTCTGAGCTTTTAAGCCCCTTTTCATTGAAGTCCAGAGAGAAAAATCTTCAAAGTGTTTCATAGACTAGCAAATAATACAATACTTGCATATAGGAATATTGATAGTGCAACACAGAATATGCATACTTCAGAGTACACTTGGACAGCTGGCATCCACACATAAATGCTATGTATCATATTTCATGAATATTAACATAGACTTGTTAGTTATTCACCATGCATTAGGATGTAGGTTATGTATGATATTTCACGAACAACTTTTTCTTATAATTAATAATAACTATAGCAAATATTTATGAAGAATTATAAGACAGGAAAGGTGGACAAAGAGAAAAATGTTCATTGTCCTGGAGGAATACGTGCACAGGGAGAGGAGTTAAAATAAATCAGTAATACATGACATCATAGACAGTGCTGAGATTTTAAGTGTTTTTTAGTTGCACATATGTTCACATGCACAAACACATCTATGTCGACATTATGCATATATGTGTATATACATATATATATATATATATATATATATATATATAAATATATATGAATATGTTGTGTGTGTGTGTGTGTGTGTGTGTGTGTGTGTGTGTGTGTGTGTGTGTGTGTATGTGTGTGTGTGTGAATGGAATCCTATTATGGTTTTGCGTTAGTTATATTGTTGAAAGAGGACATGTCAACTAATATTTTTATCAGATTTATTATCATACTCACAAAGTATTCTTTCGATTTATTAGTGCAGTGTATAGTAATGCTAAGATAAAATAATAGGTTTGTAATATAGTACTATTTCAGCTTATTGTTAAATAAGTGTTGCTTATATCTTTGTGTTCTTACTAAATGAGTTAATTAATATTTGGGTTAATTGAAAAGTAAGTAGTATGCTTAAGCGTTGTTAATATATTTATATACACATGCTAGAAATATTGCAACATTCTCCCGCTATCCCTCAATAGCTATAAATACTACTGCTGTCTCCATGGTTACGTGCTTAGCATTCTTTTCCTGAATACCTACACTATAATGCTGATTACCTGATCACTGAGTGGATCCACCAACATTTTTCCTGGTGCTCTTGAATATTATATTAATGCTTTCTAAGTCGTCATGCATGCCTCATGTTTAACGCTGATTCTTTCCATTATAATCCAGAGAGGCAGGTTTACTCAAAGGAACATTGATGCTGCACAGTGAAGCTTCAAAGGAGAGCTGTTACAATGTCTGGTGAACAGCTCTTTCAGTCAATATCTCATATTCATGCATCTGATTTTGGACTTGGAGAAAATGTGAGACATTTGCCACTCTGAAGAATCAGGCCCTGCAAACTCTAGATTATCTATGAGATAAAGAACGATGTTTTAGCTTTAGTATCTTGAGATGTTTCTATCTTTTTGTCTAGTCATCCATGCATTCATTACTGCTTATTTTATGCCTTAAGTGCAGAATGTTGTAGAGGCGTAGTACCATTGAATGTGATGCCCCCTGGAAAGGTAAATGGTAGACTTTTGAGCATTATGCATTTTTCTTGAAGGGAACAGAACTGTATAGATAACAGTCATACCAGAGCTGCAGTTGAATTCCATTAAGTCCTTCAAAGTGCACCTAGCTGGACAAAGAAAACAACATACGATGTGCGCTTCAGAATAAAGACACCTTTAAAGGTCATTGCTTTAAATATGAAACTGTAATTCTTGAATTTATTCCACACCACACGATTGCTACTTATTTGTCCACATTAACTGTGGATTTTTCTATGTCATTTACACGTTGTGGATACTCTTTCTTATGCTGCCATCATTAAATTTGTTGCAGTTACTTTCAATAAAACAGTACACATCCCCATCACGTACACACCAACACACACCATACATCTACCAGCAGCTTTATATCCAAGAATATTATCCCCTTTACACTTAACATGCCCACTTTCACTTCCTCTTTGTATCATTTTTCACGGACTGCTGCTTCTTGTTATGTACACCGTGTAACATTATCATTCACAGATATGCTAAGCAACACTTTTCAGTATCAAGAATTTAATTATTAAAATTTATGTCACCCTTGCATTTATTCAGTGCTGTAATTTATGATTTATCATTTTATGTCATTTTCACTAATATATCCCTTTTATAGCTTTCCTTAATCAGGCATTCATTACCTTATTAATGGTGCTGCTGATTTTTCAAATAATACTGTCTTTCATATGAACACTGCGGTGGTGGTGCTGCGGTAGCGTTGTCGCCTCACAGTTAGACGTTGCTCGTTCGATTCTCAGAGTGTCTACTGTGTGACGACGCACGTGAATGGGTGTTCCTTCGTTGAAGATTGTGCTTTAGGCTCGGCAAGCCAGCACATAAAACTCTACTGCCAATCATTAGCGGACCGGAGTTCGGCTGTGGCGACCCCTAACAGGGAAAAGCCGAAAGACACACACACACACACACACTGTCTTTCATATGAACAGTAAAAGTAAGTGTGACACTTTTGTTTATGATGTGCTCATTACTCTGTCCCTTTCATTGTTTATCGCTTTTACATGTACTGAATGTTTTCCTTCATTCAATACATGTTGTTATTTGAAAGTTTCACAACTTTTGCTACCTACAGCTAACATCACACATATATCACAATTCTAACTTATCTACAATTGCTTTAAAATATTCTTACATTACTACTCATGTGTCTTCTATCCTTAATGCTACTCTTGCTATACTGATAACACCTTATTTAGTGCACTTTGTTCACGTTACATACTTTTCCTGAGGTCTTCCTTCCTGATTTCTTCCCTTCTGTTTCCACTCTTTCATGTCACACTTCTCAGGCATTGGTCACGTGAATCCAATGTGCATTTCATATACATACCACCATTGCAAATGAATGGAACTTACTAGAACACTGACATGTACATCATTTCCTGTTACAAGCATCCACAGTTCCGGTGATGTTTATCTTAAAAAAATGATCACAGTGAAGCTAATGTGTAACCTATGATTTGATAAAAATTGAAACCTAAAGCGTCATTTGCCTGAAATTAAACCCACTGAGGATCTGAGCTCCTTTACAGGAAATAATTGACAGTGAGTTGTGATGAGACTGACACCCTTATTAGGGGATTCCCCCTTCTTTAAGCTGGTGCAGTCATGGAGTTGGGATATATAAGTACAGGGGTGTGGGGTGCAGGGGGTACTTGCGATTCTGAAAAAAAGAACACTTCAAATGTTTTTTCAGACATTTTCAGCTGTTGTTTTTTTTCAGGAAATGCAGTTCAGGCATCCCAGTCACTGACAGGTTTAACTGCATCCACTCATAGTGGAAGAGAAGCTAACATTACCATTTATGTAAGTTGTTTCTTCTGTGCTTTTGCAACTGCTAAATGTGATATAATATTTTGTATTGCCTTATAAGATGTATGTGGACTGCTTCGTAATATATTTCACTGTTTTATGCTGCAGGGTTACAACTCTCTGAAATTACAACTGACTCATCAAACTTTCTACCTTGTAACCTATAGAACCTAGATATATATTGTTAGAACACTTTTGTTAACCAGACAGGCTTTGACATAGCAGCAAGAAATTTCTCTCTGGAAACATGTTTATTCGGAGATTTAAAGAAATATGAGAACAGATGCTTGATTGTATAATTAGCGATATAAATAACACTGACTGTCTCTCAAGATGTTCAACTTACAGAGCAAATATCAGTGATATTTTCTTTAATGATTTCTAAGGTTTCACCTCATGTCATGCAATAATTTGTAAGTCACCTTTTTTTAAATATTAAGTACATATGGAAATGCTGTTTATTGTCATAATTACCAACAAAAAAACTTGCATAATCACCAGTATATTGTGATATAACTAGACATTGACAATGAATTTTTCTGTCACTCACCCCAGCATTTCACATCATATTCCTCAAAAGTATGTAGGTATTTCAGTTATGTAAATATGAACATAAGTATAAAAATATAAATAATAAATGGCAATGTGATTAATTTCTCTGCTGTACACATCTTACACTAATAATCTTGGTATCATTTTGTTAATTATTCCTTGTCCTTTCTAAGACTGCCTATTATTAACTGGTAAGTCACTTACTTAAATAAGCCTGACGCAAAAAAGGTATGGAGTCCATAAGGCACTATGGGTGTTAACTGGGCAAATACAAAGAAAGACATAATAGACTCGAAAGAGATACAGCACTAAATACTCTAAATGTAGTATAATGCACAAATTATGCATCTGTGGCAAATCAGTTTAAAATAACCAAGTAAGTTTCATAATATCTTGCACTGTTTTACACTTTTTATCAAGAATCCGTGCTTAATGTATGTATACATTCACAATGTACTACAAAACTGTTTAGGCTATTCTGTGACAATTTTTTTGTGGATGATACTTCAAAATATCAGTAGTTATATCAGTGTCCACTACCAACAAATTATATGCTAACCCTAGGAAAACTTGGACAACTTATGCATACTGGAACCTAATGGCAATTGAGATTAGAGAAAAAAAGGAAAACATTTTGAAGGTTTTGCTATAACACATTTTCACCACAACCGTCATGTCATATTAATAGAATTAAGCCAATGATTTACTTTATGATATAACTGTCAGTGATCAGTTTAACTACAAAATGCTTTTGAGACAATTTAAAGTACAAAAAAGGAATAAAATGTTTACTCAATGAAACAAGCATACAACATTTTTTTTAAATAAACCTAGTAAAGATAACGGTTACATTCAATAAGTTTTTTATTTATATATATATATATATATATATATATATATATATATATATATATATATATAATTGTATATGTATGTGTTTTGTGTGTGTGTGTGTGTGTGTGTGTGTGTGTGTGTGTGTGTGTGTATATATATATATATATATATATGTATATATATATTCATATATGGTATATATTAGTTATGTTGACTGTTTCTTTTTCTCTAATAACATAGCCAGCTTGTCTTATCAAAAGCCAACTTATTTAACTGCAAACTGTGCATAACAGAACATTGAATATTACACATAAACAATTATCTTAGCAAAAATGAGTCTATATTATGTTTTTGAAAGATGTGTTCAGCGACACATAAACAGCAAACAAAGGAATTGTCGAATGGCCACTTCAGAGATTTTTTTCCCAGGGGAAAAATGCTTGTCTGTCATATGGATTTGCCATTTTCCCCACTGTAGTGTGATCTTGGAGTTGGTATATTTCGTTAGGGGGGGTGTGAGGGGCATAGACCCCCACTTTGTAGGGTTTGTATGTTTATATTGTGTTTCTTCAGCCTAGCGATTTTTCCCCCTAGGAAACACTTGCTGAACAGGTCTTTCATGCAAAAACTTAGAGATTTATTCTAAAAAATTTTGATGGTTTTGCTTTTTACAAATTTTTGCTATGGACTTTGTATATAGTTTTATGTGTTTTAAATTGATGTTTTTTTTTTGTAAATTTGATTTATTTTGATTTAAAATGCAATAAAAAGTTAAAAAAACTAAACTTATTTCACATGCCAGCTTTTATTTCTCTGTGAGAGTGTGAATTGTGGTACAGTGGGGATCAGGGAATTTCCTCATTCCCCACTGTAGTGAGATCTCTGATATGGTATATATAATTAGCAGATTATGTGGCAATGCAGGAGGCTTGAACCCTACAAAATCATAGAATGGCTTGTGTCAGGTTTTTCAATGGCCTAATTTTCAAGCATTAGCACTTGATAAGTTGTAGTTGAAAATAAAGCTTCTTAGATCTAGCAACATGAATAAATTCATATGTATATAAAGACTAGGCTAGCTGCCCCTATGAACCATTATTAAGTGTAACCATTTTCCCTTAATAAGAATCAAGCCCTGTACTTTGTGTTTGTATGGTAAAAACCTTAAACATTATGCTAATGCCCAGCCCATGAAAACTTAGTCTGCATGGGCCATCCTGATTTGAAACAGGGGACTTTTAATTGGTAGTCAAATGCTTTACCACTGAGCTATACCCCCATTTAACATAAGCCATCTATCTCTATCTATCTATCTATCTATCTATCTATCTATCTATCTATCTATTTGCCTATATTTTTATTTATTTAGATTTCATGATTCCACCATTTTATAGTACAGGATCCTAGGATTAGAAGTAATTTTTAACTTTCCTGTCTTAATATATAAGCAAATTAGGTAGCATTTATGATCATCTTGTTACATCGGTTTCTAGGATTTGATAGCATTTATGAATCTCCAGTCTTATTGCATAGACTCCAAGCATTAGACCACACATATGACTTCCCCATCAAACTGTATAGGTTTCCATAATTTGATACCATTTATGCTTCCCCACATAGCATAGGTTCCTTCCATTAGACATTATGCATTGTACTGTATAGACTACTAGAATTAGACAGAATTTATGATTCTCCCATCTTACTGTATAGGCTGCTTAGCTAGACAGTATTTATGATTTTGCCATCTTATTATGCAGTATCATAGGATTAGATGTAGTGTTCTTCATCATAGATTCATAGAGTCATTGGTTCATAAATTGCTACTAGTCTAACAATCTGAGGGACCTTTCTAAGCCTAGCCAAGTTTTCCCAAAAGCATAATGATGTAAGTCATCAAGGGTCATGTATTTATAATGTAAGGGGCATGGATGTCAGGCCCAGTATAAACTTCCTATTGTCCATCCACTATTTTATGTTGCACTTAAATTGGGTAGTAGACAAACTAATCTTCACCAGCATTTTCTGTTTAAGTGACAGATAAAATGCAGGTCCTTAGACCTTGTATTTCTGGTACTGTTTGACTTGCAAATATGCAGAGGAGCCATAAGTGTGGGGTTTACAAATACCTTGTAAGCCAGGCATAGATCACCTCGCAGCAATCTATAGGAGATTGAGGAGAGCAAAAGGGCTTTAAGGTACTCTGCTTAAGACTGTCTTGTTACACTTTGTATTCTTTTTGTAAGGAACCACTGAGGTGGTACTAGTTGCTGCAATTGTCTGGCCAGGTACATACCCAAGAGAGCATTGTATTCTATGACTGGTCTGATAAGGGTGGAGTACAGTGGCAAAATGACCTCATTGGACCTAGATGCCATGCCCTTACTTTTAAGTTGTGCAACACAAAAGTATTTCCTTACTACTGTGGCCACATGGCGGTCGAATGTAAGGCTACTATGTATGTACCCAGATCCCTGGTCACTGGGTCGACACTTGGAGCATATTATCAACATGGTAATTAGCCAGGATGGTTTACTTCTGTTATTTTTGATGTTCTCCATCTTCATCGTCAATCTTTCTTTTTAATGTATCTTTTCTCACTTCCTCACTGCATGGCATTACCTACCGCCTTCTGATAAGTTTAAAAAACACTCTTGCTGTGAAGTACCTTGCACTTTTAGATTTTAAGCAAAAGCTGTTCCCTGCTGAATGAGAAGGCATCTGTCCTTGATGCAGAGCATTTTCCATACTAAGGTTTCTCTCAGATACTTCAATTGCCCATACCAAATTTTCTAGTTAGTTCTCTCACATAAGTCCATTGAATTCTGTAATTATTTCTTCCCTGATTGTCTGTTTTTGCATGAATCATATCCACAGTAATATACTGCATGTCCCCAACCTTCCATGTTCTAGGTGTCTCCTATAAGAAATATTTATTTCCTATGAGAAATATTTGGTGCCCACATCTATCCAGCGTAGTTCACAAACTGTTCCTTTTCATTATGACCCTGACAATGGATCATGCAAAAGCACCATCTCTTTTACTCCACATAAACATCACGAGGTGTCAGGGGGACAACAAGGAACGAACAATCAGTAATCCTGTCTGAAACCTAAGTACCTGTTGCAAAATTATTCATTCTCTGACACTCACTTTATTCTATAACGGGTCCTAAAGCACAGGAACTTATCTGGAACACACTAGACGAAAGACCGTGATAGATGATTTTGGATTGGACGTCAGTCTATAGCAGCATGACAAGCCTGTCATATTTCGCTCACGCACCTGCAAGAAATTTAGAAGGCCGTCAACTTGGCCACACGTCTTAGTAATGTTGTAGAAGAATGAAGCATCAGTCGAAATAATAATAATAATAATAATAATACAAGTAGTCTGGGACCGACCCAGAGAACAGAGGTACACGAATAACTGGCTGCACCACTGTGGAGTTTACAGATTATTCGCTAAAAGGGTATGCCAAATAGTCTGCCTTCATATCACTTTCAACCAAGAGCAAGGGTATATTGACAGGAATTGAATCAAGCTTTGAATGTGGGAGGAAGACAGAGTACCAAGAGAAAAGTCACCCAGGGAAATACAGAACTTCATTTAGTTTCTAACGGGAAGTCAGGAATGAATGCGGCTGCAGGAGCTGGATGTAGGAAAGGGAAACCTTAATCACTGAGTCATAGTACTGCTCAGGGATGTTTGGGGCAGAGGCCCAAAATCAGGGACATATTTTAAATATTGTTCTTATAAACCTAGAAAGTTGCCAGAATAGCAGGTTTTGCATTAACATTCTTTTTCTGAAAGGTGTGACGCCTGAAACTCACATTTCTGTTATTTAGTGACTTTAATCCTCAATGATTTGTCAGAAAGCCACACATCTTATGATGAACAAACAAAAAATATGAGATAAAACTCTGTACATTGTGTGGCATTTTGGACATCTGTGAGGTATGCACACAGGAGCAACTCCAGTTAGTTGCTGTTATAGGGGTGAGGTTTGTAAATGAATACAGATTTATTTGGGTTTTGTTTCCATCGTTTTGGTCTGTGTCAGCTGATGTGTCTGCTTGTGTTAACTGTTATGTTAGTGCATGCATGCACATTTGTGACTGTGAATCTTAGATACGCATTTTGCTTAGATTTTAACACAGGACAATCTTCACTGGGTGGCAGGGAGCGCCATTTTACTAGGTTGGATTCCTGCATCCAGAGTTAATAAAATATCCTTTATGGATTGGGTCTCACTTTAAATGTATTTATTTTCAGTTATTTTTGCATTTGTTGACCAGGGTAGAGCACTGATTCAAGTGGACCATTTCCAGACTTATAGTAGAGTTTAAAACCAAATAGAAATGGATAAAAGGTAATACAAGATGCTGGTTACAAAGTAATTTATGGGTGTACTACAGATGCTCATCTACTAGCAGCTTGCAGTATGCCTGCTCACTGTCACTTGCTTAAAAACAAGTTCTCCTAACTCCTACTATCCTGATCACCTATTTCTATATGGTCATCAAAACACTTGATTCTGTAAACTTACACAGACTTACTGGAGAGACCCCAAAAGTACCTCACCAAGAGGATCATGGGCTTAAAACAGATTTCCTATGCAGCTCGACTAAAGAAACTCCAGCTCTACACAGTTGCTTACCGCCTGCTCAGAGCCGATCAATGCCTGATGTACAAAGCCATGTCAAACCCAGAATTAATGGACATGCTCCACCTCAAAAAATCCAAGTCCCTTAGAGCTACATGCTCCAGGGACCTAAACCTCGGCACAAAAATAAATAGAACATGCTGGAGGGACAGATTCATTTCCCAGAGGCTCCCCTCACTCTGGAATAGAATCCCAGTTCATGTTAGACATAGCCCCTCGCTGACCCTCTTCAAGCGAAATCTGGACGCGTGGATGGGAAATCGCAAATTCACCCCTGGGATCTCGTCTGTGTCCCTGCTAGACAGAGGCACAGTAAACTAATCTTAAAAGGGTACCTTCTGTGACCTACTTTACAGAGGCACAGTAGGCTAATCTAATAGGGAGGCGGAAGCCAAATACACTCTGGCTAGGCTTATAAATGCCCCAGGGCCTAGTATGAACCTATGAACCTATGAACCTATAATCTCCTGTTTGCTTTGTCAGCAGTACTCAGTAGGTCATTTGACACACTTGTACCAACTGAAGAGATGTTTCCACTGCCTGACATTCTATTATTGAAACTGCTTCATTCATTTCCTGAAATTCTACTATTAGCCTTGGAACTGCTTTTACTGCACACACACACACACACACACACACACACACACACACACACACACACACACACACACACACACACACACACACACACACACACACACACACACACACACACACACACACCTGTCATTATTTAGGTAAACAAACTAAAGATCACATTTGGTGTTATTGGTGTCTGGTGTTATTGGTAACTGACTGTCTAATCCGTACTCTAACATGTGACTTAAAGTTTTTTTCTAACATCTACTCCCTTGATTTGTCCTATATTTCTTCTCATTTGTAATTATCTAAATCAAGACTTTTTCTTTGATTCACGAAGCTATCTCCTTACTAAGGTAACTGGTGCACTTCTTATTTCTGTACTATTCCTTTATTTATTTCCCTTTTGAATATTCAAGCCTGTCTCTGTCCTGTTACATTCTTCTCCTGTTTCTCAGATTCTTTTTCTTCCCTTGCTTCTTTTTTGAATTTTCCATTCCATCTTCCTACTCTGTATCTAGCTTCTCCCTTCCTAGCTCTCATCAGTCTTTCACACATATACCCTATGTCAACCCATCATCTATCACATATAAACTTTCCCACTCCTTCTGTTTCTCTCTTTTTTGACTCATTTTTATTCCTTCATTTTGTCACTTTCATTCATTTTTCTACCTTCCTAGCTTCCTCTGTTCCTTCATCTTAAACTGCCTTTACATGTCCTGCCATGTTTTGCTCCCTTATCTTTAGCCTTGTTGTAGGACCTTGTACTCATGGCTGTTGGCATTATCTCCACCATAGATGCCAATTGTCCTTGGGCTCAATGTGTGGGACTTGTCACCATACTGCTTATAAGCTGTCCCATAGTTCTACAGCTTTAATATCCCCTGAGGACACATGGTGCACCATGCCTGCTCTTGGTCATAATCTGGGTTATGGTTGATGATCCCCTAAAGTGCCCCAAAAATGCACTCCCCATCATTATGCTTTCTCTGTCACGAACAGCATCATAATGCAAGGTACAAGACACACTAGTGGACATCATCAGGGGACACAACAAGGTACCTAACCCCACAGATAGAGGCTGTGATCCCTGACTTCCCACAAACACCTTCTGGAGTGAGTAGCTACCAAATTCACCTCATGTAACCCCATCCTATATGAAAATGCTGCTACCTGACATATCCATCACAACTACCAATGCAAATGGTGATGACTGCTCCCTGCCCACTACACATGATCGAACGTTAAGGTGATCAAACACCTAAACGTTGACTTGTAAATGCCGAACCCTTAAAATCGCGAACATCCATTTATGCAACTTTTTCCCTGGGAAAAATTTGCTTGGCCGTAGGAAATAAAACAAACTTTTAAACACTAATCAAATGCGGGGGCTTCGCCCCCACACCCCCAACTAAATATACCAACTCTGAGATCACTCTACATTGGAAAAAAGGGCAAATTACCAATGATGGCCAAGCAACTTTTTCCCCAGGGAAAAAATTTTCGTAAATGGCCATTCGCAGTTGTCAGAGTTCATTTATGGGTCGACATTTAGGTGTTCGATCACCTTAATGTTCAATCACGTAATATAAACCCATCCTGTATAGATATGGTTATATATGATGTACAGTCTGGCCAGAGCATGCATTGCCTTGCACAACCTGGGTGGGATAATATAGGCACCATTTTATTTTGTGTTGTCTGTGTCATAGTCTATAGTCATGGATCAAGCATTACCGTTTTTGCCCTATTGCTGTAGGTCTCAGATGTGTACTGCAGTATACCACATGATTTTTCAAAGCAAAGAAAACATTCCTTCAGCATACAATTGTTCCATGACATTTCTTGAGTCTGTGTGGACTGCATTATGTTCCACCTCTGCCATGGCCTAGAGCCTGTAGAAAAGAGTCATCATATGTGGCTGCAAGGCATATCCACACACACCCTTTGTTTCCACTTGTTGATGACATAGACTATGACAAATTCACTTAGGATCACCCTTATAACAGTGGTCTACTGTCTCCTATTTCAAGATATGACAGATGTTAAGGTTATTGCAGTATCTAATGTAGTGATGTAGATGGCTATTAACACAAAAGCCATTTGTAGGTCAGTAACAAACAGATGAGCAGGGCAGAACCAATGAAGCAGTATAGATGTCATGTTTACTAGAATCCAGTATGGCTGAATGACTAAAGTGTGATTTTATGACATTCATAGGGTAAGAAGTCTGAAACTTAAAAATAGGTCAATAAAACCTAAGAACTGTAGTACACTGATATGCCTCTAGTCTGCATGATAGGTGAGAATACAGAATGAAATAGCGTACCTAAAATACCAGTACAGTCATAGCAAATGTGTACAGTTGTCAGGTGTGCCCCCCCCTCCACAATCCTATGTAGAAATGTAGTAACATGTATGTGTAGGAATAATAACAGTGGAACACAGATTACCTGAGCTGGAAAAAGTAGCAGGAGAGATTGTAGCATGTGCACAATATGCAGGGCTGTGTGTGTTAGGTTGGTGTGTGTTGTATATTCTGTGAAAGTGGTCAGCATGTAGGCATGGAGGACTGTGTCCTGGTGGCCAGTGGCCAGTACTGCTGATGACAGGGTCAAGTTCTCACAGCTGCAGTGCCAAACACAATGCATCCCAGCAAGACACATTCCAGCAGTAATCCATACTAATTGTTTGGATGTAATATCTGTCACCATTTGAAAGATAGACATGGCATGAATGTGGGCCCAGACATACAAACAGTACACAGGTGGAAGTACACTAGACAGAGAGTGTATAAAATGTTACTGTCAAATGGACTCACCTTTGGAATTGTACATAGAGGTTAGCAGCACAGTAGTTGGCTGTGGATTATGGAATACTGATGTTATTTGGACAAACACTGGCAGACCACAAAAGTCACAAGTATGAAGTACTGAAAAACTGCTGATGTCCCTGCACAAGCCAGCATAAGTGGAATGCCCCACATATATCTGTGAGTCAGCTGCAAGTAGCTTCCATAGCACACATGCACCTAGCTCACTCCACCATCAGGCACAGGTACCTCACAGGTCTTATCCCTGCTGTTGGGAATGAGTACAATATGACCCCCACCTCTGTATGGGAATAGCCATGGAATGCAGCATGGTGAAGAGATGTCCCATGCAGGTGCATCCCTAGCTGTAAGCAGAACCCTGCCAGCATCCATACCACTGGCTCAATAAGGACAGACACTATTGACATTACCACCTTGCACACCTACCCTGTCACCCCAGGGGAATATAGTGGCTTGCAGCCTGGGACTGTAGGAGTGACACAATGCACTGGTCTGCTACAGATGGCCTGCATCACTACCAAATGCCCTACAGTCCTCTGTCAAAGGTCTGTGTCTCACCTGTACTGCCAATGTATGTTATCTTATCGACTCCCAAATAACAACATAAAATAGTCCACAGAACCCAAATGCATGGCCATGTTGACAAATCCCAGTAGCATGTCCACAATGTCCTACTGCATGAACTTTGGACTACCCCTAAATACTGCTGGGATGAAGTGATAACTATAATGATACTTATCAGATAATGTTTGCATAATGTTCGGAAGAGGCTAGAATAACAGAGGTGGGGTGGGGTTGAAGCATGGACACCATGGAGTGTGTGAAGTCTGAAACTCAGCTGTGTGCACATACTTTTCCTGCCTGCAAACACAGGAATTGCTGGCTACAAACCTACTTGTAAACAACAATGTGAAGGGGTAATGACCAGAAATATGAGACCTGCCTCTGGGTAACCTGTGTGAATCTATACAGCTGTGAGGTATGGCCACAGCAGGATATGGCCATACTGTCACGTTGATGGATGTACAAGCATGGGATCCTCAGCCACCACTGTACCAAGGTGCTGAATCATTTACACAGACCCATCAGCAAGTGTCTATAGCTCCCCCTCCATAATGGCATGATTGTGCAAGAATATGTGGGCTGCAGACTACAATAATGGACACAGCTTCATTCATCCTGTATTCCCCAGAAAATTACTACAAGCAAATATGTGTACCTGACAGTCGTTGCCGACATAAAACATCACAGTGTAAAACAGTACATATGTCTGAATATCTCTGCTATTACCAAAACCATGTAGCAGAAGCAGCACAGACACAATTACTTACAGTAACCCACTATCCTTTACCCATTGTGTCCCCATATTGTCAACCAATCTCCAGATATTCTGCAGAAACAGGTTGCTAGCTGTAGGTGTAGAACACAAAAACCTACTCTGGAGTACAACCTACCTGGAATGGATTCACACATTCAATACAGAAGATCATACCAGGCATGGTCCCACACTTAGAGAAACGAAGCCCATGTCTGACAACAAAATACTGAAAGGTCATACTGGGCATGCTCCCACACTTAGAGAAATGAAGCTCATGTCTAGCAATAATAGTGGACTATACATATCTGACAGTCACAAATGTTTGTACACACACTCAACATTGCACACCAGTCATGCTTTGCACACACATCGGATAGGAATACACACATATATTCAAGCACAACACATTACAATCGGCCAAACTTACACATACATAGATATGTGGAAGACAGTGACAGACAGTGACAAAGAGCTTCCCATTATGAGGTGTGCCCACCCAGCACACATCCAATTGGCTAAAACCACATGATGTGCAAATGTCAATCACTGTAGACATTTATTTCTGGTATCCCTCAGCACTGTAGTGTCTGTGGTGCTTGTGATAACTGTGTAACATGACTGTACAAGTCATTATTCATCTAGCAGTTGTACAAGTTCCTGTTAAATGTAAACCTGTGTGTGACAGAGTGTTGTGTGTGTGCTTCCAGATGAATGGTTTATGGCCCATTCACACACACACTGCACTCCCCATTGCCCTACTTTGGCAAGCCTGCTGATGTCATTCACCTTGAAATACACCTTTGGGGAAGGAGTAGCCCTATAAGCTCTGTCGGGTGTGCTATAACTGCATAATGCTATAGTGTGATGTACCTAGTTAGGTAGGAGTTCTAATCCCCAACATGGTAACTGTGAGACTGTGTGTGTGTGTGTGTGTGTGTGTGTGTGTGTGTGTGTGTGTGTGTGTGTGTGTGTGTGTGTGTGTGTGTGTGTGTGTGTGGGTGTAGGGATCAATGCTTTTGTGGCCATTCACAGTAACTACACTTTCCATTGCCCTACTTTGGCAAGCTTGCTGATGTCATTCACCTTGAAATACACCTTTGGTGAAAGAGTAGCCCTATAAACTGTATGGCACATGCTATAACTGCGTAATGCTATAGTGTGATGTACCTAGTTAGGTAGGAGTTCTAATCCCCAACATGGTAACTGTGAGACTGTGTGTGTGTGTGTGTGTGTGTGTGTGTGTGTGTGTGTGTGTGTGTGTGTGTGTGTGTGTGTGTGTGTGTAGGGGTCAATGCTTTTGTGGCCATTCACAGTCACTAAGCACTCCTACAAATGGAGAACATTATTATCTGTGCAGTAACTGAGACCTGGTTCAAAGAGCACCCCTGCAATACCAGGCTACAACTCTTACCACAATTTTCGGCCACCAAACCAGGACTGAAACACTAAAGGTGGACGAGTGTCCATATTCACCAAGGATATTCACACCACCAGGCTAGTTGCCCAAGACAATGCATCTGAAATTCTCCAGGTGCAACTAACACTAGCTAAGACTGAAATCCAAATTGTAGCTTGCTACAGATCCCCCACCATGCCTCAAGATTCTCACTACACCTTTCTAAACATACTGGAAAATATTAAGATACAACCAAACACCATAATACTGGGTGATTTCAACTACTGTGCCATTACCTTGGAAAATGACTCATATACCAACACCTTTGCCCAACGGTTCTTGGAATTCATAAATTCCAATGCCCTGGATCAACTAATCCATAGTCCCACCAAGGGCTCCAATATCCTAGACACAGTCATTACCAACATGGGAAATCGATGATCCACACCTGTGGTCACCCCCTCATTAGTTAGGTCTGACCATAAGCTAATCACCCTTGACATCCACATCCCATCCCCACCCCCAGTAAGAAAAACTCTGTAAAAAACTTCTCCAAAGCCAACTTCATGCGACTCAAGTCAGAAGTGACAAACTTCTTGACACCCATACAGATGGGAACTGAAAGTTCGACTGCTGAATCCTACACTAAGGCACTGTATGAGCACATCCACTTGTGCATGAATCGTGCCATCCCAAATAGAACCGAGATGCTCTCCTCCAAAAAAAAGGAAGCCAATCTGGTAGTCCTCTGCCATAAACAAACTTTACAACAAAAGGAAGAAACTGTTGCAGAAAAGAGGAATATCCCAAGATGCAAAAAACTCCCTTACCAGCCTCAATAAGAAGCTGAGATTCCTAATAAAATTCTCCAAAGCTAGTTACGAAAATAAAATTGCCAAAGATTCCAAAGACAACCACAAGGCATTCTATAGCTATGTCAGGAACCTAAATGGCAATGCTCAGATCTGCTCTGAGCTACAACAGAATGGTATGAACTATACTGATCCCAAGGATATTGCCAATATCCTGGCAGATCGATTCAGTGCCAACTTCACCCTCCTCTCACCCCCTAAAGGGCCCATCTCATTACAGAAAGATTGCCAGATTCCGGTAATAACAGCCACACAGGTAAAAAACACACTATCCAAAGCTAAGAATACAGCATCCATGGGACCCGACAACATCCTGGGCTGTGTACTACATGAACTACAAAATGAACTGACACCTCACCTAAGTGCCATGTTTAATCATAGCCTCACCTCAGGCTTCATGCCCACTGAGTGGTGCACAGCTACAGTTATCCCACTCCACAAGGGGGGAACCACCTTGGATCCTAGGAACTACCACCCCATCAGTCTGACAAGCCTGATCTGCAAGGCCATGGAACGTATTATCATGGAACTTATAAACAAAGACTTTGGCAACCTTCAAACACTGGACCCCACCCAGTTTGGGTTTGGGAATAGCTGATCTTTTCTCCTGAACCTGACTGACCACTTCAGATCAGTCTCCAGAGCTGTGGACAAGGGTAAGGTAGTCCACACAGCCTCTCCGGACCTTGCCAAGGCCTTCAACACCATCCCCCAATCTGGAATCATAGATAAACTTACTAAGCTGGGCATTAATCCCTACATCACTCAATGGGTTGCCAAGTGGCTTACTGACAGAACCCACACTGTAAAAGTAGCCGACTCCAAATCCAGTTCCAGACAAGTGACAAGTGGAGTACCTCAGGATTCAGTCCTGGGACTGCTCTTGTTTGGCATCTACTTCTATGAAGTTGAGGCCAACACTAAGGGACTCTGGCTAACAAAGTTCACAGATGACTGCAAACTGGAAGACATTATCAAATCCCCAAATGATGTGGATATTCTATAGGAGGGCCTTACAGAAACAGATGCTTGGTACCAGAGCGATGGGCTCAAGCTCAATGCCAAGAAATGTATAGTTATCCCCTTTGGGAAGAAACATGTACCCATGAATTACTACATAGGTGGCAGTACAGTAAACACCAAAAGTGTGATAAGAGACTTAGGGACATAGGTGGTCAGTAGTCTCACCTTCGATAACCACATCACCACATAGTCAGGAAATCCTTCTATATGGCACACCTCATCACTAAGGGCTTTTCATCCAGAAAAAAGGAGGTTATTGTCCCACTGTACTCATCTCTCAGTAGACCCATTATAGAATACAATGCCTCATTTGTTATGTACCTCGCAAGACATCTGCAACAACTAGAAAGGCTGCAGAAATACCTCACTAAAAGAATCACAGGCCTAAAGCAGATGCCCTGTGCTGACCATCTACAAAAACTCCAGCTATAGTATGTCGCATATTGTCTATTCAGAGGTGATTTCTGCTTAACAATACAAGGCCATATCAAACCCAGAGCTCTTGGACATGCTGCACTTAAAGAAACCACAATCCCTCAGAGCCAGACATTCCAGGGATCTAAATCTTGTCATCACAATGAATAAAACATGCTGGAGGGATAGGTTCCTGACCCAGGGACTCCCTAGACTCTGGAATAGACTGCCCGTACATGTAAAGCAGAGTGCTTCTTTGGACCTCTTCAAAAGGATCCTTGATGATTGGATGGGAGATAGGAAATTCACCCCAGGGATCACATCAATCACCCTGCTAGACAGGGTCCAAGGAAGTAAATATTGTGGGAAGAAATATCCAGGGAATTGTTATGTCTAGGCTTGTATAGGCCCTAGGGCAGATAGCCTAGTACCAACCTATGAATCTATGAATCTATGAACTACACTTTCCATTGCCCTACTTTGGAAAGCCTGCTGATGTCATTCACCTTGAAATGCACCTTTGGAGAAGGAGTAGTCCTATAAGCTCCATGGTGCATGCTATAACTGTGTAATGCTATAGTGTGATGTACTAGTTAGGTAGGAGTTTTTATCCCAGACATGGCAACTGTGAGCCTCTGTGTGTATGTCTATCTGTCTGTGTAGGGATCAATGCTTTCATGGCCATTCACAGTCACTACACTTTCCATTGCCCTACTTTGGCAAGCCTGCTGATGTCATTCACTTTGAAATAAACCTTTGGGGAGGGAATATGTGGTATGTGCTATAACTGCATAGTGATGTAGCGTTATATACTAGTTAGGTAGGAGTTCCAATCCCAGACATGGCAACTGTGAAACTCTGTGTGTGTGTGCATGTGTGTTGGTTTGTTTGTGTAGGAATCAATGCTTTTGAGGCCATTCACAGTCAAATTACTTTCCATTACCTTACTTTGGCAAGCCTGCTTATGTCATTCACTTTGAAATATGCCTTTGTGGAAGGCGGAGCCCTGTAAGCTCCATGGTGCATGCTATACATGCGTAATGTTGCAGTGTGATGTACTAGTTAGGTAGGAATTCTAATCCCAGACATGGCAACTGTGAAACTCTGTGTGTGTTTGTTTGTCTGTGTAGGGATCAATGCTTTTGAGGCCATTCACAGTCAAATCACTTTATTTTGCCCTACTTTGGC